>NC_140492.1:55635759-56173259 GCF_964271855.1 Acomys minous
TCTGCTCCCCATCCCACACTTGGGATCAAAACAAAAACATGTACATCCACCACAATGGTGTCTGAGTTAATCCAGTGTGACATTCATTGAGCATTTGCCCCAGTTCGGAGTGAATTAGTGTAAGTGAATTCACAGCCTGTGTCCATAGCATTTAAAGCTTCAGGTTGAAAGCAGAAACCTTTATCATGTGAAGGTAGATTGTCCTCTTACAGAAACCCACGTCCACTATCACTGCCTCACAACAATTTGATTTGCTGATTTTGCTTGAGAGAACTTAGAAACAACATGCCAACATCCAGAGGCGAATTTGGTTTTTACCTGGCAGAGGAAAGGAACGTGAAGAAAACCTGTGTCAAGTCCTATGCGAGGAATAAGGAGCAGGCAGTCAGGGAGCAGTGGAGGTGGATTGCAAATGCTGCTGGTTGGAGGACAAGGTCCTTGCCTTACAAGCTGACGTAGTTAGGTATGGAGCAGCTTGAGTGCTGTGGTGAAGGACGCTGTCATGTTCTTCTCTAGTGTAAGTTGGCTTCCAGCTAAGAGTTTGGGAATGGGATGGTTTGTGCTAGTGTTACTGCGGTCGTCCACTAATGTTCCACACTTAAATATAAAGTGCCCATCCTACCTAGAGTTAGGGGATCTCGTCAAATATTAGAATCAGACAGCTTGCTTGTGATTGATGTATATCTATATATCTACAGCCTTGCAGAATACTCTAAATTTCACTGACACTTTAAAAGATTTCATTCCAAGCATAAACATTTGAAAAAAAAAAAGTAAGGAAAACCTTACCAGCAAGGTTAACTTTTATCCATGTGAGGAAAATAGAAAAAAAAAGAGAAAGTAAGTAAAAAATGAAGACTTAGAAAATAAATACTTTGCGTAAAGATGTGACACAATTTATAACTTGGACTTCTATCCCCTGGGAGTTTAATGAATTGATGAATTGTGTATATCGTGTGTGTGTGTGTGTGTGTGTGTGTGTGAGAGAGAGAGAGAGAGAGAGAGAGAGAGAGAGAGAGAGAGAGAGAGAGAGAGAGAGAGTCTCTTAACTATATATGTCTTGCTGCTGGCCTGAACTCACTATGTTAGACCAGGCTGACTTTACACTCATAAAGACCCCGACCTCTGTTCTGCACCCTGAGTGCTGGGATTAAAGACACGGTCCATCAGGCTCCTTTGAGTCAGAGCCTTACTAGCCCAGGCTGGCCACAGACTTGCACTGGTGCCTCAGCCCCTGAGTACTGGGGTTACGAATGTGCATTAGCATGTGTGTCACATGCTTTCTTTTGCCTCAGTTTCCAGGAATAAGTACTGTGGTGCCCCAGAGATGAAATTTAAGAGTTTGTGTGTGTTTGTAAGTGTTTATTGTCTGGATGTGTGTGCATCTGTGTGGAGACAAGAGGTTGATGTCTAGTGTCTTCCTCACTCTGTCTCCCCTTAGTGTTTTGAGACAGGGTTCCTCACTGCACCTGGAGCTCATTGATTCACCTAGACTGGCTGCCAGCAAGCCCTAGGCTCCTGCCTTCACACCCCCAGCTGGGGATCAAACAGGCTTTCTTCTTGTAGAGCAAACTTTCTTTTTTTTCTTTTTTAAAGATTTCTTTATTTATTACTATGTATACAGTGCTCTGCCTGCATGTATACTGACAGGGCAGAAGAAAAAATCAGATCACATTATAGATGGCTGTGAGCCACCATGTGGTTGCTGGGAATTAAACTCAGGACCTTTAGAAAGACCTGACTGTGCTCTTAACCTCTGAGCCATCTCCAGCCCAGAGCAAATACTTTCAGCTGAACCATCTTCCTAGACCCTGGGGCTTTAATTACTAAGGTTTTAGGATTTATTGTTTTTACATTACCTATGTTATTGGTCTTACCATGTTATCTATTTTTATCAACTTCAGTGTTATAGTTACAGAAGTTTGTAGTTCTGTACTTCTAGGTCAGTGGCTCTCAGCCTCACTAATACTGAGACACCTTAATTCAGCTCCTTATGCTGTGGTGACCCCAACCATAAAATTATTTTCATTGCTACTTCAGAACTGTAATGTTACTGTTGTTATGAATCATAAATATCTGGTCTAAGGTGACCCCTGTGAAAAGATCCAAGTGGCAACCCACAGGCTGAAAGCTTCTGTTCCAGTCAAAAATAAAGTTTGTTAGACTCTGAGGGGGGGAAAAAAGCCCTCTAATTATTCCTTCAACTTTGAATAAGAATTCTCAAGCAGTAGGGTATGTGTGCTGGGGTTAAGCAGCCAGCTGTCAGGGGCGGGGGCCACTAGAGGGCACTGCTGTGGAAGGGAGAGGCCAGCCTGGGTGACTGTCTCAGGTGTCACTAGGCAGGGATAGCTAGTCCACTGACACTTAGAAATAAATGCTACTAAATGAATTACTTTCTCTCCAGGTTTAAACTCTAGCAAGCAAAAGCTGCCCCATGTAGAGCCCCACACAGACTGCTTAAAATGGTGCGGGATGTCCTCACTGCTCTGGCCACAGTCCCTCTGCCCTGCCCTCTGTCCTCTCCAGTACTGAGCTGCCTTCTGCTCCTAGCCAAGACCCAGTGTCACCTTCCAATGTCTGAGCTTGCTCTCTCTCCCCTGGCCAGCTTCTACCTGCAGCTTTTGTCTGGGCTGTCACTTCCTTAAGCCATGCTTACCTCTTAGGTGAGGTGTCCCCTTTTTGTAGCTCCACAATAGCACCTCTGTCAGGGTCTTTGTAGCGCTCTTGCTGCCTTTCCTCTTCAGGTTGTGAGCGCCATGATGTTCGCCAGTTTTCAGAATGTGTGACATCCTGCTGGGCCCACACCACATTTTTCCCTTCACCAACAGAACCTCAGCTCTGTCTACCAGGTGGGGGCCCAGCTTCCCTTGTAGCCTGGGAGGATCAAAGTTTTGAAGTAGACGCAGAAGCTTACAGGGAGATTTCTCAGTGTCTTCTACAGTGCTAACGGCACTGACTGCCCTGTTCTCAAAGCCTCCACCTTCTTTGTAGACGTCTACAGAACAATCAGAAAACAGCCATGTAAGTCAGTACTGTCAGGAATTACACTGAATGTAAGGGCCTTATATTCTCCAATGAAAAGACAGTGAATGAGTGGAACAAAAACCAAGATCCAACTATAATATATGTTGTAGCCATTGTGGTCTCTTAAGGGCGCATAAGAGTGAGACTAAAAGGACAGAAGAAGGCATTCCACAAGAACGCAACGTAAGAACGGTGGTGCTAAGCCCTGCGTCAGACAGAGGGGCTTGAGATTTAAAGTGGCAAAAGAGGCCATAAACGCCCTAATGAGGAGCTCACTTTGTCAAGAGGACGCAGTAGCTGTTGCCACCAACAGTGTAGCACTTAAATATATGAAGCAGATGTTAAAAGATTGGATCAATTAAAATAGAGAAATGGCATGGCGCTGGGGTTGGTGGCACACAGCTGTCCAGCATGCAGAAGGTAGAGGCAGGAAGATCCTAAGTTCCAGGCCAGCACAGGCTGTAATGAGACCCTGTCCCAAAACAATATCAACAAAAGAAATACCACAAATTACCAGTAAGGGACTTCCATATACCATTTTCAGTATTGGACAGATTATCCAGACAAAATCAATAAGAGTACTCTGGACTTCACACTATTGACCAAATCAACGTAACAAAATAAACAGAACACTGTCCGGATTGTCCTATACCAGACCATAAGACAAGCCTAGCAATTGAGGAAGACCGATACATGAAAAAAACCACACAAATGTCTTTTTTTTCTTAAGTCTTATCTTCCTAATTTTTAAAAAAGATTGTGTTTTATGTTTATGAGTGCTCTATCTACATGTAGGCTTGAACACCAGAAGAGGGCATCTGATCTCATTATAGATGGTTGTGAGCCACCATGTGGTTGCTGGGAATTGAACTCACGACCTCTGGAACAGGAGACAGTGCTCTTAACCACTAAGCCATCTCTCTCCATCGCCCACCACCACAACATTTTTCTTAACATCACAAATTTGTAAAAGGAGAAATCACTACTAAGAAGAATTTGGAAATCCACAGCACAGAACAACTAGGTAATATGCCAGAACAACTAAGAGATCAATAAACGGCTTTTGAAAGAACCTAAAAACGAAGGCAGCAAACACTGAGAAAGAGCACACCGAAACGTGCAGGACGGAGCATGTGCCGCTCCAGGAGCAACAAGGATCACAGTACGGCTCACAACCCAAAGATCGCAAATGAGCTGCCTAGTGTTGGGACTGGAGTAGGAAGGGTCAGGCTGCGCATGCGTTAACAACCGGAAGGGGAAAGATAGAAACCAGGGCATAAATAAACGAAAGACGGAAAACAAGAAAAACAGACTCTGTGTTTGAAAAGATTGAATTGTAAATCCTGCTTTTCCTACGCTGAACACAAAAACTGAGACTAAATCAAAGTGGGGCCATTACAGCAGCTACCATACAGCTAAAATATGAAGTATTGTAAAATATTATTCTGAACAACATATGCCCCACAGAGAACCCAGGAGGAACTCCCACACACGTACACGCTACCGACACCAAACGATGAAAAAAATAGGAAATATGCATATGTGAATAAAGAAATGGCTGGAGATTTAATCAGAAATAAAATGTAACATCTCAGCCCTGAATGCCTCAACACTTAATTACATCAAACTAGCTTTGTGTACACAGTGATTGTCCAAGCCACCCACAGGATGCAGTGTGGCCCTGCACAAAAACAAGGCCAGGCTGTGGTAGCACACACCTTTAATCCCAGCACTTTGGAGGCAGAGGCAGATAGATCTCCCTGAGTTCAAAGGCCAGCCTGGTCTACAAAGCAAATCCAGGACAGCCAGGACTACAAAGAGAAGCCATGTCTCAAAAAACCAAACAAAACAAAACTGCAAAAAGAAAACAACAACAACAAAACAACCACAGTAGTGCTCCTCACACTAGCAATGGCCTTTCTGACAGATGAAATAAAGGAAGAATCTCATTGTAACAGCTTCCCAATCCCACAAAACCATTTGGTGTAAATTCGGTCAGAGAGGTAAGCCCACCTGAACTTCTAAAACAAATCTCAAACATTGAAAGAGATACTTGGAAAAATATAATACTTTGTGCTTGTGGTAGAAACACTAATGTTTAAATGGTCTGATCACCCAAGGAGATCTATAAATTTAATATCAGTGGAAATTTCAATATCAGTCATGCCTGGTGGCACAAGCGGGCAGTCCCAATACTTGGAAGGCTGAGGAGGATTGGAAGTCCAAGACCAGGGGCTGGAGAGATGGCTCAGAGGTTAAGAGCACTGACTGTTCTGCTGTTCTTCCAAAGGTCCTGAGTTCAATTCCCAGCAACCACATGGTGGCTCACAACCATCTATAATGTGATCTAATGCCCTCTTCAGGCTTTCAAACACTGTATACATAATAAATAAAATCTTTATAAAAGAGAAAGAAAGAAAGAAAGAAAGTCCAAGACCAGCTGGGCTACAGAGTGAATTCCGATGCAGCCTGGGTAACTTAATGAGGCCCCTTCTCAAATTTAAACAAAACTGTTATGCCCAAGTCACAAGACATCCAAAAACCACCAGAGACCAGCTGGATGCAATTCACAAGGGTCTTTTATTGAACAAGCTCTGGAGCAGGACTTTTCAAGCCTTGGCATTACTTGACTGAGTAAGGGGTTAGAGGGAAGTTGGTGTTAATGCTGGTAGGGTAGGATAAGGTAGGGGACTTGGGCCAAGCCACAGAGGAATTTTGTCTAATTTTTTTTATCTATGGTACCATTGAGGGTTTTTCACCTTATAAGGTGCCCCCCCTCCCCGGTGTAAGGGAGATGTTGCCAGGCTCACTTTTGTGGGCTTTCTGAAAACTTGGGGAACATGGCGGAATAGAGGGAGTTCAATCTTGGTGCGCAAGACAGGCTTGGTGCAAGATGGCATGTGTTTGGTCGCCTCAGAATGAAACAAAACCATAACAGTAAAACTAAAAAAGCTACAAGAAAAAAATCAGGGGTGACAACATTGCCCTGGGGGGTGTTGATAGATGTGCTCCCCAGAAACACAGGCCACAGAAGTACTACACAAACGGGGACACAGGAAAAGAGTTCCACACGGTGTCAGACATCAATGGGTTGAGGTAAAATCTTTATAAGATGCACCCTGGATAAATGATTTATTTGCAAAATGTATAAGGAGCTCAATCCTCCAGAAAAACAAACATCCAAAAGAACAGAATAGCTGGCCCTGTGCATGTGGCTGAGAAAGACATGAAAATTATACTTAAAGCCATTAGGTAAAATGACAGTGAGGTGCCACCTCACACAGTAAGTACTGATAAGACTGGAGAGGAGAATGTTGTAGAAAACTGTATGGAGTTTCCTCTAGTAGAGGAATGAACTGTTGGTAAAAACACTGTGCAAAGCATTGGATCTAGCTAATACTTGAGAGCTCTGCAGTAAAATATCAAAGGAATGTTTAATATGTTGTCATTAAAAATATTGAGGATTTGTGGTGATACAAAGATTAACTTGCTTGATTTAAGTATCCCACACTGCATTCAGAATGGGAACATCACTTTATACATATATATATGTATATATATATATATATGTATATATATATATATAATTTTCAGATATAATAAAAATCATGAAAATGTGGGCCAGGTAAAGTGTCTGTAATCTCACGCTAAGTGGGCTGAGGCAGGAGGATCATGAGTCAGAGGCTGACTTGGGCTACATATTGAATTGAAGGCCAACCCAGGCTACATAGCATCAATCTGTCTCACACACACATACAAACAAGCAAACCAAACATAGTACACAAATATATTAATTACATATGTATTTATAGACTATGATACAAACTGCCCTACAAAGTATCAAAAAAGAAATAAAATGATGTTACTTGGATGAACATTGAAAACTGTTCACATAAAAAAAAAGCCTACAAATGTTCCAAGAAATGATTCCATATGTGTGTATACACACGTACATACATGTGTAATGTCAAGCATAGGCAAATCCAGACAGAAAAGGATGTAACGGCTGCTTAGCAGTGAGGAGTGAGGGGAGAGGGAGGAGCCTGGAGGATTGACAGCTGTAGGGGTCTCTTGGTTGGTGTGGAAAATCTTGTGAAATGGACATGGTGGTGTTTGCACACATTTGTGAATATACTAAAAGCCCCTAAACAGAACAATTGAAACATGTGAATCGCATGGTATGCATGGAATATAAGTTATTCAACAACGTATTTAGTGGGCCAGTGAGATGGCTCAGTGGGTGAGGGCATTTCTGACCAAAGCTAATTACCTCAGTTTGAGCCTTGGACCCACATGGTAGAAAGAGGGAACTGATTTCCTCAAGTTGTCTTCTGACCACAAGGGGTCTGTGGAGTGCATACACTGAAACATACACACACACACACACACACACACACACACAGACACACACACACACACACACACACACACACACACACAAATGAAGTAAGAATTTTAAAAGAAGACAGAATTTAGATGGAACACATGAGTCTGGACTGGACCTTTTCTAATAAAGGACATTATTGCAACAACTTGAGAAACTGGAACAGCATCTGGGGACTGGACATTGCTATGGCAACAGTGTCCATTTCCTGATCTTCATTGTTGTTTTTTGCCTGTGCAGGAGAATGTCCTTGTTGTCTGCACAGCTATTTGCACTAGTGAGTGCCAGGAGGAATTTGTTGTTGTTGGGAAATCACTGCAACTAACTCTCAAGTGTGAGAGAAGAGTAGGGAGGGGAAAGTGCAGCTCTTCTGTAAGTTTAGGATTATTTCAAAGCACATCTTGTAAAGTAGCCATGTAATTTTCAAACATGAAAGCAGAAATGACACGCTGGGTGTGGAGCTCCTCTTCCCCAGGGGTCCTTGGCCACAGGCCCATGAGGACAAGGGGAGCAGAAGTGGGAAGCAGAGTGCAGACTTCCCGTGAGTATGATGGAATGACTTCCAGGAACAGCTGCAGTGAGACAGCTCAACTCTATTCAAGGGAGGTGAGGGGAATGTGTAGGGCAGGGACAGTAGCTGGGGCATCACCTAACAGGTGCCCACAGTGTGCTTTAGTTGCATCTGGCAGCACAGTTCTGTCATATGGATGGGAACACAGTACTTTATTATCCTATGGGTCGCAGGGGTAGAGTGTTAGCAGGGAAGTGTGTCAAAGGCCATACTCCAGCTAGGGTCAGGCATCTGTGCCTAGAGACCATCTCCAGATAAAGTCAGGCAGAGACTGGGAGGCCCTGCTGGGGGGGAGGGAGTCCTTCATTTTGCACTAAGCTTGGACAGCCATCCAGATTTGGAGAGCTGTGACCTTAGGCAGCCACCTCTTCCATCATCTGGTTCCTGGAGAACCACAGGAAACAAGGAGTGTGCTAGCCTGACCTCCACATGCACCTGCCGTGAGGGTGGGGCAGCACTAACCTGTGTGCAATTACACCTGAGCCTTAGTTTTTATAAATTCTCTAGTGAGTATCCTTAATGTGGGATTTCTACTCCAAACCATTAAAAATGTGATCTCTTCGGCAGGGTATATTATAAAGTTGGAATGATACAGAAATTTACACAGCCTTTTGCAAATTCATGAAACGCCCTTATTTTGAAATATTGTCTAGAAAGTGAAGATCAACACAATACGTGAGTAAGAATGGGCAAAACAGTTATTTGAAGAATGGTTCTTTACTGATGGCAGCAGCTCTTTACAATGAGAGGAAACAGGTCACTTTAGAATTTGCTGCTTAGAAGTAGGTCAGCTCGTCGTCTTTGGTTTTGTTATCCTGGTAATCATTAAGTACCAAATTGTCATTTTTTTCCAGAAAAATCACTGAGGGCGTTCACGTGCAGGTAACGACCACATCCTACATCCACCTGAAAGACATAAGTGGAGGAAGGGAAGGAGGGAGGGAGGTTATTCTCATGGGTTTCCATTGTATTACAGGGTTTTCTTGTAAAGAATTGCTGTGGGAAGCTGTCCTCACCTCTGTCCTAGGGCACCAACCAGGAACAGAGCTCCCACCAACCTTTCCATTAAGAGAAAGAGCAACTAATGGGATGGCAGGATGTATATTTCCTAGGCTTATTTTTAACACATTTTAGAAAAAGATTTTATTCCACTTATTTGTATGGATGTTTTGCCTGCTCGTGTGTAAGTGCATCGTGTGGATGCGATGCCTGGAAGATGTAAGAAGAGTGTGTCAGCTGCCCTGGAGCTGCAGGGAGAGACGGCTGTGAGCTCATTTATTATGCTTTTCATTAACATAGGGTCACAAATCTCACTCCAGAGTTACGTTTTCTTTCCACGATGCCTGGAACAGGAGCCGAGGGCACCTGTGTTTTGGTCCAGTGGCAACGCAGGGTAGGTAAAGGCACTTGAGTGTCTGTTCTCTGTGGAGCCAGGATCGTCCTTGTTTCATATACAGAGAGAAACCCAGCTCCTACTTATTATCCACAGCTGAGTTTTTAATTGGTTCCCTTGAGGTCATAAGAATATCAAAATAGGTTTTCTCTTAGAACTTAATAATTTAATTTTTGATATGGCTATAATTTTTTAAATTATGTATGTTCATGTGTGACTGTGTATTTGTGTGCACACACAAGTGTCCTCGGAGACAACAAGAGTCACTCTCTTAAAGTTGGTTCATAGCCATCTATCATGGGCCCTGAAGAGCTCTTCTAGTATGCAGACATATGTGTAGACAGAGCACTTATATACAGAAATAAATAATTTTTTAAAAGAATTTTTAAAATTATATGAGTAACCACTTGTTTAAAGGATAAAAGTGTCTTGAGTCATTCTTTCTGCTAATGACTGAAGTCCTTTAAGTGCATTTAACTGGTCAACTCTCTACCCTAAGATGTTACCCTCCCTGTCCACCTAACTGAAGAAATAGCCATTGAGGCAAACCAAGGCCTGAGCGGTTACCATCTTTTTATGTACAGTTCTAGAAATTAAGAACCACGAAGAAAGCTTCCTATATTTGCAAGGAAAAACAAGGGAAGTAGCCTACCATTTGATGGATATGGGATCTTCCACTTGCAGGTGCTTTAATGAAAGACAACTGATAGAAACAAAGGTACCGTCGGGGCAACGGGAAACATGGCGGCAGTGCTAAACCAAAGCTCGGTTCTAACCTTAATGAAGTAATTGAATCCAGCGACCACTTGCGTTTCATACTCAATGGCTTTATTTTTTCATATTTCTCATTGGTTTCCTCTTCAAGCTGCGCTCTGACCTCATGAAGAGAAAAGGGAGACAATTGCAGAGCTGTGTTGATACAGCTTACCTGAGTTACAAGTCTGGGAACCTCATGTCACTGAGAGTCCTCAGAGGAGCTGATGAGCCTCCCAGTGGCAGTTCAAGCCTCTAATCCCAGAATGTGGAACACTGAGGCAGGAGGATGTCATTCAAGAGCACCTTGGGCTCTTTACAAAGCTCCAAGCTAGCTGGGGCTACAGATTAAGACCCTGCAGCAAAACTCAAAACAAACCTCAAACTAAAGAAGATACACTCCCCCCCCCCATAGAAAACACCTTAAGAACATAACACAGGTTTAAAAAGTCAAATGATATTGCACAAAGCTGGACTAATATCAGATCACTGTGATATTACAAAACAGTCATAATTTAGGGACAGCCCAATAGCTCAGCAGGTAAACTCACTTGCCACCAGGACAGCGTGACCACCTGACTTCCATCCGGGGGACCCACCTGGTGGAAGGAGAGAATGAACTCCTGCAAGTTGTCCTGTGGTCTACATACACACACACACACACACACACACACACACACACACACACACACACACACACACAAACACACTGCAAAGCAAAAAACAGTATGCAATGGAACGCTCCAATAGTTACATGTATCCTTGACTAGTAAATAAAAAGAGGACACTTGTAATTACTATTTATTGTTTTAAACTGATTGCACTGTCAACAGTGAAAAATAACATAGTGCACTGATTTAGAGCAGTGGTAGTTTACACTAATGTCTACATCTTACACACCCACCACACCCATTCCAGAACCATGAACATTAATTACCATGAACTATTATCACTAAGGTGACTATAAAGGTTTCCAGTTGTCTCTCAGTGCTCACCCCTGCCCTCCTGCAGGGTTTCTCTGTGTAGCCCTGGATATCCTGGACCTCAACTCTGTAGACCAGGCACTCCTTACACTCAGAGATCATCTTACCTCTGCCTCCCAGGAGCTGCGATTAAAAGTGTGTGCCACCATACCTGGCTGAAAATTTATTTTTTGACGAGGCAGATCATTGAACCATACCAGTTCCCTTGAAAACAGCCATAAACCCTAGAAACCTTGTTCAAACCTTCCCCTGCCCTTTTGCGTAGGAGCAGGTGTCTCACCTGCCTTGCCTTGAAGTGGGTCATAAAATCTTCATTCTAGGAGGGGTCTACCCAGCACCATAGAGAGGAACTGCCTCACAGGTCGACCAAGAATCTGAACTGACCAGCCTTGCTGCTTCTCCTACCCAGTCCTCCATCAGGAGGCCATAAACTCCTTGTCCAATCACATCTGCAATTCACTGTCCATTTGGGACCAAATAAAAACTTTAAAAACAGACAGCTGGCCAGTCGAGGTTTTGCACACCTTTAATCGGGAGGCAGAGGCAGGCAGATTGCTGTGAGTTCAAGGCCAGCCTAATCTACAAAAGCAAGTAAGTTCAGAACAGCCAAGACTGTTGCACCAAGAAATGTTGTCTTGAAAAACCTAAAAAACCAAACAAACAAACAAACAAAAACAGACCGCTGTTTTTGGGTATTTTGGTCTTCCTTTCCAAAGTTTCCCGTGTCGTGTAAGACTTTGATTACATAAACCGGCCTGGATTTTTTTTTTTTTTTTGTATGCTGTCTTCTGTCATAGGGCTGTGAACCTTAAAATGGGAAGGGTGGGTACTACCCTCTACGTGCTACACGACAAACCGGACAAACCATTAGTGCTTTTGCACTAAGACAAAAGTCCTTTCTCCTACAGCAACTTTTAAGTCTTCATCCTTGCCAACATCAGGCTTTGGGGATGGGTAGGGTGGGTCCCTGGAAGACACATAGGAAGAGTGATGCTTGTGACTCACCAAGTTTTGAATCAAGAAAATACCGCTCTTCCTGTGAAAAGAGAGGCTGTTGCCTAAGTGCTGATGTCAAGGATGTCAAGAGCCCAGTTGCCAAATCACAGGATTTCTGCATGCCTCAGCACCTACTCCAGTCAAGAAAAAACCCACACGTACCCCATGGATTTTTTTTTCTCACCTGTGCCTAATGTTGAGTCACACAGGATCTCCCTGGATTTCTGCATCCCTCGGCGTTTACTCCAGTCAAGCTAGACATATCCTATAGGGTATTGGGGTTTTTTATTTGTTTGTTTTTGTTTTTTCACTTGTACTTAACATTGAGGATGTGCAAGGGATTCTCCCTCCACCACAGTTTAACAGCTGGGATGGGAAAGCAAGTGACCGCAGACACCCCTAGGGAACTGGGGAAAATCAGAAACCTCACAGCTTTGTCCTCAGCAGCCCCTAAATCTGGCCTGGTGACAAGTCTGGCATTTCTGCCTTTGTCAAGAGCCCAGTGTGTGGGGAGGAGGGATGACCACACACTTGTAGAAGCCATGACTGTCTCCTTCCCCTTGCCCTACTCTGGATCTAGAGATTTCCTGGAAGGTTGTTTCCTTTTTCCCTTCCGGTGGGTCCTGGCGGGGGAGTAGGCACCAGACTACCACCCAGGTCCTAGACCCATGAGCTGTTTTCAGTGAAGGCATTGATAACACACAGTGGGAAAGAAAGCGCTGGCTTTTGTCATTCTTTCCCTTTAAGTAAGCAGCCCTGGAGCATGGGCTAGCCTCCAAGACAGACACAACTGAAGGAAGACACTGCAGGCCTCTATGTATTGCACCACACACATGAAAATAAACTCAATTTGAGCCGCACATTTACTGTAAAGGCTCAGACTAGAGAGCAGCTATAAGAAACTGTAGAAAGGTATGTGCCTGAACCTTATGGGAGGCAGATATGTTAAAACACAACGTGGACAGTAGCCATGAAGAGACGAAAATGGACTTCACTGGGATCTAAAGTATGAAGTAAGAAGAAAGAAGGCAGGGGCTGGAGAGATGGCTCAGCGGTAAAGAACACTGGCTGCTCTTCCTAAGGTCCTGAGTTCAATTCCCAGCAACCACATGGTGGCTCACAACTATCTGTAATGGAATCTGAACCCTTCTTCTAGTGTGCATAAAAACATAACACTCATATACATAAAATAAATACATCTGGGCTCGAGAGATGGCTCAGATGTTAAGAGCACTGGCTGCTCTTTCAGAGGTCCTGAGTTCAATTTCCAGAAACCACATGGTGGTTCACAACCATCTATAAATGTAATCTAATGCTCTCTTCTGTCATGCAGGTTTATTTTCAGGCAGAACACTTGTATATGTAATAGATAAATAGTCTTTTTTAAATTTTAAAGAAATTCAAAATTAGAGAGAGACAGAGAACTCATAAACAGAGTCTTCTGATAGTACAGTTGGCCCTTCAGATCAGCAAGGATGGGTTCTAGGACCCTGCAGTGCTGAAATCCATGGCTGCCCAGGCCTTTTAGACTTAGCACAGCATCAGCACATTAACTATGCACATCTTCCTGTAAGTGCCCCTACAGCACTAATAATTCCTTGTACATTCCAAACACTGTATAAAAAGTCGCTGTGTTGTACTTATAAAACCAGGATAAAACTTTTTCAAAGAAAACAAACTGTCAAGGAGTGTTTGGCCAACTTGTTGGGGCGCGGGGGCGGGGGGCAGGTAGTAACAAGTAATGTTTAGCTTCTATCTGTTCCCGTTACTATTAGTACTTCTCATTGGCCAACTGGTGGAGAAACTGGAACTTTCAAACACTGGTGAGAAAATAGAGTGGTAGAACCATTTTGGAAAATGAGGTATAAGTTCCTTAAACTGTAAACACATAGCAATGGAGAAGAGCAAAGTGCGATTACATCTGTATGTGAAAATAACGCTGTGGACCCCATTACTTTGTACTAACTTAAAAATAAATATCGTGGACCCACCATGTGATACAGCTTTTCTACTCCTAGGGAGTCACCTAAGAAATACGACTGATGTATAAGGGCTCATAAGGATTTATAGCAGCATTATTTTTATAGCTAACACATGAAAACAACCTTTTTTCCTGGCCCTTGGCAGGTAAACCAACTGTGGTATAGCCTGTATTTAGTAAAGTTCTACAGGGGTAAGGAATGGAGTGTTAATACAATTACTGAGCAAGAAAACCCCACAACCTAGTTTGATCTTGGATCCCATAGTGGAAATAGAGAATTGGCTCCCCACAGCTGACCTCTGACCTCACCTGCATGCCCACCCCTTTCCCGTACACAGGAGTGATAAGTACATACGTGGTAAAGCAGCAAATGAAGGAACTTTTAGCAGACTGTAGTGTCTACGATCATATGTAGATGTGTCCAAGTCACCAAAATCAACATTTTCTAGTAAGCCAATTCCATCTCAATAAGACAGCTGTTCTTCTAAAAGTTTTCCATGATGACCTGTTGAAGTGGAAACTAAATTGTCGGCCTCCAAGGCTCAGCTTAGCCATCTCTTCTTGTCCTGGGTTTTTATCCCATGCCATCTCTCACTCTGATAGTGGACATTTTCCATGCCTTCATCTTCCTTTCTGAACTGTGAGGTCCACTCAGGTGTAGAAGGCAAAGCAAGCAGTGATCTGTCCATTGGCTGATGTCCTTCCCTTAGAGAAGACAGATGTCTGTGGTGGCAGTGGAATGTTCTAGACATCTCCAGAATTTCCGAGGGAAATGTCAAATTAGGAACAAATGATCAAGAAGCAAACCTCACTCACTGACTCAAAACTCCTTGGTTTTCCGTGCCCTGGCAGTGAACACAGCAAGCCAGACTTCCCCCAGTTCATCATCAGCCATCCTCCCAACAGGCCTGAGAAGATGGTGTGGGAAGAGGACTCACAGGCTCAGATGACTTCATACTCTGCCAGCTCTGTCACTGGGAATATGTCACCTTGAGCAAAACACTGTCTCTCTTGACCTCGGTGTCTCTCTCAAGCTGTGAAAGGACAGGCTTCGTCTAAATCAGTAGCTTAATTTAAAGGAAGGGAAGCCGACGGTCGGCTCATTCTAAAATAGAACTTCAGTGTATAAGGCCAGTAAGCGCTGCTCCAGCTGAAGTGACACAGGGAGCAGAGCCCATCGCTGCCTGTTCTCTGTCACCACCCTCTTTCCCAGCGAGAGCTGGAGGAAGCTCAGTCCCTGCTTCCCACAGCAGATGGGAGTTGTGTTGTGCAGACCTGCAGCCCGTTCCAGGTGGGGAGTGTGAGTGCAGATCTGTAGTCAGCAGATGTTACTGCGTGTTTACATAGCCATGGTCATTGTTCCGGGCAGTGTCTGCCTTCTGCTGTGGCTCCTATGAGAGGTTGCAGCCAGCAATGAGAGTGGTGGTTATGCAACCAATACAGTCCTTGAGGGACGGCTCTCTCCTCACGGTGATTCCAATAGCCGTTCCACGCCTGCGCTATCTACCTTTCTAGAGTTTCTACATTCCATATTGATATTGAAACCAAGGCCAATACAGAATTGGTTACAGTGCAAGGAGGAGTTGCCAAGGCAACAGCTATGACCAAACTCAGAAAACACTTCAGAACCAAAGCCACAGCTTCTGGACCAGGTTTCAATGGCCACAAACCCAAGTCATTCCCGAAGCTTTTATACCTGGCCCCACTGTGGTCCCTCCATGTGTACTCATTCATTCATTCATTCATTCATTCATTACTTCTTTATCCTCCCCTCTTCCTCTCCATCATTTCTTCCCTTCCTTTCTTTAAAGCAACAATGTTGGGACAAACCCTCCAACATCTCCCTCCCTCCCCTGTATCCTCAAAATGATCTCTTCCTCCTTTGTGTCCTTTCTGGTTAGACTGTTGGAGTGTTGACTGATCCTGTTGGCTTCGTCTTGTGCACAGTGGCCTTGTCACACCCCGAAAACAGTTTTACAGCACCTCCTTCTCATTCCTTGTTGATTTTCATCTTTAATATTGCATTGTCCTCAACCATCTCTCCTTCCTCTGTCACTCTCAGGAGGAGATTGTGTCTTGACTCTTACTGAACTTCCTGTTCTTATTGTATGGAAAACTACAGAGAAACAAGTGTTGATGTTCAAAGGTTGTCAGCCAGGTGTGGAGGTATGGACTTTTAATCGCGGGACTGGAGAGGCAGAAACAAGTGGAGCTCTGTGAGTTCAAGGCTAACCTGGTCTGCATAGTAAGTTCCACACCAGTCTGAGCTACACAATGAAATCCTGTCTCAAAAAAACCCCAAATAATTCATTTAAATGGGGTTCAGCCAGGCACTCGGGGAGGCAGAGGCAGGAGGATCACTGTGAGTTTGAGGCCAGCCTATTCTGAGTCCAGGACAGCAAGGCTACACAGAGAAACCCTGTCTCAAAAAAGAAATGGAATACAGAGCTAACCAGAGAATTGTCGACCGAAGACTATCAAATGGCTGAGAAACACCTGAAGAAATGTTATAACATCCTTAGTCATCAGGGAAATGCAAATCAAAACAACTCTGAGATTCCATCTTATACCCATCAGAATGGCTAAAATCAAAAATCTCAGGTGACAGCACATGCTGATGAGGATGTGGAGAAAGAGGAACACTCCTACATCGGTGGTTGGAGTGCAAACTTGTACAACCACTTTGGAAATCAATCTGGAGCTTTCTCAGAAAACTGGGAATAGGTCTACCTCAAGAGCCAACTATACCACTCGTGGGCATATACCAGAGAGAAGTTCCACCTTACAGCAAGGACATTTGCTCAACTATGTTCATAGCAGCTTTATTCGTAACAGCCAGAATCTGGAAACAATGTGCATGACTCTCAGTGAAGAATGGATAAAGAAGTTGTGGTCCATTCACACAATGGAATACTACTCCATTAAACACAAAGAAAGCTTGAAATTTGCAAGCAAAAGGATGGAACTAGAAAAGATCATCCTGAGTGAGGTAACTCAGAGCCAGAAAGACACTCAGGGTAAATACTCACTTATAAGCGGATATTAGCCACACAATACAGGATAACCAGAGTACAATCCACAGACGTAAAGAAGCTAAGGAACAAGGAGGACCCCAGGGAGGATGCTTAACTCTCATTCAGTGGGACAAATAGAACAGACGCCAGAGGTGCTTGAAGAGAAGGAACAGACTGGAGCCTACCACACAGGTCCTCTGAGAGACGACACCCAGACGGGATTGAAGCAGATGCTGAGACTCACAGGCAAACTTTGGGTCAGAGTACAGGGAGACTTATGGAGGAGTGAGGGATAGAAGGACCCGGAGAGCACAGGAGCGCCCCAAGAAGACCAAGAGGCCAGGCATAGTGGCTTACCCCTATAACCCTAGCCCTTGGGAGGCAGAGGCAGGAGGATTGCTGTGAGTTCAAGGCCAGCCTGGTCTACAAAGTGAGTTCAGGACAGTCAGAGCAACATAGAGAAACCCTGTCTCAAAGGCAACAACAACAAAACAAAACAAAAAACAAAAAAAAGACCAAGAGAGCCAACAAATCTGGGCCCATCGGGGCCTGCGGAGACGGATGCACCAACCAAGCACCATGCATAGAGAGAACCCAGACCCCTTGCTCAGCTGTAGTCGATGGGCAGCACAGTGTCCATGTGAGTCCCATAAAATGGAGAGTTGGGGCTGCCTCTGCCATGGCCTCTGGTGCCCACTCATTGATCTCTTCCCCCTGCTTGGGTGGCCTTGCCAGGCCACAGAGGAAGAGGATGCAGGCAGGCCAGATGAGACTTGATAGGCTGGGGTCAGATGGTAGGGGAGGAGGGCTCCCCCTTTCTGAGGACTAGGGGAGAAGGACGGGGGAGGGGTCAAGAGTAAGGGATTGGGGAAAGCAGCAGGGGTTACAATTGGGATGTAAAGTAAATAAATTAAAAATAAACAAATTTTTTAAATTAAAAAACGTCTTTTTAAAGAAAGGTTTGTCAAAGAAACATTTCAGACCTTTGTCTCTGTGCAAAAGCGCTCATTCTAATGGTTTGTCGTGTAGGAGCACGTAGAGGGTACAACCCACCCTCCACATTTTAAGGTTCACACTCCTATGACAAAAGACAACACACACACACACACACACACACAAAGGCAGGCCAGTTTATGTAATCAAGTCTTACAGGACACGGGAAACTTTGGAAAAGAAGACCAAAACACACAAGAAGAGCTTCCTGGTTTTGTTTTGTTGGCTTTTTAGGTTTTTCAAGGCAGCATTTCTTGGTGTAACAGTCTTGGCTGTCCTGGACTTACTTGCTTTTGTAGACCAGGCTGGCCTTGAACTCACAGCAATCTGCCTGCCTCTGCCTCCCGATTAAAGGTGTGCAAAACCCCGACCGGCCAGCTGTCTGTTTTTAAAGTTTTTATTTGGTCCCAAATGGACAGTGAATTGCAGATGTGATTGGACAAGGAGTTTATGGCCTCCTGATGGAGGACTGGGTAGGAGAAGCAGCACGGCTGGTCAGGTCAGATTCTTGGTCGATCTGTGAGGCAGTTCCTCTCTATGGTGCTGGGCAGACCCCTCCTAGAATGAAGATTTTATGACCCACTTCAAGGCAAGGCAGGTGAGACACCTGCTCCTACGCAAAAGGGCAGGGGAAGGTTTGAACAAGATTTCTAGGGTTTATGCATGTCTTCAAGGGCACTGTTACTGAAGCCCTGGCTCCTCACTGCTTGAAGGTCAGTGTTTATGTGATGAGAGCTCATAGGAAGAGTCCAGGGTCGACCCAAGGAGCAGTGCTTGGGGAGATGACGACCTTGGGGGAAGGCTGGCATCTGTGAAGTTCAATCTTGGCCAACTCATGGGGTACAAAGGGGTGTTATAGGGAGGAGATGCAGAGGAGGGTGGGAAGGCAGCCTACCTGAGTGTCTGCATCATTCAGGGCACATAGCTTTGCTTTCCTCTTCCCCAAACATCAGAACATTTCAGTAGACAGCAGCCTCTTGAGCCAAGTTCCCTTTACTTCTCTTTAGACAGCCCTATTGCTTTGTTTGTCTTATTTGGGTTAATATAGAGTTTCTCTGTGTAGCCTTGGCTGCCCTGGATTCGTTTTGTAGGTCAGGATGGCCTCAAACTCACAGAGATGCACCTGCCTTTGCTTCCCCCAGTGCTGGGATTAAAGGCGTGCACCACTGCCCCCTGCTAGACAACCTTATTTCGTTTTTGAAATCAAACCTTACAAAAATCTACAGACTGTGTCAATTGATACACAGGATTAAAAGAAATGTGTACGACTCTGATGTTATATAAAGATTACCAGACTCTCTGGTTCCTGTAAATCTAAAGAAATGTAATTTGTCAGTTATTTCCTTATGACTTGTCTTTTGATACTGTTGTTGTTGTTGTTTGTTTGGGTTTTTGTTTGTTTGTTTTGTTTTGTTTAAGAGAGACTCTCAGACCTCTGGTAAGAAGGATTTGGTTGTTTCTACAATTGTTCAAAATACAGATGAACATAATAAAATAACAGGCATCTATATTTCCATCACTCAGAACTGAACATGTCTACCCTCTTTCTCTCTCTTTCTGGTAGAATCGCCCCAGTGGACAGGCATGGGTGGGCAGCAAGCCTCTGTCCCTTTGCTGTGACCTATTCCCAGTTATCCCCAGAACTTCCCTCTTGACACCCAGTAATTTGAAAGAGCAGCCCTACATTTTAAATGGTTGGGCTGGTAACTGATAGATTACCTAATGACTGTAATCCTGACACTCTGAAGGAGAGTCAGAAGTCCAAGGTTCATGGTGAGTTCCAGTCTGTCTAGGCTCCATGAAATCCATTCTTAAAACAAATCCAAACAAAACCAAGAAAAACAACAGCAGCAAAAGAAATGAAGATGTTTGACATTTTATTCTTTGTGTTTGGGGATAAACATTTAGAATCTACAAGTAAAAGCCCTCCGTGGACAGTTTTACTGTCTATATCAAGTTGGGCGGATTCTAAGCAACCAGCCTTGACATTATTAAGTATTCTCTCTTTAAAGAACTCTTCAAAGTTTAACATATTTGGGAACTCTGGTTACACATCTCCTTCCTTTCATGACTCAACAGGATGAAACAGTTGGCACAAAGCATGTAGGGAGGAACCTACACCACACCTGCTCCAGCATCTCATTTGCCTGTGCCACGCCTACTTGTTCACTTCCCCGCCCCCTCATTTTCCCCAACTTCACTCAGCTTTTCCTCCAAGGCTGGCAATCAGACTTGCCTGAGGACACACTCAAAATTGGGCATTACATAGGAGGAGCTTATGGGTACCTTTAAAACACCCTGAGTCTCTCTGCTTGCCTGATCATTTCTTCTCAGCATCCTGCCCAGCAATGGAAACAGATCCCATAGAGACTTTTGGAGGCTTATCAGAGGCCAGACCTGCCACACCAGAAATCCAGGAGATTGCTGACAAGGTGAGTCGGTGCTCTTCAGGAAAAAACTTGATCCTGAATCAAGCTTTCATAACTTGATTCATGATTTGGCCCTCTGTTAAGAGTGTGAGAAATCATAGAAACCAGGAATGTGTGGGTCTTATTCAGACTTGTATACAGCTGACAGTGGAACACTAAACCTTTCAGTGAAATTCCAGCACTCCAAGAGTAAAGTCAGCCTAGTCTCATTATTTTCTGCAACCTCGGTTTCCCTATTTGCTAAAGGTGAATTCGTACTGCATTGTATCTAAACTTTTTACTTTCATGTGTGATCCCAGGAGCTTGGATCCATTTATGGATGGAGTTTTGCAGTTCAACAAGTTGAAGCCAATGGCATCTAAGGTTTTAAGGTGCCTGCATTGACTCTGGGATGCTATGGCCCCCAAACAATCACAGTCAATAGAACTCAATGTTTTTTAGCAAGTCAATACATCTTGCTTAACTATCATCTATGTAATCAAAACATACTGTGTTGCATGCTTTATAAAAGAGAAATACATGCAAATTGTAGGTGTAAGTTTGTAATCTGTCATCTTATTTTCACACATTATTTTGTTTTCCTCCCTGAGACAGCACGTCCTCCTGGCAGACAAGATCAGCCTTGTTTGTTGTTTGTTTGAGACATGGTCTTGCTGCTATGTAGTCCTGACTTGCCTAGCAATTATGTAACCCAGGCTGGCCTCAAACTCATGGGAATCCTTCTGCCTCAACTTCTAAGTTCTGGTTATAGGCCACATCTATAGGCATGTACCACCATGCTAGGCACCATTGGCTTCTATAAGCCAAAGAGATGGGAGCTTTCATGCTTAGGACACTGAACATTCTAGACAGGAGTCACAGGCCTAAAATTCAGTGACCACATACTTAAGACTAAATAGTTTCAGTCATGGCTTTATTTCTCTAAATATCTAGGGGCACTTTATTTTTATCTCCATTAGAAACCTCACATCAAGTTGGTGTCCTCCAACTTGAATGTGCATGTGAGTCGCCTGTTGATCTAGATAAAATACAGGTCTGACTGAGGAGGGCCAGACAGGCCTGCAGGTCCACAGTTCTTCCAGGCTCTCACGCTCTGTGGTTGCTCCTCCCCATGGCTTTGCTTTCCTGTTGGACCACATACCTGGCATCTAAAGAGGCCTGGGAGAGATAGGTTGAAAATAGGGTACCAGAAAAATAGATGAATAAAAAGAAAAAAAGAAGAAGTCCGCCATATCATTTGTAAAAAGAAAGAGCTAAAGGAACTAGCTAAAATAATATGCAGAAAAATCATCTCCAAAACCAATATGCACAGATGAGAGAAAGTTGCTGTGTGTGTAAGGTACCTAAAAATTCCCAGAGATGTTCCAGGAAGCAGAGCTGCATGGGATAGAGATGGAAATATAGTTACTGGAAAAATAGAAGGTAGAGCAGGTTTTAATGATTTCTAATAGTCTAGATACTCACCTGGTTATCTAGAATAATTGTTCTTTTTTTAAGGTTTATTTATTTATTATTTATATGCATGTATGACAGCAGGACAGATGAGGGCAACAGATCTCTTTACAGATGGTTGTGAGCCACCATGGGGTTGCTGGGAATTGAACTCAGGACTTTTGGAAGAACAGCCAGTGCTCCTAAGCACTGAGCCATCTCTCCAGCCCATTTCTTTTTCTTTTTCTTTCCTTTTTTTTCAATGGAGGTCTTGCTGTTTCTCAGAGTGATCCTGACCTCACAGGTTAAGGTAACCCTCCTGCCGCTAGTCTCCCAAGTACCTGGGATTACAGGAGTGTGCCATCCTGCCTGGCTAGGATAATTCTTAAATATAATATTTTCACTAGTTCCTTAAGAAATTCATATATACACACAATGTATTTTGACCATATGATTTTTAAAACTTAAGGAGCTACTGGAAGGGCTTACCTTGCTAATGACGCCATCTGTGGGCCACATCTCCACTAATAAAATTAATTTAGAAGTGTGTTCTTGCCACTTGCAAAGAAGTAGAATGAAAAATGGATGTTAACCAAGTTACTTCACCAGGGGAAGGAACTTTGCTGTGTCAAAAGCCTTGACTTCCACCCCACACTCACGTGATCTTCAAAGCCCTGGGGCAGCAAGAAAACATCACATCTATATTTAGATAATGAAAACAAGACCCAAAATGCTTGGAGAGTCACCCAGCTAAGAAACTGGCCTGTCCTTTCCACTGCACAGCCTCGCCTCTTCCCCTACTTCCCAATGGCCCATCATCACTCAGGTCCATGGAATCCCACATTAAGGATGTGAATCTGCCTCACCACAAAGGGAGAGAGGCCACAGTGCTTGTGGCACCAGTGCTTGTAAGATTACAACCATGAGTATTTGAAGTCAATTGTCTCATGGAAAATTCCAGACCTTGGTCTAAATACACAAGTACAATGAAGAAAATTCAAATGGGACCCGTTCATTGGAGAGATAGAAATTAGAACTCAGTCTGCAGACACCTTTGGAAATAGTTCTCACAGTCAACTGAGGCACCAGCAGAGAAGGGTTGAGAACATCTCCCCACTGAGGAGAAAGATTCAGGGGGCCTTGGGAGAACTCTGGTGCCCTGGAGGCCTGACTGAAGTTGGCTGTGTTTACATGCTTCAGCAGAGAGCAGGAGCCAACTTCTCAGTGGAGCGCGTATCTTGAAGACAGAGTTAGTTTCCTCCTAGGGATAGGGAAGGGTTGACAGGGTTGAACCCATTATTAAGGTCACCGGAAACCAGCAGACACTGCCTGAAGGACAGGAACAGAAGAGAGGAGATGGAGCCTGGGAGTCGGGGAGGTTGAAGCTGAGCCGTGGAGGGCAGGGCTAAGCCTAAGCAAGAGACTCATATGGCTCAGCTGTGTATTAGGTTGCTAATGGCTGGCACTGGCATTGTGAGGGCAGGACTGAGTCAGGAGACCAGGGCCTGATGGATGTGTATGAGCAACAGCTAGCGCACCCCAGCCTTCCCCTCAGCATCCTCCATCCTGAGCTGCTGCCCCTTCTCAGCCCTGGAGCTTGGCTGCTAGCAGAAATGGACCCCAAGTGATCGCAGTGGACTCTAGCATGTCGGGTCTAGCTGAGCACCTCAAGAAGGGTGGTACAGAACACTGAGGAAACGTTTCTGCACTGAGTGTGAGACTAACTCCTTTCCGCAGTGCTAGCACCTAGCTTCTTCCATCCCCTGCCACAGACAGAATGATGGCGCCCTAACAGCATCTGCATTTAGTCCCTGGGACCTGTGAGTATCCTGTAGCCTCACAAGGCAATAATAGTTTTCAGACGTGGTCAGATAGAAACAGGAAGATGATGAGCCCACAGCACTCAGAGTCTGTATGAGAACTGGATGCACATGCTATATATTGATTTGTAAATGGATGCTTTTGGAAGGGGATTAGATGTGAAACTCTTAAGCTGTCTTATGTGTACGCTAGAACTGATTAACTACATCAATACATTGTGAATGGAAGCAGGCTTCATCCTCCATGACAGAGAAAGGAGTTACAGCCAGGCATGGTGGCACAGGCCTTTAATCCCAGCTCTTGGGGGGCAGAGGCAGGAGGATCCCTGAGTGTAAGGAGTGCCTGGTGTACAGAGTTGAGGTCCAGGATATCCAGGGCTACACAGAGAAACCCTGCAGGATGGGGGAACAGTGAGAGACAACTGGAAACCTTTATAGTCACCTTAGTGATAATAGTTCATGGCAATGTTCCTGGTTCTAGAATGGGTGTGGTGGGTGTGCAAGATGGAGTCATTAGTGCAAACTACCACTGCTCTAAATCAGTGCAATATGTTATTTTCACCATGGACTGTGCAATCAGTTTAACACAATAAGTAGTAATTACCGGTGTCCTCTTTTTATTTACTAGTCAAGGATACATGTAACTATTGGAGCGTTCCATTGCATACTATTTTTTGCTTTGTAGTGTGTGTGTGTGTGTGTGTGTGTGTGTGTGTGTGTGTGTGTGTGTGTGTAGACCACAGGACAACTTGCGGAAGTTCCTTCTCTCTTTCCACCAGATGGGTCCCATGGATGGAAGTCAGGTTGTCTCGCTGTCCTAGTGGCAAGTGAGTTTACCTCTTGAGCTACTGGGCTGTCCCTAAATTATCACTATTTTGTAATATCACAGTGATCTGATATTATTCAGCCTCATGAAATATAATTTGACTTTTTAAACCTGTGTTATATTCTTAAAATGTTTTCTATGGGAGGAAAAAGGAGTGTATCTTCTTTAGTTTGTCGTTTGTTTCGAGTTTTGCTGCAGGGTCTTAATCTGTAGCCCCAGCTAGCCTGGAGCTTTGTAAAGAGCCCAAGATGCTCTTGAGCGACATCCTCCTGCCTCAGTGTTCCACGTTCTGAGATTAGAGGCTTGAACTGCCACTGGAAGGCTCATCAGCTCCTCTGAGGCATCTCAGTGATATGAGGTTCCCAGACTTGTAACTCAGGTAAGCTGTTTCAACACAGCTCTAACGTTGTCTCCCCTTCCTCTTCACAAGGTCAGAGCACAGCTTGAAGAGAAAACCAATAAGAAATTTGAAAAATATGAAGCCATTGAATATAAAATGCAAGTGGTCGCTGGATTCAATTACTTCATTAAGGTTAGAACCCAGCCTCAGTTTAGCACTGCTGCCATGTTTCCCGTTGCCCCGACTGTACCTTCGTTTCTATCAGGTGTCTTTCATTAAAGCACCTGCAAGTGGAAGATCCCAAATCCATCAAATGATAGGCTACTTCCTTTGTTTTTCCCTGCGAATATAGGAAGCTTTCTTATGTGGTCCTTAATTTCTAGAACTGTACAGAAAACGACAAATACTGCTCGGGCCTTGGCTTGCCGCCATGGCTATTTCTTCCATTAGGTGGTCAGGGAAGATAACATCTTAGGGTAGAGAGTTGACCAGTTAAATGCACTTAAAGGACTTCAGTCATTAGCTGAAACAATCACTCAAGCCACTTTCATCCTTTAAATAAGTGGTTACTCATATAATTTAAATAATTCCTTTTAAAATTTATTTATTTCTGTATATAAATGATCTGTCTACACATATGTCTGCATACTAGAAGAGCTCTTCAGGGCCCATGATAGATGGCTATGAAACAACTGTAAGAGAGCTGACTCCTCTGGTCTCCGAGGACACTTGTGTGTGCATACAAATACACAGTCACATATGAATATACATAATTTTAAAGTTTAAACAACTTTTATAGCCATATCAAAAATTAAATTATTAAGCTTTAAGAGAAAAACTATTTTGATATCCTTATGACCTCAAGGGAACCAATCCACAAACTCAGCTGTGGATAATAAATAGGAGCTGGGTTTCTCTCTGTGTGTTAAACAAGGACAATCCTGGCTCCACAGAGAACAGACACTCAAGTGCCTTTACCTACCCTGCGTTGCCACTGGACCAAAACCACAGGTGCCCTCTGCTCCTGTTCCAGGCATCGTGGAAATAAAATGTAACTCTGGAATGAGATTTGTGACCCTATTTTAATGAAAAGCATAATAAATTAAATGCAGATGGAGAGATGGCTTAGTGCATGAGAGCACTGGCTGCTCGTGCACAGGACCTGGCTTTGGGTCCCAGCCCCACCAGGGCAGCTCACAGCCGTCTCTCCCTGCAGCTCCAGGGCAGCTGACACACTCTTCTTATATCTTCAAGGCATCGCATTCACATGATGCACTTACACACGAGCAGGCAAAACATCCATACAAAGAAGTTCAATAAAATCGTTTTCTAAAACATCCTAAAAATAAGCCTAGAAAATATACATCCTGCCATCCTGTTAGTTGTTCTTTCTCTTAATGGAAAGGTTGGTGGGAGCTCTGTTCCTGGCTGGTGCCTTGGGACAGAGGTGAGGACAGCTTCCCACAGCAATTCTTTACAAGAAAACCCTGTAATACAATGGAAACCCATGTAAATAATCTCTCCCTCCCTCCCTCCATCACTCCCTCCCTCCTTCCATCACTCCCTCCCTTCCTCCTTTTATGTCTTTCAGGTGGATGTAGGATGTGGTCGTTACCTGCACGTGAACATCCTCAGTGATTTTTCTGGAAAAAATAAGGATTTGGTACTTAATGGTTACCAGGATAACAAAACCAAGGATGACGAGCTGACCTACTTCTAAGCAGCAAATTCTAAAGTGACCTGCTTCCTCTCATTGTAAAGAGATGTGGCCATCAGTAAAGAACCATTCTTCAAATAACTGTTTTTGCCCATTCTTACTCATGTATTGTGTTGATCTTCACTTTCTAGACAATATTTCAAAATATAGAGTGTTTTATGAATTTGCAACCCTGCTGAAGAGATCATAGTATTAATGGTTTGGAGTAGAAATCCCACATTAAGGATACTCACTAGAGAATTTATAAAAACTAAGGCTCAGGTGCAATTGCACACAGGTTAGTGCTGCCCCACCCTCAGGGCAGGTGCATGTGGAGGTCAGGCAAGCACACTCCTTGTTTCCTGTGGTTCTCCAGGAACCAGATGTTGGAGGAGGGGGCTGTCTACGGTCACAGCTCATCATGTCTGGATGGCTGTCCAAGCTTAGTGCAAAATGAAGGACTCCCTGCCCCCACCAGCAGGGCCTCCCATTCTCTGCCTGACTTAATCTGGAGATGGTCTCCAGGCACAGATGCCTGACCCTAGCTGGAGTATGGCCTTTGACACACTTCCCTGCTAACACTTTCCCCCTGCCACCATTAGGATAATAAAGTACTGTGTTCCCATCCATGTGACAGAACTGTGCTGCCAGGTGCAACTAAAGCACACTGTGGACACCTGTTAGGTGATGCCCCAGCTACTGTCCCTGCCCTATACATTCCCCTCACCTCCCTTGAATAGAGTTGAGCTGTCTCACTGCAGCTGTTCCTGGAAGTCATTCCATCATACTCACGGGAAGTCTGCACCCTGCTTCCCACTTCTGCTCCCCTTGTCCTCATGGGCCTGTGGCCAAGGACCCCTGGGGAAGAGCAGCTCCACACCCAGAGTGTCATCTCTGCTTTCACATTTGAAAATTACATGGCTACTTTACAAGATGTGCTTTGAAACAATCCTAAACTTACAGAAGAGCTGCACTTTCCCCTCCCTACTCTCCTCTCACACTTGAGAGTTAGTTGCAGTGATTTCCCAACAACAACAAATGCCTCCTGGCACTCACTAGTGCAAATAGCTGTGCAGACAACAAGGACATTCTCCTGTATGGGCAAAAAACAACAATGAAGATCAGAAAATGGACACTGTTGCCATAGTAACGTCCAGTCCCCAGATGCCATTCCAGTTTGTCAAGTTGTTGCAATAATGTCCTTTATTAGAAAAGGTCCAGTCCAGAGTCATGTGTTCCATCTAATTTCTGTCTTCTTTTAAAATTCTTATTTCATCTATTTGTTTGTTTGTGTGTGTGTGTGTGTGTGTGTGTGTATGTGCGTGTGTGTCTGCGGTGTGTGTGTGTGTGTGTGTCTGTGTGTGTGTGTGTGTGTGTGTGCACTCCACAGACCCTTTGTGGTCAGAAGATAACTTAAGGAAATCAGTTCCTTCTTTCTACCATGTGAGTCCAAAGCTCAAACTGAGATAATTAGCTTTGGTCAGAAATGCCCTCACCCACTGAGCATCTCACTGGCCCACTAAATATTTTATTGAAAAACTTATATTCCATGCATACCATCAGTTCACATATTTCAATTGTTCTGTTTAGGGGCTTTTAGTATATTCACAAATGTGTGCAAACACTACCATGTCCATTTCACAAGATTTTCCACACCAACCAAGAGACCCCTACAGCTGTCAATCCTCCAGGCTCCTCCCTCTCCCCTCACTCCTCACTGCTAAGCAGCCGTTACATCCTTTTCTGTCTGGATTTGCCTATGCTTGACATTACACATGTATGTATGTGTGTATACACACATATGGAATCATTTCTTGGAACATTTGTAATTGGCTTTTTTATGTGAACACTTTTCAATGTTCATCCATGTAGCATCATTTTATTTCTTTTTTGATACTTTGTAGGGCAGTTTGTATCATAGTCTATAAATACATATGTAATTAATATATTTATGTACTATGTTTGGTTTGCTTGTTTGTATGTGTGTTTGAGACAGATTGATGCTATGTAGCCTGGGTTGGCCTTCAATTCAATATGTAGCCCAAGTCAGCCTCTGAATCATGATCCTCCTGCCTCAGCCACTTAGCGTGAGATTACAGACACTTTACTTGGCCCACATTTTTATGATTTTTATTATATCTGAAAATATATATATATATATATATATATATATATATATATATATATATAGTGGGATACTTAAATCAAGCATGTTAATCCTTGCATCACTTCAAATCCTCAAAATTTAATGACAACATTTTAAACATTCTTTTGATATTATACTGCAGAGATCTCAAGTATTAGCTAGATCCAATGCTTTGCACAGTGCTTTCACCAACAGTTCATTCCTCTACTAGAGGAAACTCCATACAGTTTTCTGCAACATTCCCTCCACCTGTACAGTGTCCCCTCCTCTCCAGCCTTATCAGTACTTACTGTGTGAGGTGGCACCTAACTGCCATTTTACCTAGTGACTTTAAGCATAATTTCATGTCTCTCTCAGCCACATGCACAGGGCCAGCTATTCGGTTCTTTTGGATGTTTGTTTTTCTGGAAGATTGAGTTCCTTATACATTTTGCAAATTAATCATTTATCCAGGGTGCATCTTATAAAGATTTTCCCTCAACCCATCGATGTCTGACAGCGTGTGGAACTCTCTTCCTGTGTTCCTGTTTGTGCACTGCTTCTGTGGCCTGTGTTTCTGGGGAGCACATCTAACAACACCCCCCAGGGCAATGTTGTCACCCCTGATTTTTTTCTTGTAGGTTTTTTAGTTTTACTGAGTTATGTTATTGTTGCATTTTGAGGCGACCAAACAAATGCCATCCTGTACCAAGCCTCTGTCTTGTGCCCAGAGTAAACTCCCTCCCTTCCCCCATGCTCCCCAAGTTTTTAGAAAGCCCACAAAAGTAAGCCTGGTAACATCTCCCTTACACCTGGGGGGCCAACTAATAAGGTGAAAAACCCTCAATGTTACCATAGATAAAAAAAAAAAATAGATAAAATTCCTCTGTGGCTTGGCCCAAATCCCCTACCTTATCCTACCCTACCAGCATTAACACCAACTTCCCTCTAACCCCCTTACTCAGTCAAGTAATGCCAAGGCTTTAAAAGTCCTGCTCCAGAGCTTGTTCAATAAAAGACCCTTGTGAATTGCATCCAGCTGGTCTCTGGTGGCCTTTGGGTGTCTTGTGACTTGGGCATAACAGTTTTGTTTAAATTTGAGAAGGGGCCTCATTAAGTTACCCAGGCTGCATCGGAATTCACTCTGTAGCCCAGCTGGTCTTGGACTTTCTTTCTTTCTTTTTTTTTTTTTAATAAAGATTTTATTTATTATGTATACAGTATTTGAAAGCCAGAAGAGGGCATTAGACCACATTATAGATGGTTGTGAGCCACCATGTGGTTGCTGGGAATTGAACTCAGGACCTTTGGAAGAACAGCAGAACAGTCAGTGCTCTTAACCTCTGAGCCATCTCTCCAGCCCCTGGTCTTGGACTTCCAATCCTCCTCAGCCTTCCAAGTATTGGGACTGCCCGCTTGTGCCACCAGGCATGACTGATATTGAAATTTCCACTGATATTAAATTTATAAATATCCTTGGGCGATCAGACCATTTAAACATTAGTGTTTCTACCACAAGCACAAAGTATTATATTTTTCCAAGTATCTCTTTCAATGTTTGAGATTTGTTTTAGAAGTTCAGGTGGGCTTACCTCTCTGATCAAATTTACACCAAATGGTTTTGTGGGTTCGGGAAGCTGTTACAATGAGATTTTTCTTTTAATTTATCTGTCAGATCGGCCATTGCTAGTGTGAGGAGGACTACTGTGGTTATTTTGTTGTTGTTTTTGTTTTTGCAGTTTTGTTTGGTTTTTTGAGACAGGGTTTCTCTGTGTAGCTTTGGCTGTGCTGGATTTGCTTGGTAGACCAGTGTGGCCTTTGAACTCAGGGAGATCTGCCTGCCTCTGCCTCCCAAGTGCTGGGCTTGTTGTTTTTGTGCAGGGCCACACTGCAGCCTGTGGGTAGCTTAGACATCACAGTATAGACAAGGCTAGTTTCATGTAATTAAGTGGTGAGGCCATCAGGGCTGAGATGTTTTATTTCTGATTTAATCTCCAGCCATTTCTTTATTCACATGTGCATATTGCCTATTTTTTCATCATTTGGTGTCAGTAGGGTGTACGTGTCTGGGAGTTCCTCCTGGTTTCTATGTGGGGCATATGTTGTTCATAATAACATTTTACAATGCTTCATATTTTGATGGTAGCTGCTGTAATGGCCCCACTTTGATTTAGTTCTCAGTTTTTATGTTCATCATAGGCAAAGCATGATTTACAACTCAATCTTTTCCAACACTGAGTCATTTTTTCACCTTCCGTCTATTTGTGCCCTGGTTCCTATCTTTCCCCTTCCGGTTTTTAACGCATGCGCGGCTTGACCCTTCCTACTGAAGTCCAACACTAGGCAGCTCATTTGCGATCTTTGGGTTGTGAGCCCTACTGTGATCCTAGTTGCTCCTGGAGCGGCACATGCTCTGTCCTGCACGTTTCGGTGTGCTCTTTCTCAGTGTTTGCTGCCTTCGTTTTTAGGTTCTTTTAACAGCTGCTTATGGATCTGGCATATTACCTAATTGTTTTGTGCTTGTGGATTTCCAAAGTTTTTCTTAGTAGAGATTTCTCCTTTTACAAATTTGTGATGTTAAGAAAAATGTGGTGGTGGTGGGCTCTGGAGAGAGATGCCTTAGTGGTTAAGAGCATTGACTGCTCTTCCAGAGGTCCTGAGTTCAATTCCCAGCAACCACATGGTGGCTCACACCCATCTATAATGTGATCTGGTGCCCTCTTCTGGTGTTCAAGCCTACATGTAGTTAGAGCACTCATAAACATAAAATTCAACCTTTTCTTTAAAATAGGAAGATAATACTAAAAAAAAAAAAAAAAGACATTTACATGTCTTCCTCATGTATCTGTCTTTTTCAGTTGCTAGACTTGTCTTATGGTCTGCTGTAGGACAATCCGGACAGTGTTCTGTTTATTTTGTTAGGTCGATTTGGTCAATAGTGTGAAGTCCAGAGTACTCTTATTGATTTTGTCTGGATAATCTGTCCAATAGTGAAAATGGTATATGGAAGTCCCTTACTGGTAATTTGTGGTATTTCTTTTGTTGATGTTGTTTTGGGACAGGGTCTCATTACAGCCTTTGCTGGTCTGGAACTTAGGATCCTCCTGCCTCTACCTTCTGCATGCTGGACAGTGGTGTGCCACCAACCCCAGCGCCATGCCATTTCTCTATTTTAATTGATCCAATCTTTTAACATCTGCTTCATATATTTAAGTGCTACACTGTTGGTGGCAACAGCTACTGCGTCCTCTTGACAAAGTGAGCTCCTCATTAGGACGTTTATGGCCTCTTTTGCCACTTTAAATCTCAAGCCCCTCTGTCTGACGCAGGGCTTAGCACCACCATTCTTACGTTGCGTTCTTGTGGAATGCCTTCTTCTGTCCTTTTAGTCTCACTCTTATGCGCCCTTAAGAGACCACAACAGCTACAACATATATTATAGTTGGATCTTGGTTTTTGATCCACTCATTCACTGTCTTTTCATTGGAGAATATGAGTCCCTTACATTCAGTGTAATTCCTGACAGTACTGACTTACATGGCTGTTTTCTGATTGTTCTGTAGACGTCTACAAAGAAGGTGGAGGCTATGAGAACAGGGCAGTCAGTGCCGTTAGCGCTGTAGAAGACACTGAGAAATCTCCCTGTAAGCTTCTGCGTCTACTTCAAAACGTTGATCCTCCCAGGCTACAAGGGAAGCTGGGCCCCCACCTGGTAGACAGAGCTGGGGTTCTGGTGGTGAAGGGGAAAATGTGGTGTGGGCCCAGCAGGAAAACTGGGGAAGAACATGGCGCTCACAACCTGAAGTGGAAAGGGGGGCAAGAGCGTAGCAAAGACCCTGACAGAGGTGCTATTGTGGGGTACACAAACGGGACACCTCACCTAAGAGGTAGGCATGGCCTAAGGAAGTGACAGTTGAGACAAGAAGCTGGCTAGGGGGAGAGATAGCAAGCTCAGACATTGGAAAGTGACACTGGGTCTTGGCTAAGAGCAGAAGGCAGCTCAGTAGTGCAGAGGACAGAGGGCAGGGCAGAGGGATGATGGCCAGGGCAGTGAGGACATCCCACACCATTTTAAGGAAGCGTTTTAAGCAGCCTCTGTGGAGCTTTACATGGGGCAGCTCTAGAGTTTAAACCTAGAGGGAAAGTAATTCACTGAGTAGCAATTCTTCCTAAGTGTCAGTGGACTAGCTATCCCTGCCTATTGACTCCTGAGACAGTCACCCAGGCCAGCCTCTCCCTTCCACAGCAGCGCCCTCTAGTGGCCACTGCATTTGGGAGCTGGCTACTTAACCCCAGCACACACAACCCAACTGCTTGAGAATTCTTATAAAATGTTGAAAGAATAATTAGAGGGTTTTGTTTTATTGTTCTGAGAGTCTAACAAACTTTATCTCAGTCTGGAACAGAAGCTGTCAGTCTGTGGGCTGCACCCAAATCCTTTCACAGGGGTGACCTTAGACCATCTGCGTATCAGATATTTACAGTTCATAAAAGCACCAATATTACAGTTCTGAAGTAGCAATGAAAATAATTTTATGGTTGAGGTCACCACAACATTAGGGTCTCAGCATTAGGGAGGTTGAGAATCACTGACCTAGAAAAACATAACTATAAACTTCTATAACTATAACACTGAAGTTGATGAAAACAGATAACATGGTAATGTAAAAAACAATAAATCCTAAAACCTTAGTAATTAAAGCCCAGGTGCTAGGGAGATGATTCAGCTGAAAGTATTTGTTCAGGGCTGGAGAGATGGCTCAGAAGTTAAGAGCACTGCCAGTTCTTTCTAAAGGTCCTGAGTTTGATTCCCAGCAACCACATGGTGGCTCACAGCCATCTATAATGTGATCTGATGTCCTCTTCTGCCTGTGAGTGTACATGCAGGCAGAGCATTGTATACAAAATAATAAAAAAAAGAAATCTTTAAAAAAGAAAGGTTGCACTACAAGAAGAAAGCCTGTTTGATCCCCAGCTGGGGGTGTGAAGGCAGGAGCCTAGGGCTTGCTGGCAGCCAGTCTATGTGAATCAGTGAGCTCCAGGTGCAGTGAGGGACCCTGTCTCAAAACACTAAGGGGAGAGAGTGTGAGGAAGACACTAGACATCAACCTCTTGTCTCCACACAGATGCACACACATCCAGACAATAAACACTTACAAACACACACACAGACACACACACACACACACTCTCTTAAATTTTATCTCTGGGGCACCACAGTACTTATTCCTGGAAACTGAGGCAAAAGGAAACATGTGATGCACATGCTAATGCACATTCATAACCCCAGTACTCAGGGGCTGAGGCAAGAGGATCAGTGCAAGTCTGTGGCCAGCCTGGGCTCGTAAGGCTCTGACTCAAAGGAGCCTGATGGACCATGCCTTTAATCCCAGCACTCAGGATGCAGAACAGAGGTCAGGGTCTTTATGAGTGCAAAGTCAGCCTGGTCTAACATAGTGAGTTACAGGCCAGCAGCAAGGCATATATAGTTGAGACTCTATCTAGTCTGTCTGTCTGTCTGTCCCTCCCTCCCTCCCTCCCTCCCTCTCTCTCTCTCTCTCTCTCTCTCTCTCTCTCACAGACACACACACACACACACACACACACACACACACACACACACACACACGATAAAATAATTCATCAATTCATTAAACTCCCAGAGAAATTCAAACTATAAATTGTGTCACATCTTTACACAAAGTATTTTCTAAGTCATCATTTTTACTGACTTTCTCTTTCTTCTTCTATTCTCCCCACATGGATAAAAGTCAACCTTGCTGGTAATGATCATTTTTCTTATTTTTTTGTTCAAATGTTTATGCTTAGGATAAATTCTTTTGAAGAGTCAGTGATTTATTTAGAGTATTCCACAAGAGTTTCTCACAAGTAAGCTGATTCTAATATTTGACTAGATCCCCTAACTCTAGGTAGGATGGGCACTTTATATTTAAGTGTGGAACATTAGTGGACGACCACAGTAACACTAGCACAAACCATCCCATTCCCAAACTCATAGCTGGAAGCCAACTTACACTAGAGAAGAACATGACAGCGTCCTTCACCACAGCACTCAAGCTGCTCCATACCTAACTACGTCAGCTTGTAAGGCAAGGACCTTGTCCTCCAACCAGCAGCATTTGCAATCCACCTCCACTGCTCCCTGACTGCCTGCTCCTTATTCCTCGCATAGGACTTGACACAGGTTTTCTTCACGTTCCTTTCCTCTGCCAAGTAAAAACCAAGTTCGTCTCTAAATGTTGGCATGTTGGTTCTAAGTTCTCTGAAGCAAAAGCAGCAAATCAAATTGTGAGGCAGTGATAGTGGACGTGGGTTTCCGTAAGAGGACAATCTACCTTCACGTGATAAAGGAATTCTCTCTTTCAACCTCAAGCTTTAAATGCTATGGACACAGGCTGTGAATTCACTTACACTAATTCACTCCAAACTGAGGCAAATGGTTAATGAACGTCACACTGGATTGACTCAGGCACCACTGTGGTGGATGTACACGTTTTTGTTTTGACCCCAAGTGTGGAATGGTGAACAGACTTGTGCGAGAACAGGTGATGCTTATCCACTAGAAGACAAATGACCTCATGTGGGGCTTGGGTTTTTGCCAGCTGAAACACATCTTATACAGACTCTGAGAGTATGTATGTATGTATGTGTGTATGTATGTATGTATGTATGTATGTATGTATGTATGTATGTATGTATATGCCCAAAACAGGAGGCACGGCTTTTTGGGTGTTGGAATTGTTTGGCTGTTCACCGTTCCACTTGGAGAAGCTTCTAGAGAGAACCGCTCCAGAGAACACATTGGGGCTCCATGTTCCAGCTGCTGTTCCAGGTTCCAGCAGCATCTTTGACTGAATCACTGGTCTGCTGAAATCCTGCCAACTATGCCAGGGGAATCACTCCCAGGAACTGAGTCCAAAGGTCTACTTCTCCTGTTCCCACTTACCTCTTTTCTCTCCTATCACTTCTACAAGCTACTAATATAAATTCTGCCACCAGGCTCAGTGAACTCAAGCTGACTTTCAGGGTACAGACAAAAGCCAGGCTCACTCTCAGCTGCCTCTCAGCTTTCAAGCCCCGAGTCCAGTCTAACCTGTGTGGACTTTGGAAGCATAGGACGGTGACACGGCAAATATTAATAGTACGACACTAAGCAGTTGACCTGTGATGGTCTGTTCTGCGGCCACAGAAAGCTAATGCCCCACAGTGCAATACTGTTTCCCTGGAGGAACCCTCTATTCACAGCAGGGCTCTTGTTTTATAGTCACTTATCTCTTTCCCTTTTCTAAAGCATATGCTTCCCTTCCGGGTCCATGGGAAACATTCTAGAAAACAATCCCAACCCAAATTAGTTTTGTATGTCAAAACAGGTAAACGTTCTTTTCTCGAGACAGGGTATCTTGGTGTAGCCCTGGCTGTCCTATTTAGACCAGCTGGCCTTGTACTCAGAGATCCACATGCCTCTGCCTCCCGAGTATTGAGATTAAACGTTTGCTCCACCACAACCTGGTTGAAGATAGATGTTTGTGAGACAGATTCTCCCTATATATCCCAGGATGGCTTCAAACTTGTAACACTCCCATCTCAGCCTCCCAAGGTAACAGGATTACAGGCAGCTTTAAAAAGAAAAGAGGAGTTTGGACAGGAACCAGCCTGATTGTGACATTTTATCTTTTTCCCTTTATTTTTATAAGTATGGGTATTTTGCCTCCATGGTATCTGTGCATCACATGTGTGCCTGGTGCCCGTGAAGGCCAGAAGAGGGCATCAGATCCCCTGGGACTAGAGTTTTACAGTTATGGACTGCCATGTGGGTGCTGGGACCAAACTTGTCCTCTAGAAGAGCAGCCATGGCTCTTAGCCACTGACCATCTCTCCACAGAGAAACACATCTCTGACCAGAAAGAGCCACATCTATAGCAATACATCTGTAAAACTCAAGCAGGTAAACGACATGGAAACTGCAAACTCTTAGAAAATTGATGTCTCAACTTGCAAAGCCACCAAATAAATATGTACACTGAGTCAGAAAATTATTTTTAATAGTTACAAAACATTTTTACAGAATCAGTATAAAATAGCAATTGATTATTTTATAATTATGAGAATTAGACTTGAGGTCTTGGCTAAATGGGACTGGACCAAGCACAGGCCTTGGCCTGCGGGCCCAGACACCATCCTCGGAAGTCCACGCTGCTGACATCTGTCATGCTTAGCTGATGAGATGATGGGGTCTTTAAAAAAAAACCTCTCTACTCATTCTTTGGAGGCTTGAAGTGAATTCGGCAGCGCTCATTAAACACCTAAGATATTCAAACAGAAACAAAAGTCATCCAGTCATCTTACATAAATCAGGCCTCGCTATAAATTCAGATCAACAGATCTAGGTCAACAGGCTCAGGGAAAAGGAAGTTTCTTTAGCACACCAAATTCAGCATGATGTGCACCTTGGTGACATTCACTAGACAATTTCAGCGCCCAATTGCTGGCTAGACCTGTCTTCTGCTAAATTATGTGAATTTATGTATTTCTTGTTTTGTTCACCTTGTTTCCTAAAATTTGAAACAACATGGGCTGGAGAGATGGCTCAGAGGTTAAGGGCACTGAATGCTCCTCCTTAGGCCCTGAGTTCAATTCCCAGCAACCACATGGCGGCTCACAACCATCTATAATGTGATCTAATGCCCTCTTCTGGCCTGCAGGTGTATGTGCAGGCAGAGCACTGTATACATATAATAAAAAATCTTTTTTAAAAATTGAAACAACACATAAATGTCAAAAGAATGTCCTATGACTAAATGCGGCTATGCTACATAAAGTTTTCATAGGAGTAAACGGTTTAAAAATAAGGGAGCTGTTAACATTCTTATGTGAGAAGATTTCTGATGTATGTTAAAGGGGAAAAAAAAACACACACACATAGAACTATTCATGAACAGAGGAAAAATTCACTAGGAGAAACACACATGAGTGTCTGAAGGCCCGCCCCACCCCTACATGAGGAAAACCTCACAGTACGAGGCAGATGCTCACTGTACACTGTGTTTGTTTTCAGTTTGGATTTTGAGACAAGCTCTTGCTTTGTGGCTCATACTGGCCTTGAACTTGCTATGTAGCTTGTCTTGGCCTCAAACTCACACTCCTCCTGCACCAGCCTCAGCACCAGTGCTGAGTCACAGGCCACCGTGCCTGGCTACGTGTTCACTTTCCGTGGGCTAATGATGCACAGAAGAGTACTCTCTGAGTGTCATCCACTGTCGGTGTCTTGAGAACACAGCTTTACTGGGGATGCCATCCCATCATACTGAAGGGCACCTGGGATGTCACATCCAACACTGTTCCACTCTTTCTACCATGCTCTACATGTACCAACATCCTCTGGACTGGCTCCCAAAAGCCAGACAGTCACCAAACCCTTCTCCCACCACAGTCCCAGAATAAATTATGACCTCTTCAGAGAATGAATGAATAGACAAAAAGCCTTCAAGCACCACAGCCCCTAAGCCAATGCAAGGGCAAGTGCAGGCTACATTTTGGCAAGGAAGACAAAATAAGAAATGCCATAAGGCAATTAAAAAAATATTTATTAATTATTATGTATACAGTGCTTTGATGCATGTACAACTTCAGGCAGAAGAGGGCATTAGATCATATTATAGAGGGTTGTAAGGCACCATGTGGTTGCTGGGAATTGAGCTCAGGATCTCCAGAGGAACAGCCAGTTTAAGCTTTTAACCTCTGAGCCGTCTCGCCACCACCCGGCACTCAATTTATAGTCTGTAATTTATTTACACCTTCACATGCTGTGAGTCTGTCTGTCTTTCTTTCTTTCTTTCTTTCTTTCTTTCTTTTTTTAAAGATGGATTTAGTTATTTAATGACACAAGAAATAAGCTGGCTACAAATAGGCAGAACATGGCTTCACTTACAATGTTAAGAAACAGTTAAGAAGCATACAAAAGCTGGAAGGTTACACACCAAGACACCAGCATCACCTCTGCTTAATGACTACATTTCTTTTTTTGTTTGAAAATTTTGAAACAAAATTAATTCTGCAACAAAAGTTCCTGAATAAACAAACAGTTATTAAATGCCAGAATTAGTCAGGGCCCAGCAGCTAATATTCAACCCAAGGAGATCCAGGCGGAGAAGGGTGGAGAAAGCTCGCTGTTCTTTCCTTCTGCTGGAACTTACTTATCTGAGTGTTTCCTCTCCACTTATGTGCCCTGTGTAACTGCATTTAATGAGACTCAATGACTGTTAACTGACACCACTGCAAAATACTGCTAGCAACTTTGGTTTCTTAAAAATAACTATACAAAAGGCTATTTTTTTTTTTCCCGAGACAGGGTTTCTCTGTGTAATCTTGGCTGTGCTGGACTCACTTTGTAGACCAGACTGGTCTCAAACTTACAGAGATCCTCCTGCCTCTGCCTCCCCAGTGCTGGGATTAAAGGCATGCGCCACCACGTCTGGCCACAAAAGGCTAATTTCAACAACTAAACTCTTTCAAAGTTCTCAGTTAACTATAGTAAAAACCAAATATGCCCATAATTAGTGTTAGAAAATACAAAGTTTGTATCCAACCTCACTCTGTAGTGGGTCACAGAATCTTCCCTGTGCCTGTGCCATGATGCTCCAACAGAGGTTAGCAGCACTCACCACCTTCAGCCTTTTGCTGGGCTCTTTTCTCCAAGCCTGCCTGCTCTTCCTGGCCCCTCCCCGTTGCCCCTTGATCACTCAGTTCCGTATTTCTCTGTGAGAATCACCATTATTTCCTACCTTCCAGCTCCTGTCATTTACCACTTCTTCGACATTTAGCTCTGATTGCATCCATTTCAACTGCAAGAAAGGGAGAAAAACAGAAACTCTGAACTACAGCCCCAGTGCTGAGGAATGGGGATGACGTGGAGACAGGCAGATCCTGGGAACCTGCTGGCCAGGCAATCTAGGCAAAGCTGCCAGCTCCCAGTTCAGCGAGAGACCCTGCCTCAAAAAATAAGGTGGAGAAGTGATTGAGGAAGACATCTCAATATAACCTCTGGCCTCATCTCACCAGCACAGACAACCATACCCCCATCCCAACACACACATCACATACAATATCAAATAAAGGTAAACTTTTAAAAGCCTATGTAATATTATATTAATAAGCTGCCCTTTTGTTGAGCTCTCTGAGACACTGGTCCTGGAAGCACTGTCTCTCCACAATTTAGACCCAAACATGTCTGTCTCAAGGTGTCCTCCAAGGACTTGTGTCTAGGGATGAGCTGGCCCTACTAACTTTGTGACAGGGAGGGAAAAGAACAGCAAAACTAGCCCCAAAGTAGAAAGTTTGCCTGAAAACAACTAGAAAGCAAAGCACTTGTAATGGATGTGCCATTACTTGTATCAGGATAGAAAAGTGCCACCAGGGGGAAGGAGAAGCTGGAAGTTCAGCTGTAGGAAGCTCACCCATGGGGAGAGAGCTCACTGGAAACTCCAGCTGACTGCCTCCACTTGTCAGTCAGCTCCTGCTGCCTGTGTGCAGATCCACCTGATACAGTCAGTTACTCCGAGGGGACACTGCTCTGCCTGACTCCTAGTGGGGAGCTCTCCCCAGCAGAGTCCTGCTAGAGACTTCCAGCACCCAATTCAATGGTGTTACTAATGCGATGACGGTAAGACCTGGGGGGGAGGACTGAGGATGATGCACCCATAGAATCCAGCTTCCCACATGTCCACTGCTAGGTCAAGAGGAAGAAGCATCTTCTCTACTTAACACTGCAGTTACAGGTTAGTAGGAAAACAAGCTTTCAGCTCTGTCCTGCCTCTCTTGTCCACAAACAGTGCTGCTGCTAAAGGTCACTGACATCTCTGTAGCTGTGTGATGGGATGTAAAACTTCTCTAAATTCTCAAATTCTGTGTGACCCCTGGCCCTGGAGGTGAGAATAGAAAAATGCGAGATGTTAGGAAGTTCGCCTAAGATATGCAATGAAAAGAAAAAAAGAAAATGTGATGTCATTAGGGTACAGATAATCTTAATTTGCTACACTGTGCCATAATTTGAATTAAGTTCTTATTTAAAGGAGAAACAGTAGGTAGGTAAGAATGATGTTAAGGAGGTGATAAATAGAAAGTAATTTTGGTTTAAAAAAAAAAGTTTAAAAGAGCTTCCTTTGTTCTATTACTATAAAACCTCCATGGAACTGCTTCCATGATAAAACCTGGACCTGGGGTGCTCTAGCTCAGTGTTCCCAGGCCATGCTCACTCATATTTGGCTCCAGAACAAACTAGCTCATATTTGAAAAGGGGGTGGCGGTGAGAATAAGAACGTTTTAGAAAAAAATGGATTTTATATAGTAAAAGATAAAATGAGTCAGGTGTGGTGGCGCATGCCTTTAATCCCATCACTTAGGAGGCAGAGGCAAGGGGATCTCGGTGAGTTCAAGGCCAGGCTGGTCAACAGAGGGAGTCCAGGACAGCCAAAGCTGTTTAAAAAAAAAAAAAAAAGAGGAATTCTCCTAAATAGAAAAGATGAAAACAAAGCAGAACCCTAACATATAAAAGACTTGAGTAGGTTGTACAAGGTGACTCACTTTCAGATCCCATAACCACACTGGGAAGATAGACCAGCGGCCATTGCTGCACTGGCTACAGGCTACTCACAGTTGCCCTTCCTGCCTGGGAAGCAAGCCTGCCACTTATTCACTGATGGCTCCTATGCCCCTCCCCCTCCCTGCACACCTTCCAGGCACTAAGGGCAAAAGGGCAGATCTGAGTGCTGAGTAAATAGAGACACAGTCACTCCCAATCCCAGGCCTTAGCTGAACTTTGCCCTTCACTTCAAGGGTAGCTCCACTCTGACTTTTCAATACATGACTTAGCCATCCTGCCCACACACTGTCAACATATTGAACACAAGCCAGGGTGTGAGGGTGACACGGCTGCCGCATGCTCACACCACTGCTGGTTAGGATCCACTGGGCCGACGTGGACGGCTCCGCGGTGTCCCTTTCCTCCTTCACTGGCTAAGCTGTGGGATAGTTGGAAAGCGTGGCCGCTCCTGACAGTGGAGGACAGGTCTGCAGTCATGCCCTAAACAAACAGAAAGCTCAAAGCTACTCAGACCCTGAGCAATTGTACAAAAGAGCACACAAGGAACTCGGAATACCAGGGGAAGGTCAAGGGCTATTTTATCAAGTTTACCATCTGGAGACTCCATCACTGCCTGATGAAAAAGCAAGACTGAAACAGAGGCCTAGGCAGTGGACAAAGACACAGACACAGGGTTGAGGCTGCATCCAGGGAACACTTAAATCTGAGAAAGCACAGCTGCCTGGCCTACTTGCTGTGTGCCCTGTGCATCTGGCTGCATCTACTAAACAAACATCTAGTTCCACAACTACATAATATTAAAAAAAAAAAAAATCACCACAACAACTGTGTTGCCCATTGTGCTATCTTAAACAGACAACTGTTGTGATAATTCTATGTTGGTCATGTAAGAAAAATCACTGTTATTAAGAAATAACAAATGGGAGGTTGGAGAGATGGTTCAGCAGTTAAGAGCACTGGCTGCTCTTCCAGAGGTCCTGAGTTCAATTCCCAGCAACCACATGGTGGCTCACAACCATCTATAATGAGATCTGATGCCCTCCTCTGGTGTGCAGACATATACATGCAGATAGAGCACTCATATACATTTCTAAAAGTAGCTTTTTAAATAAGTGCCTTAAAATTAAAAATGGACCAGCCAAATGAATAAAGGTACTTGCTGCCAAGTTTTAATCCCAAGAAGTCATGTGTTAGAACAAAAGAACCAACTTCTCCATGTGGTCCTCTGACCTACACATACACACACAAAGAAATAAATATAATTGGAAAATAAGATATAATAAACTTATTTAAGGGTAAAGGGGTACAGCATATCTAACAAGTGCTTAAAATCATTCCAGAGAAGTGTACATGTATGTGCACAGGTAAGAGAAGGAAAGGGGGAAGGCCAGGAAGGATGAGAAAGGGAGGCCAAGACCCGTGAAGCAGCCAATAGCAAGGGAGTACAGGGCGCTCTTTACACTGCGCTGCAGCTTTGCTCTTGTCTGGAATACATAAAGCTAGATGACACCTGAGAGTCTCCTAAGAAAGAAGGACAAGTTATGCCATGAAATAAAATATAAGCGGCTCCCTGTGCCATCTGTGAAATCAAGCAATGGCTGGTGGTGAAAACTGCACTGTAGCAAACATGGGCACGTTGTATTAGCTGCTTTTAGCAGTCTGTGGTGACTTAAAGCACAAGGCAGGGGAAGGAAAGGAGTTAAATGCAAACACTAAGCCACTCACACATGGGAGATGAGAACCTGTGTGCTCTGACACCCTGGTGGGCACTGGGCCGTGGAACCCCAGAACACCAAAGCACAATTGTTTTCTTGATAAAGCAAACAAGGGCCTCGGTGGTGGCTCTGCCCCATTAACTCTATTACATGGGGAAAAGCTCCCTGTCACATATCCCTGAGTGAGCACTTGACTTATAAAATTATGTGGTGTGTGTGTCCAGAGTGAGCAGGTGTGGAGGTCAAAGGACAACTTATGGGACTTCTCATCTTCATCATCTGAATTCCAGAGATCAAACTTAGGGTCTTCTGGGCAGCAGGAATCCTACTCTGCCACTTAGCTGGCCCACGGTGAGAACACTGAAAGGATACTGTCAAAGGCAGCCGAACCCCACAGTGCCTACAGAGTAGGGTGGACATCACACTGAGGTGTTCAGAGTATCTAACTATATTCAACCAGTATGGCTGAAGAAGGCAATAGCTAGAACTGAAGAAATCTGTCTTGATTTCAGCAGATTCCTACACAATGAAAGAGGTAAATATTTTCAAAACACAAATTCATGAGGAAATGTTTCAAGTAAACAAGCACAGATGTTTTCCACAGAGCTTCTGAGGTGGTGGTGGTCATTGATGTTTTGTCTTTAACACTGGAAAACATCACAGGGATAGAAATAAACATAAATCTATGTTAATTTTCCCTAGGCTGCTATTTTGCATTTGTTTATGAAATATGCATTCATTTACTATACTACATCTAAGTGTGATGCAAAGCCCACCTATCTAAGACATTACTCTTCTGCACCCCTCTCGTGTGTGTGTGTGTGTGTGTGTGTGTGTGTGTGTGTGTGTGTGTGTGTGTGTATAGGTACAGAGAGAGAGAGGTAAGTGTGTGGAAGCACAAGTCCACAAGTGTGCACATGCGAGTGGAGGCCTGAAGTTTATATCTTGTGTCTTTTCTAGACCACATTCTACTTTATTTGCCGAGGCAGGGTCTCTTGCGGAACCTGGTACTAACCAATTCTGGCTAGTCTAGCTAACTGGCTTGCCCACGATCTCCTGTCTGCCTCTGAAGTGCTATAATTACAGGGGCTGATAAGATACTCAGGCGTGGGTCCTAGAAACCTACAAGGAGAACATTACGATGGGCAGATCTGGGCCCAGGGGTCTTACTCAAACTATGGCACCAGCCAAGGATAATACGTACAGTAAACATCGAACCCCGACCCAGATCTACCCAATGGACAGGACATTCTCCACAGTTGAGTGGAGAGTGGGGACTAACTTTCACACAAACTCTGGTGCCCCTTATTTGACCACGTCCCCTGGATGGGGAGGCTTGGTGGCACTCAGAGGAAGGACAGCAGGCTACCAAGAAGAGACTTGATACCCTATGAGCATATACAGGAGGAGGAAGTCCCCCTCAGTCACAGTCATAGCGAGGGGAGGAAGGGGAAATCGGGAGGGAGGGAGGAATGGGAGGATACAGAGGATGGGATAACTATTGAGATGTAATATGAATGAATTAATAAAAAAAAATTAAAGGAAGAAAAAAAAGATAACTCAGGTGTTTTGTTGTTGTTGGTTTGGTTTACTTGTTTGATGTATATGGGTATTTTGTCTGCATGTTTGTACACCACAGCATTGCCTGGTGCCCAGAGAGGCCAGCAAGGGAGATCACATCCTCTAAAACTGGAGTTACAGTTGGTTGTGAGCCTCAATGAGGGTGCTAGGAATCAAACTGAGGTCTTCTGGAAGCAGCCAGTTTTCTTAGCCACCACCCCAAACTCCAGTCCCCATACTTGCACAGCAAATAGTTTATTCACCGATCCATCCTCCCAGCCCTGTCCTGGTCGTTCCTTAAGAAGTACCCACAACTTACTTGAATTTTTGCACCTTAAAACTATTTTGAAGGCTATATTGGGAAACCTTTGCCCAGCTTACCTTCGTCTGCTCTTTCCTAAGCTGCTTTAATAACGTCAAGTCATCCAGATTCTTCTCTCGCTCTTCTCGGAGACGGTTTACTACTGCTGAGGTCTGGGCTATACAGTTCTTTATAACTCTGTCCCTACTGACGTGAGCTGCCATCAACTAAAAGAACAAAGGAACGAAGAGGGAAGAAATCAGACTAATTTGTTTCATTTTAGTATTAGGAAAATATTGAGACTTCAGAAATTTAATAGTTTTTAAAACAATTTTTAAAAATCTCTGGAAGAGAAAACTGTTGGTGGGGTTGCCTAAATCACCTCAAAGCAGGCAGAAGGGAAAGCCGGGGGAGGTGCCGAGGATGAGGCCGGCAGCTCCAGCTCCTCCACCTCCGGTACCTGTCCTCACGTCTCTACCCTACAGCGTCCTTCCCACCATCTGCTGCTACTCTTGCTCCTTTTTTGTCTTTTCTAGTTGTTTTCAGACTCGTGTTGCCAACAACGGGAAGATGTTATAAACAAAGTGATGAGAATGTCTTAAAATACAATAAAAAAAAATACAAAGAATGTTATATTTAACTAAGCAGTCAGAGGCCTTTTCAAAAATTTAAAGTACTGTTAAGGAAAACCTGAGGCAGGGATTAGTGGTTGCATCAACTGCATGTGCTGACTGCACGGATAACTGAAAGAATGACTCTCTCTCTCTCTCTCTCTCTCTCTTTTTTTTTTTTTTTTTTTTTGAGACAGGGTTTCTCTGTGTAGCCCTAGCTGCCCTGGACTCACTTTGTGGTCCAGGCTGGCCTCGAACTCACAGAGACCCACCTGCCTCTGCCTCTCGAGTGCTGGGATTAAAGGCGTGTGCCACCACGTCAGGCCAGAATGACTCTCATAACCCCTTCTCAGAGTAGAACATCCCATAAGAAGCCTTTCTCCAGCTGTCTTGAGTAGCAAGGCATCATAATGGTCACGGTTCAAGCTTCTCTTACAGTCACTCCCGAGGAGATTGCAATGAAATTATTTAATTTTTATTAATGAGGAGCCTTTCAAGGTTAACATTCTAAATTCATACTTTAGCTCTCATATCCTTTCCTATTTAAAAAAAAAATCACCATTTAGGGAATGCAAATATGTCTTCGTCAGCTACAAGAGAAGCTGGGCTGGGAGCTGACGTAAGTCAGGGAGGCTGTGAGCAGCAATGCTGGATGCTCCAGACCTCAGAAGAGACAACACTCGAGAAGAGGTCTTACTGCATCTTGTTGGCTGAGCACCCCACAGGCCCAACCTCCAGAACAAAGCTGCTTGAAATACAATAATGACCACCTGGGCAAGCATTCTTAGTTCACTAATCCTCCCAAGCACTAAGAAGGGAGCTTATACCAGATGCTCAGTCACCAACCTAGGAAGCAGCAGATGTGAGGTTTGATCTAGTCCTGGAATCCATATTGCTAATAACGATACTATCAACACTACTCTACCAGGAGACTGTAAATGGGAAGAGCTGAACGGCAGGGATCACGCCGGTGGCCAGGAGGAGGAGAGCAAAACAGAGTGACCGCACATTTCTAGTTCTTAGTCAGAGAATTCGAAGACACAAATGAGCTATCAGACATCCCACAGTACGCTAGGACTTGGACCCAACCCCCACTCGCCATGACTGAATCTTTATAAAACACCACACCCTCTAATTTTCTAAAACCACAGTATTTACCTGATTGCTCAATAGAATGACACACTTTAAAGGAGAAAAGAAAAACCAGAAGGTGGTGTTCTGAAGTAATTGATATGAGTAAGTCTGTCCACAAAATGACTTTTTTCTACACCTGAGAAATACATTTTAGATTTAAATAATGCCTTTTTTTCCTGACTAGAAACCCACTCGGTAACCTCGTGGTGGGAGAGCACTGGAAAGCTAACTTCTAATTTAATTGAGGGGCATCAGCGAGCTACAGCACAGCTGCACCACCATTCCTTCTGCCTTTGCAAAAGCAAAATGGGACTCTAGCAGGTAATGAGCAGCTCCATGCTGGAGGAGGGCGACTGCTAGCACCTGTGGCTTTCTCTTCCCTTCTACTGCACACTTCCTCTCCCTTCTTGATAATGGGGTGGGGTAGGGGCAGTGGGGAACCCAGAAAACAAAAGGCAAAAGGTCTGAAGGATTTACACTCTTCTTGCTTTTAGCTGCTTGGCCTCCTGGGATTGATTCTCGCTACTACTGTCTTGACTGTTTCACGGTCCTTGTGGTCATTTCATGCATACTGTCTATTTAAGCAAAGGGCCATGAATGCACAGGCCAAAACCAATCCTGTTCCTATTCTTTACAACCATTTCTTTTCAGATTTATGCATACACTACACAATGTATGTCTGGAGTTATAGAAATATACAAGATGTCATGTGCTTTTCACAGTTTAGATACAGGTAACTTCTTTCTTTCTTTCTTTCTTTCTTTCTTTTTTTTTTTTTTTCTTTTTTTCTTTTTGGTTTTTTGAGACAGGGTTTCTCTATGTAGCCTTGGCTGTCCTGGACTCACTTTGTAGTCCAGGCTGGCCTCGAACTCACAGCAATCCGCCTGCCTCTGCCTCCTGAGTGCTGGGACTAAAGGCATGTGCCACCACCACCCGGTTCAACTTATTTCTTATTTTGTACAAAAGATACACAAAAGAGAGACTCAAGAGATAAACTTACAGATTCATAAAGTTGTTTACAGGTTTGGCTGGCATCAATTTTCCCTGCAAAGGAAGCTGTTGGAACCGTAGTGTTTAATTCATGTACTATTCTGTCATCAATTGTCCTCATCACCTTGAGTAATTCCTATATATATTTAAAAGAAAAGAAAAGAAGAATAGAACTCAATGAAGTGTTAAGTGATACAAGCTAAATAGTTAAGCAAAAAGTGGGGAAGAAAAAGGTTTAGATATTTTACCTAAGAGGAAAACAAACCAAACAGTGCAAGCAGAATATCTTTATCACAAGGACACTAGGTAGGGCATGTGGCAGTTTTGCTAACAGAGGCCTCTGAGTCTAGCGGTGGCTCAACAGTGGAATCCCACGGCCTGGCCTGACCTTTAGCAAACTGTGTCTTCTACTCCAGCCACAGCCAAAGAGGGCTCTCCAGCCTGAGTTCCACGCTCTCTCCACAACCATGCGTGCCAGCACGCTAACCTAACTTTGCAAATGTGGCACTGGGGGACGCGAGGGCAGGACCAGTCAGCTCACAGAAACAGAAGGCACACCCTGCCAGCCTTACCTTGCAGTTCTTTGACTTTCTACTGTGACTGTAGGTATTTTTGTGATAAAAACAGAGCACATCTGCTAGTAGAGACTAAACATACTTTGGCTTTTTCATTCATTGAACACAAACGAATTAGCTCTAGCTTTTCTTCAGTAGCCCTGGTTCACATCTCTCCTTCAATGTCTCCAACTCACAAAAACCCAATCAAAGCAACAACAACAAACATTATTTATTATTGTGAGTGCCTGCAGATGTCGCTCAGGAGTGGAGCACTTGCTCCCTTCCTGTGAGGCCCTCAGTTTCACCCCAAGAGAGAAAGAAGAGAGAGCTGAGCACACTGCACAGCACAGCCCTTCCCCACACTAGGGATGGGTCGAGCCACACTGTCTTCAAGCTGAGTGTCTAGCAGGGTACAATTCTCTCTTTTATATACATTCTTAACATTGAAACCCCTCCTAGACACTCCCCAGCCCCACACTCATGGGAAAGCCCGAGAAACAACCACATTAAACTGCATACACACTTATTTGTGAAACCTTCCGAGTGAGCCCTAGAGGGAACTTCACTGACTAGCTCCCTCAACACAGCACCCCCTTTCTTTAGTTTGTCAATTTAAACCCATGACTGAAACCAACACTTGGTATTTTTTTTTTCACTTTCTCATTTTTAAAAACTTCCCTTATCATTAATGTAGCCTCTGTCAGGCCTCAGGCAGTCCATGTATCTAGAAATGAGCTCAAGCCGGACTACAGAAGGGTTCCTCAGGAACTTGTGAAACTGGTTCCCATCTGCTCCATCTGGCAAGAGAAGCATGTTGTACATGAAGCCCACAGGCCTCCAGGCTCCCTCAGTCCCTACTCACAAATGCTTCTTATACATCTCGAAGTCCACACTAGCCTCTTGGCCCTTCCTCCCAGCTACTCATCCTCCTTAAAACCACCCATCACTAATGCACTGTGTCTCTCCCTCCCTCTCTCTCCCCCCTCTCTTCCTCCCCTTCTCTCTCCCTCCTCACCCCTCCCTCCGTTCTATTCCCTATCTCTCACTATGTCCAACTTCCAGCTATGCTCTCTCCCTCTCCTTCTCTCTCTTGGACAGCTCTGGCCATGACCAGTCTATTTCTTTTTCTTTCTCTCATTCACAATAAAAACCTTTCTCTTAATCATACTAGAGTGGCCATTCCAGTGATTTCTTTACTGTGCCCCGTCACATACACTTACCTTTTAAAAAACTTAAAGAAATATTTAATTACCCAAAGTTAATCATTAGTAATATATGAACAAGTTTCCTTATTATTTTTATACATACTTATGAAGTAACATCTTAAAAAATGACATACTGTGAACATCTTGCTCATGTTACTAAAAATACCTTGGAAAATCTACACCCAGTGCTGGGGATCAAACCCAGGTCCTCATGCTTGATAGGCAAGTGCTCTGTCACCAAGCCACTCCAGGCCTCCTTGAAGAGGTTAAAATACTCAGTCCATGGAGGACTCAGTTACCAATTGTAACCATTTAATCAGAGTGTGTAGTCTAAATTCTGCTCCTACCATTTCATTCACCTTAACCAGCTGAATATTTTAATGGCCTGCTCATGATCTCAACACAGAAATGGAGTAGCTGTCACAACATCCATAATTTAGACTAATAAATCCTAGGCAAAGGCTTTTATCAACAGATAAAGGTACTTGCTGCCAAGCCTGATGCCCTGAGTCCAATCCCCAAACCCACATGGAGGAAGAAGAGGAAACCAGCTCCCACAGGCTGTCCTCTGATCTCCACTCACTTGAATACCACTGCACGTGCATTCCTTTCTCCAAATAAATAAACTTAATGAAACCAACAAAACACCACAAGCAAGTAACACAAAGTTCGTTATCCTGTCTCCTTTTTTATCTATGTTTGTTGATAGCATCCTTTGCAAACTATAATTCTTAGGGGACATAGAAAGTCAGTACAGTTCTGGGACAATCTCAATATATTCCCTGGGCAACTAGCATTTTAAATAGCATACTATATAATGTAGGGTATATACTGCCCAGGAGTAGTAAATTCCAAACAAATGATGGTAGCATTTAGTGACTCAAAGGGAAGAAGAAGCTGGGTGTGGTAGCAGAAGCCTGTGACCTTAGCACTCAGGAGGCTGAGACAGGAGAACCAAGAGTTGCAGGCCAGCATGGGCTACAAAGCAAGACCCTACCTCTAGGGGGAGAAATATGTACCAGACTGAGCCACCTAACCTTCCACAACATGACTATTTTTTTTCTTTTCTTCTTTTTTTTTTTCCCCCATACCCCCTTTTAAAAATCTCCTTCAAGCTCTTCTTTTCTTCTGTTCATAGTGAATTTATCTTCTGAGGCCAAGTTTCTGTTTTACTTCTTGGACAGTTTTCCTTGGCAAGGAAAGCTAGCAGCAATTTTCTTCTTGGACCAGTGAAAGTTACAATTCATCCTTTCACTAACTCACACTGTATCCAACACAGATGTGGGGCTGTGTAAGAGTTGTTTTTAGGGCTAGAGAGGTAGGCAGCTCAGTGGTTAAGAGCACTGGCTGCTCTCCCAGAGGACCCACGTTTGATTCCCAGCACCCACATGGTAGCTCACAACCATCAGTAACTTCAGTTCCAGGGGACCTCACTCCCTCCTCTAGACTGAGGGCACTATGCATGTAGTCAAAACACATATAAATAAATGTATTTTAAAAACTATTGTTTTTAAACTGTACAGTGTGATATTTTTGTACAGTTAACACACTACCAAATGTATCTTTAGATAACCCTGTCCTGGAGGTATTTTTAATACCCACTGACCTTGTCTGGTACAGGATGGGGGATGTAAACTGGCATGGGAATTTATAACGGGTTCAACAGCAATTAGAATTCAAGAATTTCAAGAATGCCCCTGATAATAATCACTTAGAGCCTCACTGTTATAGTCTATGTTACAGGTCTTTAATGTTTTCTGAGAAGCACAGAAAATGAGTGAAATGCTCTCAGAATAGTGGGGTTGTATGATCAGACTTCTGTTCTGAAATGACTGCCTAGAAAGTGGACTGGACATGAGGATAGGTGTAAAGACCCCAGTTAGGAGACTGACACAGAAATCCAGGCAAAAGTTTATACAGCTTAACGTTTGTTGAGTTTTTATTGATGCTGAACTTTAGTCAGTTTTTGAGTTTGATTACTAGCTGTAACGTTAATCATGATAAATCCTCTCAATAAAACAATTTAAACATGCTACTAAGGTCTTTACACAACAATGGAAATTTGTCTGCATTAGCTGGGTAATGAATCTACTTTTTAAAAATGTAATAGTGTGTGTGTGTGTGTGTGTGTGTGTGTGTGTGTGTGTGTGTGTGTGTGTTGGGGTGCACATGTGCCTCAGCATATATGTACTCAGAAGACAACTCTGTGGATATGGTTCTCTTTCCATGTTTATACAGGCCCTGGAAATCAAACTCAGGTCATAGTAAGGCTTGTGTTGGCAAGCACTTTTACCTGCTGAACCATCTTGCCAGCCCTGAAACCACCCACTACTTTTGCAATCTTTTTTGTTTGTTTTGTTTTGTTTTGTTTTTTGAGACAGGGTTTCTCTGTGTAACAGAGTCTTGACTGTTGTCAACTTACTTTATAGACCAGCCTGGCCTTGAACTCAGATATTCTCCTGCCTCTGCATCCCTCGAGTGCTGGAATTACAGGCATGTGTCATCACGCCCAGCTTACTTTTGCAATCTTACCAACACAATCTACAAACAACATCTGCCAAATATACTATATTCCTCCCTTTCCTGGGAGGGATTTCCTAGTAGATTACCAATCTATGCTCTAAGGCTTTTATTACAACAGACACCAGCATGTGAGGTTTTTTACATTGAAATTCACGATTTAAAATCTTCACTGACAGCAGCATACTTAATAAGCTTAAGAGCGACATGTTAGCGGCAACTACTGCATGTGCATACAAGTACACAGCACAAATACAGAACTTTCTATCATCACAGGGAGTTCAACTGCACAGAGCCAAGCAGGTGAAGGTGCGTGTGACGCAAGCCTGGCAACCTGAGTTCAATCCTGGAGTCCACATGAAGGAGGAAGGAGAGAACCAACTCCACAAAGTGTCCTCTGACCTCCACACATGTGTCCTGTGTTCTCCCACCGTGCACACATTCACACAATAATAAATCATTTAAAAAGAAAATTTAAAAAAATACAATGAGAACATCTGAACTGATGTCATACTTATTCCTGGATTGTTGAGAATTATTAAACTTGATAGATTACAAAAAAGTCTAAAGAACAGGAGCACTATCAATGTCCCACCAGGCCGATCTCCGTACAGTGCAGGAAGCATCAGACCCCTTGGGTCAGCTCCAGGAGGGTCTAGGACAAAGGCTGGGTGGTTTAAAGTCAACTCAAAATAAACTATGTACACCCGAATAAATATTCCTAATAGAAATACAGAAAAACGCTCTAGAAAGAAATAGTGAGTTGATTTTGTCCAAGAGAAACATGATGTGGGTCTCAGCTGGGGGAGGAGAAGGTACTTCAGAGTGAGCGACAGGTGCGAGGAGGAGGCACAGCAAGCAAGAACATGTGCTGAGGAAAAAGTTAGGAATAAGTAACAAGGCAGAGGGTTCAAACACATGCTAGCTATGGAAAGGGGTTGGGAGAGAGAGACATTCAGAAGATTTTGTCTGGAGGCACGTCTCTCTCTCTCACCTTTGTTGTTATTTTGTTTTGTTTTTTGTTTTGGAGACAGGGTATCTGTGTGTGTGTAGCCCTGACTGTCCTGGAACTCACTATGTACACAAGGCTGGCTTTGAACTCAGAGACCCACTTGCCTCTGCTTCTGCCTTCCCAGTACTGGAATTAAAAGCATGCACCACCACTGCCTGGCCTATGATGGGTTCTTAAAAAGACTGGCATGCCATGGTTAGTCCTTTTCGAGACAGGGTTTCTCTATGTTATATCTTGGCCGCCCTGGACTCGCTTTGTAGACCAGGCTGGCCTTGAACTCAGTGATCCGCCTGCCTCTGCCTCCCGAGTGCTGGGATTAAAGGCGTGTGCCACCATGCCCGGCCCTTAGAACTTTTATATAAGTGACCTGAAATGTACACAATGGTAATGTTCTAAATTCAAAAGAAAAGGACACAAGTGACTAATGAAAGGAGACTTATCGTACCAACCAAGGACAATGCATGCAGTGAACCTAGGCCCCCTGTTCAGATCTAGCCAATGGACAGCTCGTTCTCCACAGTTGTGGGGAGCACAGAGACTGCCTCTGGCATGCACTCTGGGACCCCTGATTTGATCACGTCCCCTTGGTGGGCACACAGAGGAAGGGGAAGCAGGCTATCCTGATGAGACCTGATAGGCTATGGTCATATGGTGGGGGAGGAGGTTCCCTTCTGTCAGAGGTCTAGGTGGGGAAGATGGCAGAAAAGGGAAGGGGTGGGGGAATGGGAAGATACAAGTGAGGGGCTAACAGTCGGGACATAATATAAATAAATTATAATAAATTATTTTTTTTTAAAGGAGACATCCCAAAGCTGCAGAAATCACAAGTCCCATATGCCTCTGCCTCCTCAATGCTAAGATTAATGTTGTGAATTACCATGTCCAGTATTTCCTGATTTTATTGACCAGTACTTGTCGGTGTTCCTCTAAGAGTCTAAGGGGCTGAAATTATCAAGTTTTTGTAATGCTGGTGCAAATACACTGTGCTTACAGTCAAAAGTGCATCAAGAATCATCATGTACAGAGTGTAACACTTGACAATGGTAATAAATGTTACTGGTTTATGTATTTATCATTAATTTTGCATACTTTGCTTCTACTTCCTAGCTCTCCTATTTACTGAATCCCAATTGCATCAAGCCATGACAAGGACTGGCTTAAACCTAGATGAGGTTTAATTACTGTTCATATTTGCACAACATTAAGTCACCTGTAACACATTTCTCAGAGTATATCCCTATTATTAAGCAATGCATGACTGTACAGGAAATGTTCTGCTGTGTGCTATTGCCTCTGCCTAGTTGTCAACCGGTATCATCTAAGGCCCAACTCATATGACCTCTTGATTTCTTTCCCTTTGAGCTTTTAAGCATTTTATTTGTAGCTCCAGTGTCTTTTACATGTTTACTCCTCACTTAAAGCTCCTCTTTAATACCATATCCACCATGGCATCTCCCAGAGCCTGGCAGCTGGCCGATACCTCGAAGTGGCTACATTGTGTATCCTGGGGTACATGCTAAAGCCCTAAGTCCTTGTTGACAGGGCTTTCAGAAATGGAAGTGAAATGAAGGTCACAACCAGAGACACTTGTAGTTTCAGCTACTTGAGAGGCTGTGGCAAGATTCCTCCACAACATAGTGAGATCTTGTCAAATACACACATACATACACAGATACATAAGTGGAAGTCAACAAGGCAGGAACCCTAATCTGTCACAACTGGGATTCTTTTTTTTTTTTTAATATTTATTTATTTATTTATTTATTTATTATTTATACAGTATTCTGGCTGTATGTGGCCTCCTTGACAGAAGAAGGCACCAGATCTCATTACAGATGGTTATGGGCTACCATGTGGTTTCTGGGAATTGAACTCAGGACCTCTGGAAGAGCAGCCAGCAGTACTCTTAATCTCTGAGCCATCTCTCCAGCCCACAACTGGGGTTCTTACTGGAAGGGGACAAGACATTAGTGACCCCTCTCCAATTGCACAACACAGAAAAATGGGTGTGAAGACAAGGTGACAAAACAGCCTGTAAGCCAGGAAAAAAGACCTCACCAGAAGTCAATTCCAACAGGACCCTAATCTTGGGCTTCTAGCTTCCAAAACGTCAGGAAACTACATTTCTGTTGTTTAAGACAATGGCAGATTGAGCAGACTTTAAAAAAAATGCCCAATATGTTGTTGAATATATGTTAGAATGAGATTTGAAGCATTCAATTTTAAAATCTCTTTTTTGGATTCTATTTCACTTTGGAAATAGGATATTTTCTGGGAATGCTACAACAGTGGGGTGGGAGATACAAAAAGTTTAAAATTCTTTCAAAATCTTTTAAGCGAAAACAAAATCAAAATTAATAGTTGGAGCTTGACAAAAAGTGACAGGGATTGCTTAGGAAAGCCCATGAGAAAACTTTTTAAGGTGAAAACATCCATTCTGATGTTGACATAAGTTTGTCTTAGAAGAGTATGTCAGGCTGGGCATGGTGACACACACCTTTAATCCCAGCACTCGGGAGGCAGAGGCAGGTGGATCACTGTGAGTTCAAGGCCAGCCTGGTCTACAAATTGAGTCTAGGACAGCCAAGGCTACACAGAGATACCCTATCTGGGGGTGGGGGTTGGGGGGGAGTATGTCAACATCAAACTAGAAGGAGCATTTGTAAATACCTGTGTACTACATCATATGCAAAATATATCCCTCCAAAATAGTAAACAAACCCTAAGCTCAGTTAATGATATGCACGCAGCATATTTCAAAGTGCTCTTGATTTTTGCAACTTTAAAACCTCTTCTCAAATTAAAAGGTGAACTAAATAGACACATACAGTCAGAATGGATGTAGCGAGCCACTGAGTGTAGAATTTAGATGGTGGGTACATGAGCACTCACGGTGCAACTCTTTAATATCGCATAATTATAGTGGAAGGGTTCTACCTAACATTCAGAGTAAAAAAAAGACAAGACGTTCATGGGTTTCGCCCTGCTACTCAGTGCCGGGCTCTCCATAGTTAGGACACTTATATACAAAATGATCTAACAGCTCTTAAGAATGTAAATTTTGATTACTAACTTTCGAGAATTTCAGTCAACCATGTCTTATAACTTTACCAAATTCATCTAAATTTAAATGCCATACCGATGTTTTACATTATTACAGCATCTTCCTGTATGTTCTGGTCCTATCTGAGAGGGAGTGGGAACAAAAAAACCAATGCCTATTTACAAGAAGGTTAAAAGATAGGCTAAGGCCTGTTCTGGGAAACCATGTCTTTAGCTTTTTAACTCACATACTCATTATTAAAGCTTTTGGCCAAGGGACTGGAGAGAACGGCTCAGTACATTGTCTGTTCTTGCAGAGGACTCGGGTTCAATTCCTAGCACCCGTAAGACAGCTTACAACTGTTTGGAACTTCAGTCCCAGGGGATACAATGCCCTTTTTTGGTGTGGGCACTGCACAGATGTGGTGCACAGACATACATGCCTCAAAACACCAATACACATAAAAAAATAGTTTTTTAAAAATTTGGCCAAATTATTTGTCAAACAAATCAATTGAGGTTATCTTCATGTATACTACCTACAAACTGCTCAGAGTATTAAGATTACTACTGAGAGGACAATGATGACATGTGAAACAAATTTTCACTATCTTTAGCAAAAAAAAAAAAAAATACACCTTAAAGGTCATTTTCTTAAAAATTCAACTCTAGTTTAATAACAGAACTTTCACTGGGAATGAATCAACACCCGGATCGTTATTCCTGAATTCTTGGGTGAGTATTACGTCTTCGACCTTTGATATTTATAGTGCAAAAAGACACTTTCCCCCCCCCTTAAGTGTTAACCGTCTCTCAGAGTTCAAGAAGGCAAAAGCACAGACCAGGTATTAGAAACTAACCCTCCCTTCAAGCTTCCAAATATTCTGTCTCGGCAAAAACAGGACACAATGCCCAATATCTTTGTTTTATCAAGCACACGAGGTCTCTCTGACTTCTTTCTCTCCCACAAAAATCTCAATTTACAAGTGGGAGAGGAACGGCAGACGCTGGGAACGAAGTTCGGGGAACTGTTGAGCTGTCACCAGCCCCTAGCCACAGCTTCTGAGCTCGGCTTCACCACTGCAGAGTGACCTGCAGGGACTCAACTACCTCATGGCACCGAGCACCTATGCTTCCCCAAGGCCACCCTTAGCCCCCGTGACCTCCAAAGTTTCCTCTTTAAAAAGCCCTGAAACGCCTGCGCTTCCCACCATTTTCCCATGCTCCCTCCCAGGACGAAGCACGGGCTAGGATCTAGGGACAAAAGGCTGGACAAGCTTGCCACGTGAGGAAAACCTCATCACCTGGAACTCGGCGAACTCTTCACAGTTCACACCGCCACTGGGCGCCGCCATATTGGACGAACGTGAGGACCCCGCAGCCGGCCAATCACCGTGGAGCAGAGGCGTCCGCGGTGCTGCCTGACCGCAAGTAGTGTGAGGCCCGGAGCGGAGGGCGGGGTCTCCTTCCTCCGAGCCTTTCCACTCTGTGATCCTACAGCATAGGGGTACTTGCTATAGAGGAATGAGATCCCGAAGAAGCGTCGAGAAATAAGGGCGTTTGGGGCAGTAAGGGTGAGCAAGCAGTGAGAATAACTAATTTTTTTTGTTTTGTTTTAAATAGCGAAGTGAAAAGCAAGCTTCCCTCAGGGCCATTACAGAAGCCAGCACGCCGTAGGGTCCCAAGCCCCGAGTCCCTCCGCGTGCGTGATCGCTTGCACAGTCCTAAAACACTACTCAGCACTTCACAGTTGGCAAACGTCGCCCTTTCTCCGGGGCACTCATGCCCGAGCAGGCAGGGCGCCTGGCAGCATCCTCCGCCCGTCGCGCACGTCCCACACGCCCGCTGCGTCACGCCTGCCCCGCCCACCTCGCCACAGCGCCCCGCCCACTCCCTCAGCGCCCTTCCCACGCAGGCACTCGGTGACATTGAGCGCCAGCGCCGCGGACGCCGTGGGTGCTGTGCGTCGGCGGAGCAGGCAGTCATGATGAGCCTCCGCGGCCTGCGCCTGGCGGCTGGTGAGACACGGGGCTGCGGGCGGCAGGATGGGGCATCACCGGTGGGGGTGTCCTACTTACTGCAACCGTGGGTGGACCGCAGCGGCTAAGCAGACGTGGCGAGGGGTGGGGGGGCCGCTGGCCGAGACCCTGGCATCTGGCGCTCATCTTAAGTTAACGCCTTGATACCTCCACCTGGTTCGCATCCTCCTGCGAGCACCTGCTCACAGTTAATATCCCTGTAACTTCTGCTTTCCACCCGTTATTCTACCTGAGCCTTCCTACTGAGCTACTTTTCCCTCCTTTGATGAGGGATTTAAAGATCTCACAGAATACAAGTAATTGTTGACTTAAGATGTGAGTGGGAATCCATTACTTTTCAACAAAAGTGCGATTAAGTGTAAAGTCACGATAATGCAAGCTCTGTTGCCTGTTTCCTTAGAAAAACATCGACGCGTTTGGGTGTTTTGGAGTCTGGTAAAGAGAACTTGTCCCGCCTTGGGGAAATCTAGAGAGCCTTGGAATTATCAAGTTGAGAAATCAGAGAAGGCTTGCAGCTTGTATCTTGAGGGTCTTTCGAGGGTAACTTACTTTTTTTGATCATCTTTATGAACTTTCATGAAATAGCTTTTGTTCCATGGGATCAAATAACTAAAGAGTTATTTAATTTCTAAAGAACGAATAGCCCCACGTTTTGCTGTTGGGGGGTCATGCAAATGTACATTGTAAATGCGAACGAAGCAATGCAAAGAATAGTAAATATATAATGCTTGCATAATCTTGAAGAAAAGCCAGTTAGATTTCGGTTAGATTTTACCGAGGGGAAGACATGTTTCAACGGGACAGCACTGCTTACGCCCTTCAACACTAACACCCACTCTGCTTTGAGAAGAAGCCCTCTTCTGTTCCTGGTTTTGATTTGTATCAGTTAGGATCTAATTCACCTAAACTCTTTTGTGTGCATTTTTATTAAGTATTGTAAAGTTTTCAACGTCAGCAAGTGGAAGAGTCAGCAATCTGAGCTATGCGAAAGCCATTTAATACTTGAAGAAACACTGACAAGAGTTACTTTTCTAGCCTTGAGACGGTAGCACACATCATGGAAAAAATCTAAAGTGTCTCCCAAGATTTCCGATGTTTTGGAACTTTGCTGTTGGGTCCTTCACCAAGACAGAATTCCCTGCACAATTTAGCAACAATTTATCTTCTGATAGGTAAAAATGTAGTAGCACACTGGGAGATGTTGTGAGGAACTGCTTGCAAGTGATTTCTTTTACTTGTGACTGTTCTGTGACTGAGTGCTTTCTTATCATTCCCTCCTGGCTTTATAAACAAACATAAGTCACAGGGCTAAATAACTTGTCCACCACCACTTGGTTATCTATGTGAGCCCCAAAGGGAGGCAGTGAGTTTGTGTTATCTGGGTTCCTTCCTACTGTTGAGGCTGCTTACTGTGTAGGTTGACTGTTACACAGCCAGTTGGAGCCTTCTTGTTTTGTTTTGTTTTGTTTTGTTCTGTTTTTTGAGACATTCACTATGTAGCCCTGGCTGGGATGGAACCCACTGTGTGGACCATGCTAGCCGCAAACTCACAGGTATCTGCCCCGGTGCAGTTGGGGCTCCTTAATGTGAACAGATGGCAATCTTGGGGAGACTCCCTTTGCAAGCAGTCTATGTGTGGTATGGGGGCTTTGGTGGTTTATTGTTGTGTGGATGTGGCCACAGCTGGGAGGCCTTGGGAGCCTCTGAATTGATATTCTGATGTTATGGTTGTGTACTAGGAAGAGAGAGGGGCTGCAGCTTAAGTCTAAGTTTCAGCAATGCAGGTTCTTTTAAGAACCGCTAATGTAAGAAGCAGAGGCTAGGGCCGGGCGTGGTGACTCACGCCTGTAATCCCAGCACTCTGCCCAGGCAGAGGCAGGCGGATCGCTGTGAGTTCGAGGCCAGCCTGGTCTACAAAGTGAGTCCAGGACAGCCAAGGCTACACAGAGAGACCCTATCTCGAAGAACCAAAAGACACAAACAAGCAAACAAAAGAATCAGAGGCTAAACAGCATCTCGCTGCTACTACTTTGGCTTCTATGAGCATCAGGCTAGCTTTGTCATCTGTTTACTAAATTCTCAGCATTTACCAATGTCTGATAACACATACTTCTTTGAGTGGAACAATACTAGGAAATATCTTGAATTAAGCAAATAGACGGTGAGTTTTTTTCCATCTCTTTTCTCATGGAAGTTGAATAAAATAGATACAACTTTTAAGACATTGTATCTTTATTTAAGTGTGTGTGTGTGTGTGTGTGTGTTGTACCTGGATGCTTGCGTACACACTTTGTGAAGGCCAGAGAAGGACTTAAGGTGTCCTGCTCTAGCACGTTCTACCTTATTCCCTCACTTAACCTGGAGCTGGGCTGGCAGCCAGCAAACCCCTGGGCTCCTCTGGGCTCCACCCGTAGCATCGAGGCTGTTACAGCACCAAGTAGCCACACCTGGCTTTCACATAGATGCCGGGGAAGCAAACTGAGGTCCTCATGCTTGCGTAGCAGGCACTATTATTCGTTAATCCATCTCCTCAGCTCCAAGACATTGAACCTTTCAGTAGGATGATTGGGTCGAAAGAATGAATGGACTTACCAGAGTATTCTTCATGCCTTACCCGCAGCCCAACTCCCTGAGCACTGAAGTCAAGAAATAATGTTAGAAGTCATCTAGTCCCTTACTTTGTACAGATGAGGGAACGTCTGTTACTTTTTGCTTTTAGAGTCAGGGTCTCATTATGTAGCCCAGTTGCCCTAGAACCCTGAGGCTCCTAAGTACTGGCATTTCCAATGTGCACCAGCAGTCCTGGCTGAAGGAAGAAGCCTGAGGCCTACGAAGGGAATTTTTGCCTGCTAAGGGCGGTCTGTGTGCAGTGCTGGCACGTAACCAATATCCGGCTCCCGCTCTGATCTTATTTCCATTCCAGTTTGCTCCCACGTTGCTCTTTTACTTGTTCTTGTGAGCCAGCCCTAAAAGAGATCACATCCATTGTAACTCCTCCGACTGTGGCTTTGCTTATCATATTACCTCAGGCGGTGGCACTGGCTTTCTATTTGAACATACCCTGTGTGTCCCACACACTGCTCACTTCCCAGGGCTAGTTTATTACGGTGAATCAGCCGGCCCATATAATGCAGCTGGAGAGCACACAGTATGTATTAGGCTCCAGATTACAGGCCACATTGTGAGTGCTGCTGGGCTGGGTCCTGCTGGCATTGTGCACACGCCCCCCAACTTCACAGGTGGTGATGTCATTTTGGCAGTGTGAAACCTGGTGAGGTGAGAGTTTATTAGTTTTTAAAATTATCTGTATTATCTGTAGGCCTGGCTAGCAATCAATTAAGACACAGACACTTACTATATTTTAAAATAGCCTTAGATAACCTGGGGCAGGACAGATTATCAATCCTCTAAACTACCTCCCTTAGTGGGGCAGGCATGGGATCCCTGTGTCAGTCCCATGCCATCTGCTTCTAATAACTTCTATCAAGCTACCTCATATATATGCCCAAAACAGGAGGCAGGGCTTTTTGGGTCTTGGTATTGTTCATGGCTCCACTTCGAGATGCTCCTAGAGAGAACTAGTCCAGAGAACGCTTCAGGGCTCCAGGTTCTGGCTGCTGCTCCAGGTTCCAGCAGCAACTCTGGCTGAATTTGCTGGTCTGCTGAAATCCTGCCGACTATGCCAGGGGAATGGCTTCCAAGAACTGAGTCCAAAAATGTCTACTTCTCCTGTTCCCATAAACGTCTTTTCTTTCCTATCTAAGGTAGGTGCTTCGGAAGGGAGGTATAAGCATTAAAGAACCTCAAATAAAGTGGGTGGTGGTGGAAATGGCAACAGAGAAGTGCCATGAAGAGGGTAGGATGGTTGAGGAGGCATGGATAATTTAAGATGACTTGATGGGACTACAGAAATGACTCAGTGGTTAGGACTGCTTGCTGCTCTTGCAGAGGACTGGAGTCCGGCTCCCAGCAGTACCTACATGGGGCAGCTTCCAGCTACCTGTAACGTCAGCTCTGGGTTCCACAGGCACTTGCACTCACAAGCACACTCGTGTACCTCCAATTGAAAATATTTTAAAGATACTCATTTTTATCTGATATGCATTAGTGCTTGCTTGAATGTATGTCTATGCATACATGCATGATTACCAGAAGAGGGTATTGGATACCCTGGGACTAAATTTACAGATGGTTCTGAGCTGCCATGTGGGACCTGGGAATTGAACCCGGGTCCTCTTAAAGAGCAGCCAGTGCTCTTAATACTCCAGCCCTCTCCCCCCGCCCGTGTGTGTGTGTGTGTGTGTGTGTGTGTGTGTGTGTGTGTTATATATAAAATCTGGGCTGAGGCAGGAGGTTCATTGCAAACTCAAGGCCAGTTTGAGCAACATAATAAGACACACACACACACACACACACACACACACACACACACGTTGGGAGAGAGAAAAGAAGGAGGAGAAAAGAAGGAGGAAAGAGGCAGGAACATCCTCAAAGACTTGTTAGTTGGCCCGAGACGCAGGGCAGATGCATTACTGTGTTGTAGGTGATGGTGAGATTTCTCAGTTAAACACCTGTAGACACAGGCAATGCAAAATGTAGAAGCCATTATAGTGAAGTTAATTATTAAAATAGAATGGAAGCATGCTGGCAGAGAAAGTGGGGAGAGCCTCAGAGGCAGCTCAGAGCCCACCAAGACGCCAAATTCTCAGCACAAAGGAGATTTATTACCCGGGAGGAACAAGCAGGGCTTATGGGGCGAGGTGGGTAAAGACCAATGGCAGCAGGTGTCTCTGCTGAAGTGGTCTTTAAGGGGAAAGGAGAGACGTCTGCTGGGAGAGGTTGCTTAGTCCTGACTGGACAGGTCAGCCAGTATAGACAAATAATGAATTTTGATTGCTGGGCCTTGGTGTTTAGTCTCAGGAATGAGCCAGTGGCCAAATAAGGGAACAGTCCTTGGGTGCCAGTACTAGGAATGTGATCTAACAGTTCAGCAAGAGAGAGGGAGGGGAACCGGGCAAAGGCTGTCTGCAATGCCTGGGCCTGCTAGGGAGCCCTTCGGATCCTTCCACGGTAGCACGAAGTCACAATGAAGGGGTCCAGGCATAGCTCAAGAATGGGAAGTGGGAACGGTGGTAACAGCCGTAGGGCTGGTGAGGTGGCCCAGCTGGTAAAGCACTTGTCCCCAAGCCTAATGACCTGGGCTTGATCCCCTGGGACCCTCCTAGTAGAAGGTGAGAACCAAGAGCTGCAAGTTGACCTCTGACCTCGGGCCAGTGGCACGTCACACACATGCATGCGCAGACACAATAAATGTAAAAATAAGACATAGGACACTGACATTTGAGGAAAAGGAAAATTTGACAAAGCTAGAGTCATCTGGGAAGAAAGAACTTGAGTTGAGAAGTCGGCTCCATCGGATTGGCTGGGGCACCTCTGTGGAGCGTTTTCTTGAACAATTGATGTGGGGAGGCCCAACCCAGTGTGGGTGGTGCCAACCCTGGCCAGATGGCCCCAGGTTGTATAGGAAAGCAGGCTGAATGAGCTTCATGGTTCCAGCCCTGTTGCCCCTGAGTAATACGCTGTGGCTGTGACTGTGAAAGCCAAATAAGCCCTTTCCTCCCAGGTTGCTTTTGGTTAGTGGGGTTGGTTTGGTTTTTTGAGACAAGATTTTCTCTGTGTAACAGCCCTGGCTGTCCTAGAACTCGCTCTGTAGACCAGGCTGGCCTCAAACTCTCAGAGATCCACCCACCTCCGCCTCCCGAGTGGAGGGAGGGGTTGCATTGAGGAACGATAAGGTCATAGACTCCAGTGGCCACAAAGAAGGGAGGGGGAGCGGAAAGGAGGCCCCTGATGGGGTGTAAGGTGCAGTGGTTTGACTAGACGGGGCTCAGCGCACTTAGAGCAGTTCGCTGGCGTGCTTGGGAAGAGGCGTGTGGGCCTCCAGGCGTGTGGTGAAGTGAAGGTAAGAAATGCATGCCTCCTGTGAGAGGAAGATCAGTGTTTTATCTATAGATCCGGTAGAAAACGGTGACTGTTTTCTCCAGGATAACGGGCCCTCCATCCTACTATGGCATGAGACAGGAGCACTCACTGTCTACAGGCCGGACTATATAAGTTGATGCTGCTTCCTAAAAGCAATTTGTTAAATAAAGAACTTTAAGGTGAATTGCACTCTTTAACCTTCCGCCCTGATGGTTAGGTCCTCGAAGATAGTCACAGATACCATTAGAGATATCTACAGGGGAGGTGAAGGTGCAGAAGACTGAGAGCACAGGAGTTCAAGACCAGCCTGGGCAACAGTGAGCTTCTCATTTCAGAGGCAGACAGGCAGGCAGGCAGGCAGGCAGAGACAGACTGGGTGTGATTAAATTCAGGCAATATCTGTGTTGAATGTTAATACGTCTATCAGAGATCTTTCTAATATCCAGGCTAGTATTTGTAGCTTTGTGCATAATCAAGACACAGCATCTGATGATGAGAACCAGGTTGTGTGGGCATAAGGAAGTCTGGAAAGAAACAAGAGCAAGTTCTCCCTGGGAGCTGTGGCAGGCAGCGCCTTCACTTCTACACTGTGCCTTTACCCTCTGTATTTTCAGGGATGGGCAAGAGTTGTGGTTATAATTTAAAGGTGGCTTTGTGGTGTTTTGTCCTTAAGATGGGCCAATGTTGTCTGTTTGGCAGGAAGCAGACAGTGGACGGTGAGGACAGAGGCGCTGATAGAGCAGTGTTGCTCAGGGGGCTCCCAGATGGAAAGGTCTGTGTTTTTCTGAGCCTGTGGGAAGGATGGGAAAAACATGGAGTGGGGTGCCTGTTTTCTGTCATAAAGTGAAGGCCAAGAGAGTTTCCAACAGCCCCTGTTGGGAGTGTGCAGGCCGGGGTCAGGGGTCGGAGGACAACACGGAATGGCTCCATCTCATTATGGTTGGACCATGAGATCCTAGTAACATTTAAAAACCTTTATTTAAAAAATGGCCAGGTTCCAGAGATTTATTTATTTATAAGTTGTTTTTTTTTTTTTAATCTCAGAGAAATGTTCCCATGGAACTAATGTTACAAGCGGTAATTAGGAGTTCCGCCTACCCGCAAACCTCGGTGTCAGTCTGGCCTCCTTTTTCCTCCTTCTCATCACTCGGTTCTTCCCCCGAAATCACAGCCCCCCTGGTTCCCGGGTGGGGCTGCAGTGTAGCCGCGCTTCCTGAAGGAGGGTTCCCTAGCCATGTCTTCCCCTCCGGCTCCTCCGTCTAATTCTGCCTTCACTTCAGGCCTGTCCTGCCATCTGCACTGAAGATCTGTGCCTCAGACATTCTTCTCTCCCTGTTCCCAACTGCCCTGCATGCTTGGCAAAGCTTTGTGTGGGGAGATGGTTGTGGCACATGAGGAGATTCTCAGCTGTGGGGGAGCACGGTGAGGAGAGTCTCAGCTGTGGGGGAGCACGGTGAGCCAGAGTCAGGTGGTCTAGTGTTGTCACTTAGTTTTAGAGAGGCTGTAGAAAAAGCACAGGTGTCATTGACACAGCCAGGCAGGCTGCTCCCAGTGTTAGTACGATTGTTTACAGAAGCAGTACAGACCAGCGTCTGAAGCCAGGAAGAATCCATCTCCTGTCAGAACAGCTGCAGATGTGCATTTCCGAGCCATTGGGCCTGATCCCGGAAAGGCTCAGTGCAAGGTAATAGATCCGTATTGTTTGCTTTGTTGTAATGAGCATTCAGGGCGGCTCAGCTTTGCTTCCAGTGTGGAATCTAAACCATCCACTCTCTGTTCTAAGTGAGCTTTGTGGACCAGAATGCTCATCCATAAAAAATACAATTGCAGTAACTTACTCACCTTAGGTGTCTTGGACTCACTCTGTAGACCAGCCTCTGCCTCCAGAGCACTGGGATTAAAGATATGTGCCACCATGCCCAGTCTAAATTACTCATTCTTTTAGGTCTCCTGAGCACTTGTAAAATTTAATGTACAATCTCAACAAATAAAATACAGTATTGATAAACTGCTATATAGGGAAGTGGCCACCCCCGGGATGCTGTATATCTCCTCTTTCCTTATGAAATTTAAAATTGGCCCTGATTCACTCACACACAAAACCACCGCAGATTTGCCCTTTCCTGTCATAACTGTAGCAACATCTGCAATACTCTAGTTTAGTTTTAAAGCGGACAAACAGGCATTTGAGTACTAATATGAGAACCATCTAATTATTTACCTAAGTTTTTAAAAAAATATTTCCATGGGACATGGGAAAGGAACATTGTTGCCTCAAAACCAGCTTCTTGCTGCCAAGGTCACAGCAGTCCCTGGCCCGGAACATGAAGAAAAAAGGAATGAGGTCGCTGGGCAGCTAGTGTCAGGACTGTGCAGTGGGCTCCGGCCATCCACTGTGGAGCTGTCAGAGGGGCGTGGGATGCTGTGGGAGAGAGGTGTCCCCTGAAAGGGCTGTGATAAGATAGAACGGTAGGACCGTGCACAGCGTGTCATCGCGTCCTGACTGTTAGGGACTGCACGCTCTGCCGATACGCGCCACTTGGCCCAGCGTCTGAAGTAATGAATTGAGCATTAGCAATGAAGAGAAGCTAGCGGGAAGCCCGAGCTGCTTTGTGAAGGGATTTTTAACCCATCCAGAGACAAAGGCATTAAGCTTTACGGTTGGACCCTGGAGTCTTAGTGTGACCAGCGGAGCTAGGGACATGGGTCAGGAGTTACGAGCACTTGGTCTTATTCTGAGGACACAGATTCAGTTCCTAGCACCAACATGGTGGCTTACAACTGCTGTAACTCCAGTTCCAGATCTGATGCCCTCTTCTGACTGCCAAGAGCATCAGCCACACATGGTGCACATGCATCCATGCAGGCAAGATGCTCATGCACATAAATTTTAAATATATATGTAAAATAAAAAACACTGACCAAAACCAGTTTGGCTTACATGCCTCCATCACAGTCGTTGAGGGAAAAGCCAGGGTAGGAGTTCAAGGCAGGAACTGAAGGCTATGGAGGGACGCTGCTCAGTGGCCCACGCTTTATTTAGCCCAGGACCACCTGTCCAGGACTGTCACCGCCCATAGTGAGTTGGGCCCTCCCACGTCTGTCATTAATCAAGAAAACGCCCACAGCCTTGCCTCCAGGTGCACTTCCTCAAATTAGGGTTCCCTTTTCCCACATGACCCTAGCTTGTGTCAAGCTGACAAACTTACTGCAACATTCACAAAGCCTGGGACCAGGGCTGGAGAGATGGCTCAGAGGTGAAGAGCACTGTCTGTTCTTCCAAAGGTCCTGAGTTCAATTCCCAGCAACCACATGGTGGCTCACAAAGCCTGGGACCAGCGGGAGCCACAAATGGTGGTGGAGAAGAGGAACAGTGTCCCATGAGCCTGCACATTAGGACGGCTCGGCTCGGGGACCTTGAGAAGCACTGGTGGCAGAGGCCTGAAGGATGCAGCTGGCTGTGAGAATCTGCGTCTCTATGAAGCTCGCTGAGCCTGAGCAGCACGGCCAGGACTTAACGTGTGAAGCATTGGTTTCCAGGGTCCATCACACAGTCGTCAGTCACGAGCAGCTGTGGAAATGGATACGGGTGGGTTGTCTGCATCTCAGACGTAAACCTTCATTTGAGTACGTGGACCTCATCCAAAGTGCAGGTTTACGTTGTCAGGGTCTGGGTGGGAACTGGCTACACTTCCATTAAGCTCCTTGAAGATGCCAGCCACAATTGAGCGCAGCAAGGACTTAGCCCAGCAGTTCTCAACCCATCAGTCATGTCCCCTTTGACCAGGGTCATATATGAGATCTTTACATTCTGACTCATAACAGCAGCAAAACTACAGTTATGTAGTAGCAACAAAAATACTTTTATGGTTGGGGATCACCACCACATAAGGAACTATAGAAAAGGGTCACAGCTTTACAAAGGTTGAAAACCACTGGCTTAGACTAACAAAACATGTTCCACCATACAATTTTCACCTTGCTGCCAGGACACAGGAGTCATATTGATATATCTTTATTCTGCCTTGAACTGGGTGCATTTCCTATACTTGGCTTTTTCTTTTCCTCTCCCGTTCCAGATGTATATTGGCATGTAATTGTTTTCATATGAAATATCAATACATAATACCTGATAAGGATAAGGTAAAGACCATAGGATGCGATGAATACTCAAGTGCCTAGGTTTCGTGTGTGTGTGTGTGTGTGTGTGTGTGTGTGTGTGTGTGTGTGTGTGTGTGTGTGTGTTTCTTTTGCATTTTTGAGGCAGGGTTTCTCTGAGTAGTCCTGGCTGTTCTGGAATTCACTCTATAGACTAAGCTGGCCTTGAATCCAGAGATCCGCCTGCCTCTGCCTCCCAAGTGCTGGGAATAAAGATGTGCACCACAACCTGCTGGTTCCTAAAACATGTTTTTATTTTGGAATAGTTATACAGAAAACTTTTTTTAAGATTTATTTTTTTATCATATAAACACAGTGTTTTACCCACATGTACACTAGAAGAGGGCACCAGATCTCGTTATAGCTGGTTGTGAGCCACCATGTGGTTGCTGGGAATGAACTCAAGACCTTTAGAAGAGACCAGCCAGTGCTCTTACCCTCTGAGCCATCCCTCCAGCTCCCAGAAAACTCTTATATGTGGCACACAGTTCTGTTTGCCACTCATCTGGTGCTATGGCTTTTTAAAGTAAACATTATCAGACTTCATAGCCAGCAACAGATGTTGACGCCAGGTAGAGGAGCTGGCGGATAATTACAGGCCTTTTGTGGACACTGACTGAACCCTCACTGCCATCACTGACCACTAGAGGTTGCCCTGTGCTTAGTAATCTCCAAGAAGATCTTCAAGGAGCCTGAGATTAAAAAACAAACAAACAAACAGCCAGGCAGTGGTGGTGTCGCACGCCTTTAATCCCAGTACCCTGGGAGGCAGAGGCAGGCGGATCACTGTAAGTTCGAGGCCAGCCTGGTCTACAAAGCGATTCCAGGACAGCCAAGGCTAACACAGAGAAACCCTGTGTCAGAAAAAAAAAAACAAAACAAACAAACAAAACTCTATCCATGCCCCATCTGGAATTGAAGCAGATTTTTATGGAAAAGGACTGCCAGAAGAGGCGCCGTGCCAGCCTCACCCCCAGCCACCAGTTAGCAGCAATGCTTGTAAGGAAGAGGTTTTCAGTTTGTGAGTCCCTAGACAGGCTCTCTAGGACATGTCAGAGACACCCACCCCGGACCCACCCATAGCTGCTGGGTGACATGCTTCAGCAGAGGAGTCCAGTAGCCTCTGGCTCTGATACACAGTCTGAGAACCTCTCCTCTTAAAGTAACCAGCAGAAGCTAGGTGATGGTGACGCACGCCTTTAATCCCAGCAGTTGGGAGGCAAAGGCAGGTGGATTGCTATGAATTTGAGGCCAGCCTGATCTACAAAGTGAGTCCAGGACAGCCAAGGCTACTACACAGAGAAACCCTGTCTCAAAAAAAAAAAAAGTAGCCAGCAGTTTGGTCAGACAAATTTGTCTGGTCAGAGCCTGACAGGCAGCCATGAGGCTTCATCTGGACTTCTGGCTTGGGCTCTGGGGATGAGCACTGGTCCACCAGGGACAGACAAGGCTTCAAGGGCACCCACAAGGTCAAAGGGCTGTTTTTCCTTTTGTTTTCTGTGTTTGTAATTTTGATTTAGCAGAGAGTGGAAAGTTTCTGTCTTGGATATCTGGGGCAATCTGTTCTGTCTCTCAGGGACCAAGAAGGAAAGTTAGTGAGACGTGGCCTGTTTGTGCTCTCATTTCCTTATAACGGAAATCTCATCAAGCAGTTCATGTTTGTTTTCAGAAACAACATTTAAAAATTATTTTATGCCCTTCTGTTGCATTTTTAATGTGTACAAATGTTCGTATGTGTACATGTTAATCCGTGCTTATCCTTTAGAGAGGCAGACATTATTGTCTTATAGTATGAAGTGACAGCAAGAGATTTTTCTAACTCTGAAATGTCACAATACTCATTTCAAATACAAATAATCATGTCATGTCCCAACGTCCCATTTCATTAATATTTTTCCTCTTTGGCACTGAGCTTCTAGTGTGTGTGTGTGTGTGTGTGTGTGTATGTGTGTGTGTGTGTGTGTGTTACACTAGAATATAAGTCACAACAGCATAGATTTTTATCTGTTTTATCTGTTTGCCTTGAGGCAAAGGTGAAAGGCGCTCTAAAGATGAAGTGATGTCGGAACATGAACCAAACACGCAGGGCCTGCTGTGTGTCACGCAGCCTGCCAGACAGATGTTCCCACTTGTTTTTCCCATTCACCCTCAAATGAAATCAGCCTCGGTGCTGTAATATTGCGTGCGTTTCCACATCAATGCGAGGGAACAAGTGAGAGTGGCTGCAGTTCATCTCCCCTGACGTGCATCCACCTGCTGCCCTGAGGCGGCACTGGGCTGCTCACAGAGGCTGGGGCAAAGCTGCTACGATCACAAGCCTAGAAGTGGAAATAAGTGGGCAGCCGCTGTAGGTGGCGCCGCTCTTTGCACAGAGGATCTGATTCTGATATGTCGGTGAGGAGCCCCGAAAGCCCGCTATCCTGTAAACGAAAACTGCCGGCATTTTGTAAGGCCTCACGATCTGAAGAGAGTTGGGGTTTTTTTTGTTGTTGTTGTTGTTTTGGGGTTTTTTTGTTTGTTTGTTTTTTGTTGTTGTTGTTTGGTTTGGTTTGGTTTTTCGAGACAGGCTTTCCCTTTGTAGCCCTGGCTGTCCTAGACTCACTTTGTAGACCAGGCTGGCCTCGAACTCATAGCAATCCTCCTGCCTCTGCCTCCCAAGTGCTGCGATTAAAGGTGTGCGCCACCACCGCCTGGCCCTGAAGAGTTTATTCAAGAAAAATTAGTAAACTGTGCTAAGAACTCTGAGGCTTGGCAGCCTTGACATGCTTGGTTCCATTCTCCCGTCAGCCTCACAGCGGCCTGCAACCCCACCAGCCTAGATCGCAGTTTTGGCTGGAGCTGATGAGAGCTGAAGGGGTTAGCGGTCCCCATCCAGACCCCCAGAGATTTTCTATCAGTTGATCTGTGTAGCAGTTTACAGGAAACGTCCACTCACACAGCTTTCTTTCACCCAACCCTGAGCTGTGCAAGCAGCTTTGCATCAGGGACATCTTTGCGTCGGGGACATTTATGAAAAAAACTGTCTGTGGTACTTGTTCAGCGGAGTGCAGAGCTGATAACTGGGTAAATGCAAACATTTGGAAGGAAAAGCTAGGTAAGGTGTCCGTTCTGAGCTGACAAGCTCTGGCATGCTACTGCGGTGGAGTGCAGGAAAGAGCGCGTGCATCCGGAAAGGCAGAGGAAGCCTCGGCTCTCACACTTGCCTCATTTGGGCTCTGTGTGAGCAAGAATTCACAGCTGTGGGAGCGCCTGACAGGAGAGGCTCCCAGACTTAACCACTGGGAGACTTGGACTGATTATTAGGTGACCACTAAACTGAGCAGAAACTTCTGTGATAAATACATGAAAAAAATACAAGGTGATAGTAAAAATTATACGCCCCAAATTACATAACTAGATGGAATGGACACAACTAGAAAAACAAAAATTACTGAAACTGAGTCAAAATAGATTTTTAAAAATCTGACCCAAACACTTCAGAATAATCAGTGCTAAACCTTTACAACTCTTAAGGCAGAGAAAAGGGCTAGAGATGGAGCTCAGTGTCAAGTGTCTACCTTGTATGGCCAAGGATATGGGTTGAATCCCCAGTAAGGCATGGGGTGGGGGAAAGAGGAAGGAAAGAGAAGGTAAGACCTTTCAAGCAGGTCTTATATAGGTCTTATAGGTGTGGTGGTGTACACCTGTAATCCCAACACTTGGATGCTGGGCAGAAGGATTGAGAGTTCAAGGCCAGCCTGGGCCACACAGTGAGATTCCACCTCACGTCATTTCCAGATTCATTTAATGAGCGCACATCATCCTGATAGCAAGCCAAAGACACCAAAAGAAAACTCCCTCACATCCCTTATAAATACAGATTCAGGAGTCCACAGAGGCTCACCAGCCAGTATGAGTAAGGAGAGGGAGGAAACAGGGACTACAATTACAGCCACCTCCTCACTGCTTCAGTGTCAGAGGCTGAGAGATCCCAGGCAGGTGGCCTCTTTTTTTTTTTTTTTCTAAGATTTTTTTTATTATGTATACAGTGCTCTGCCTGCACATTATAGATGGTTGTGAGCTACCATGTGGTTGCTGGGAATTGAACCCAGGACCTCTGGAGCAGCAGAGAGTGCCCTTAACCTCCTAGGCAGGCTTCTTATGCCCACAGAGCTGAGAAGGTACTCCTGCACAAAAGATAAGGTTTTTTGTTTGTTTGTTTTGTTTTGTTTTTGCCTTCCCTTTCTGTTTCCACAGCACTGGGGAGTGCCAGGGTCCATTAGATCCATCACTCCCACCTTCCTGCTTGCTTTTCTGCTCAGCTGTACTTCCTACACTCTCCCTTTCTCCTTGTCCTGGACCTGGCCTCTTCTGCAGTCTCTGTCTCTCAGAAGCCCTGTACTGGGCCTGCTGTCACATTCCATGACAGCACACCTTGTGACTCCGTTTTCCTCCTACTCCCACCAAAACTTGCTGAACATCTCTGCTATCATTTATTGTTTAAATTACTCATGCAGAAGATGAAAATTTCTGACCAAAATGTATTTCTTTAAAAGTATTCTTTAAAGAAGGTATCCATTTCTTTGCTACCTAGTTTTGTGTCAACTTGACACAAGCTAGAGTCACCTGAAGAGAAGCCTCAATTCAGAACATTTCTCCATAAGATCCAACTGTAGAGCGTTTTCTTAACTAGTGATTGATGGGGGATGGCTCAGCCCATTGTGGGTGGTGCCATCCCTGAGCTGGTGCTCCTGGGTGCTATAAGAAAACAGGCTGAGCAAGCCATGAAGAGAAGCCAGGAAGCAGCACCCCTCCATGGTCTCTGCATCAGCTCCTGCCTCCAGGTTCCTGCTCTGTGTGAGTTCCTGTCCCGACCGCCTTCCATTAAGGACTATGATGTGGAAGTATAAGCTGAATAAACCCCCTTTCTCCCCAATGTGCTTAGGTCATGGTGTTTCATCTCAGTAATAGTAATCCTAAAACACTAGCTTTGTTCACCAAAAAGGCTTAGAGCAATGGTGGTAAGTCCCCCGGGGTCTCTGAAAACATTCCCCAGATCCCTTTGGAGGAACCTGTAATTTCAAGTTAGGGGTGGGAACATTCAAAGTGGGTCTGGAACATGTTGGCAGAGAGGAGGGAAGCTGTCAGCCACTACTGATCATGTTGTGAAGGAACTGAGGAGCCGCCTTAGAGCTTCCTCCTAATCACAGATGGGGGTGTTTGAGGACTAACAGATAACAGAAGCGCTGCACATTACAATGTAAGTTGTAAGGAGTCATGTGCGCGCATCTGTGAGTACGTGTGTATGTGCGCACACACGTACGTACGTACAGGTGTTTATTCATGCAAGCACTTATCCCATGATGCATTGTACCTAAGGATAACCAAATGATATGGAAAGGAATGCTGTCATCTTGCAATCCACAATGAAATACGGAGCACACAAAGGAAAGGGGGGTGGGGGACTTTATAAGGAGTAACTTGCGACAACCTGGGCTGGTGGCACCTTCTGGTCAGTTCAGTATCACTAAATGACAAAACTAGCATGTAAGTCAAGGCCGGGGTAGGAAGAAGGCTTAGTGTTTTGAGACAAAAATCTCAATATAGCCTTCAACTCATCATATAGCAGAAAACAACCTGGAACTCATGATCCTCCGGCCTCTGCCTCCCAAGTGTCACCATGTCCCACAACACCCAGGTCTCTGAAGAAGTACACACAACCAGCGGGGCCAGGTGGCGCACGCCTGGAATCCCAGCACTCGAGAGGCAGAGGCAGGCGGATCACTGTAAGTCTGAGGACAGCCTGGTGTACAGAGCGAGTTCAGGACAGCCAGGACTACACAGGGGCATGTTGTCTCCAAACCAAAACAAAAACCGCACACACAACCTTGCTAAAATCTCTAGCCTGACTCTTGACAAACCTCACCTGCCTGTCTTCAAGGGACGGAGGAGTAATACTGCCATGCTGTAATCATGCTTAGACATGTGTGAAAAGTGCCTGCGTAGAACTTGCTGATAAAGTGTCATGCTGTCATTCTCTAGTCTCTTAATCAGCAAAGCAATTCTATTCTGAAACAGCACCAAGCATAGCACCTTAGACCCAGTCGAATCTCTTACATGCGTGTAGTGTGTATGCTTTATGTATATTGTGTTTTCTTCTATTTTCTAAGAGAGGCGGCTTTTTGTCTGTTTTGTTTGCGTGTTGGAGACAGAGTGGCGCAGGTACGCCTTGACCTCACCATGTAACTCCAGCTGGCTTTGAATTTGAGATCCTCACGCCTCGTCCTTCCAAGTACTATGTCACCACACACAACTGTTAGGAGTTAATTTGTGGTTTGTGTTTATAACTGAAAACTTGCAAACTTGTCCTTTCTTCTTCTTGGGGGGTGGGGATGGTTAGGCAAGGTCTTGCTCTATCGCTGGCCTGAGACTCACTGTGTACGGCAGGCTGGCCTCAAGCCTCTGATGGTCCTCCATCTCTCCCTCCTGAGTGCTGGGATCACAGCCCTGCACCACCACACTCAGCTGCTTGCAGGTGTTCCTCATCCTGAGAAAACATCAGATTTTCTCTCTAAAATATGTCTCTCTCCTCTTTTTAGGACATTGTTTTAGGCTGTATGAAAGAAACGCTTCTTCGTCTCTAAGGTTTACCAGAAACACTGACTTGAAGAGGATCAGTGGATTTTGCACCAAGCCACAGGAAAGTCCCAAAGCTACACCCGGTACGTTTTTATTGCTCTGTCCATTATGGAATGGGTAACCCCTGTCCCTGCCCCTCAGAGGAATTAGGAATCAAAAGAACCCGAAGTAGGCCAGTGTTCCCACATCGTGCTCAGTCGTGTCACTTGGCCTTCCTTACTGGACATGCATTGTTGTGTTCACAGTGTGCAATGGTGTGTGTGTGTGTGTGTGTGTGTGTGTGTGTGTGTGTGTGTGTGTGTGTTACAGGTAAACATCAGTTGTCTTCCTCGACCATTCTAATTTTGTTTTGTTTTGGATTGTTCAAAACAGCATTTCTCTTATAGTACTGACTGTCCTGGACTCACTTTGTAGACCTGGCTGGTCTCGAACTCACAGAGATCTGCCTGTCTCTGCCTCCCGAGTGCTGAGATTAAAGGCACGTGCTACCATGCCCAGCCTCTAATTTTGTTTTTTTGGGTTTTTTGGTGTGGGGTTTTTTGTTGTTGTTGTTTGGTTGTTGGTTTGGTTTGGTTTTTCAAGCAGAGTTTCTCTGTGTAACCTGCCTCTGCCTCCCAAGTGCTGGGATTAAAGGTATGCGCCACCACACCTGGCCTTCTAATTTTCTTTTTTGAGACAAGGTCTCTCACTGAATATAAAGCTAACCGATTTGGCAGACTGGCATGCCAGCAAATGCCTCTGTCTGCCACCCCAGTACTGAGATTCTGAGTGGGCACCATCCCTCCTAACTTTAAAAAAAAAATGTTTTTTAAGGTAGGTCCTGAAGATATAACTCATGTCCTCATGCTTGACTGAGCCGCTGACTTTTTAGCTATACCTAAGACGAAGCTCTCATCACTGCAGGAAGGAGGGCAGTGCGCAGCTGGGACATAGTGGCTGTCTGCAGCCTCTTTCTAGGAGTGCCCTTGGGCTCTGCAGATCTTAGTCAATGAAAAGGAGCCTTCCCTAAAGGACTTGGGAACATTTATGCCCTTCAACCTGGTATTTACCTTTCAGGGTTCAGGATCTAGCACAAGCAATAATCAACATATATGGCTAAAGATGTTATGTATGTCTAACATATATCGTGTGTGTGTGTCTCAAACTTGGATTGGCTACATGAGGCTGTTGACAGTTATAAACACTGTGTAGTTCTGTGGGATGTTACATATCTATGTCTATAATGTCATATTTTGTGTGTAAAACAAGCCTTGTACATATATAGAGAGAACATGGTCATTGCTCATCCTGATACATCTGAGGAAACATACCAGAATGAAAGCATACTGGCTACCCTATGGTAGTAGCACTAAGAATGGCTTTATCATTTCATTTCATTTTTATTTATTTATTTATTTATTTTTGCTTTTTTATATCTGTACTTTCTGAATTGCCCTTCTTTCTTTTTGCTTTTTGTTTTGGTTTTTGAGATAGCGTTTCATGTATCCCAGGCTGAGGTACTCCAGCTCGATAGCGAGTCTCCAGCTCAGCCTGTCTCCTCCCCAATGAGGGCGCTGAGATCTAAGCATGCACCCGACACCTGGCTTCTCAGTCCTCTTCTCAAGTAGTTGAATTCGATTTTTTGTGTGTGTGTGGATACCAGAAAGATGAAAGGCAATCCCTTTTCTGTACTTGTACACACACACACACACACACACACACACACACATACACACACACATACACACACACACACACACACACACACACACACACACACACACACACCCCATGGCTTTCCGGTTCCTCTTGCTGTTGTTTCCTGAGGTGAAAGCAAAGACGTCCATGGTGATGGGCGTGAGGCAAGGTGTGTAGCTCTCAGTCAAAGAGAAATCTCAGAGAGTCAAGTGGGCAGGTGGAAATTGGCTTGCACTTGCCGAATGTCTTGTCTCACCTCAGCACCTTGTGAGTCCCTCATCCTCTTTGCTGCTGCTCCTCAGTGAGCTCCCTCTGAGAGCATCTCCCTGTCACAGTCTTTGGGATGTCCCTGTTTTGCCCTGTCTACGTGCTCTGCTGCCCTCTGCTGTTTTCTCCCACCCCCTGATCTGGACTCTTGGCATTCTACTCAGATTCAGCACCTCAGAGGCTCGCCCTTCACACAGGTGCTTATCTTTACTCCTTACTTATGGGACCTTCTCAGGAGACATTCATTCATTCAGACCTGAACAAATCTAAAATGGCGTTTGTGCCGCTTTCCTCCCTAACTGGTCTCTGCACAGTGTCTTAGCTAGCTAACAGTACTGCTGGTGTTAAGTCCTCCGAGCTTGAGGTTCCTCAGGAGTCTCTCCTTGTCTTCACTCGGGTTCAGAGCCTGTCCCCCCTCCTTATATTAGAGCTCCTGCTTGGACTTTTTGCCCAGGCTCCACTCTTCCCCTTTGCTTTCTTCCATCCAGTGTGAGGACTGAGATGAGCGCCGCCTTCCTTGCTTCAAAGTGCGTCATCTTTAATTCCTGCACCTGGAAGACAGCTGCAGGCAGATCTCTGTGAGCTCCAGGCCAGCCAGGATTGTATTTAAACAAGAACAAAAAAGTGTATCCCAAATCCAGTGAATTCCTTAGCGTGGTGTGGAAAGCCTTTTAATGAAATCTAACCCTCTTTATCCTTTTTCTTATTCTCCCAGAGACAGGCAAGCTCCTGCTGTGCCACCTCAGCTCTCCCTCTCTGTCTCGTCTTGTGGTATTCTTTCCCCTATGTAGTAGCTAGGGCACATATTTTACCTTAGTCCTCATGGCGTCGCGGGATGTCATTGGAAGGCAAGGTATTCTGTGAGTCCTATTCACGGGACACGAAGATCCGGGTCAGCCTGAAGTCTATTGGTGTTCATGCTAAATGAATAATAACTGAAGACATTTATGTGTCTTTTGTTGTTGTTGCTTGATTTGAACATTAAAGTCTCAAGCCAGATTCTTACCTGTTCCCACCCTCACCCTGCACAGAGACTTACAGACACAGAGTGCCGCTGCACAAACCCACGGACTTCGAGAGGAAGATACTGCTGTGGTCAGGCCGCTTCAAGAAGGAAGAAGAGATCCCAGAGACGATCTCGTGAGTGCTGAGTGGGGGGTTGTCTGCGGCCTGCGTTTCTCACTGTCTCCGAAGGCAAAAGCGGAGTTTAAAACCTGTTGGCCAGACTTAGAAACACTCCCATCCTGTCCTTGTTTCCATCTTTGGCAGGTACCCAGAACAGAGAGTGTTGGGAATCTGTGTAGTGTGTTACCTGGTGACTGGTAGATCTGTTGGGTCTGAAGTCAGCTGATGTTCGGTTCCATCTCGTAGCTCCAGAAACATGGGGAACAATCATATGCACTATTTTAGTTTGTTTATAAGTGTGACATAATGACAATAACTACATCCTACAAAAGCCACTCAAGAGTCAGCTTTGGGTGTAGTAGTTCTGATGAATGGCTTCGGTTGGGTCTTAAACATACTCCCACTGCCCACCCACGGTGACACTCTTAGGGAGTCATAGAAACTTAAAGAGGGAAGGCCTCACTTGGCCCGAGATGGCACCCAGCTTTTGTCCCAGCCCTCCAGAGACAGAGGCAGAGGCAGGTGGAGCTCTTGAGTTCAAGACCAGCTTGGTCTACAGAGTGAGCTCCAGGATAGCCAGGGCTACATACAGAAACCCTGTCTCATAACCAAAAAAAAAAGTGAGGCCTCATGGGAGATCTTCAGGGATCCTAATCTTCGTCGATTTTTCTTCCTTCACAGTAAGTGGCCCCATCCTCACACACTTCAGCGGGATGTCGTACCTCAGCACAGACCCAAAGCCATGATCCCATTAATCTTGGGTGAGACCTCAAAGGCCCAAGCAAAGCCCACCTCTGACTTGTCACACGCTGGTCACCCGGGGTATCCCTCCCTGGTAACCAGGAAGGAGTTTCTTCTCCAACCTGCCTCCTTAAGCCTCAACTACAATCTAGACTTTTTCAGAATTTCTCAGAGATAGGTACAGGTTCCTCCAGCCGGGTTTGGCAGCTTGGGCTTGGAATAGTTTGTGTTTTATTTACTGCCCTGTGTACTGAAAGGTGTTTAACAACATCTCTGGCCTATACCCTCTCCTAGAGTATCTCCAGGCATTGTCACACTTCCCCTGGGGGGGCAAGTCTGTCTCAGGTGGAAGCAGTTTTCAGCCTTGTGCTAAAGGCCCTGACTGGCCAGCATGTTGGCCAGAAGTGAAACTCCCCTGTGGGCATCCTCCTCCTCCTTCTCCCCAGAGTAAGGGATATAAGTAAGTTCCCTGTCAGCAACAAACTATTCCTGGGCCTTCTGGATCTGGTCTCAAGTCACAATTGAAAAAGGCCTGGGTTTGAGCAGCGCGTCTTTTCCAGATAGTGTCTGCTTCGCATTTGTTGAGCCCTGTTGCTCCTGCTCGCTGAGTTACAGAACACGATGCTGTCACTGGAATTATCTCATCAGGAAAGCCTTAGTCCTCTCTCTAACCCAAGTCACAACGCCCTCTTCTAAGAAATAGGAATGCACCAGAAATAATGGCATCGCCCGGTTCTTGCTTGTGCCCTGGTTTCTTGATAATATCCCAGCAAAACAAGGTGACCTATACCTGGGGTGGGAGTGATGCCGTTCAGAGCTTGCCATGGATACTGTGTCTCCCTTGTCTCAGACCTGATACTATCTTCCTTTTATTATTATCACTATCTGAGTATTTCTTTCATGTATAGTGTGTTTGGCTTTAATATAGCCGTCTCTTCCTTTCCCTTCAATTCCTCCCACATTTTCCTCCCAACCTCATGTGACCTTTTGACATAGGTGGCACCTGTCATGGCCCTCTTTAAGTGGTCTCCTTTATAAATGGTCTCGTAAGTGTAAGCTATGCCACTGTTTAGGAGGACCGTAAGACTTCAGTAGACCAATCTCATGACATCATGTTGTGTTAGTTACTTTTCTGTTGCTGTGATAAAACACCATGACTGAGGCAACTTGCAGAATAAAGAGTTTGCTTGGGGCTTGCAGTTCCAGAGGGTAGAGTCCCACAGGCAGCACCCACGGGGCTGGAGCTGTGAGCTGAGAGCTCACATCTCACACTGTAAGCAGGAAACAGCGTGGGTGAACTAGGAAAGGCATGTGGCTTCCTGCTGTGTCTCATTGTATAACTTCCTGCTGACTCTGTCCCACTTCCACCCTGCAAACTGTCTATAAGATTCTGTACTTAATAACCTTGCTTGACATAAGCCATCAACTTATGCAAAGCCTCCTGGTCCTGACTTTCCTTTCTTTATTTTCTCATCCTCACCCTTCCCGTTAGGAACTTACTACTGAACATATGGTCCCTTCCACCATATGGGTCCTTGGGATGGAATCCAGGTCATTAGGCTAGGCTGCGAGCACCTTTACCTATGAGCCATCTTGTATACCAGCCTTCTCTATAGGCTCTTGCACATTAGGCCTCTTTGCTTTTGCCTGAGAAAGTTAAGGCATGTGCATCAGCAGTCAGCGGCCAGATTAGAAAAGCTCCATTCTGGGCACCTGCCAAAGAGCACAGGCTCCAGGCCACTGCCATTTAGTTTTGGGAAAACCTTCATGAGGAGATTGATGTTTACAGGATCACTTCACTGGCTCAGGCAGTCTCAAAGCTATTCTTAGTTCAAGACAGAACTAGATTAGGGCTGGAGAAAATACAAATTTACTTGAATTATTTGAAATAAAGCTTAAGGTTTATTTTGGTTTGGTTTGGTTGTATTTGAGACAAGGTCTCTATGTGGCCCTGGCTATCCTAAAACTTGCTGTGTAGAACAGGTTGGCCTTGAACTCACAAAGATCCTCCTGCCTCTGTTCGGGTTAAAGGCCTGTGCCACATTCCCAGCATACTTTATGTATGTTTTGTCTGACTGTCTGTCTGTCTGTGAACTACTCATAATTGAAGTTTAAAACTGGGTGAAAAAACTGGATTACACAAAGCACATTAGCTCTTCCATGTTTTTCTTTCTGAACTGATGTTTTTTGCTGTAACTTGAGTTCATAGCAGGGCTTTTGAGAGGAAAAGAATGAGTTCCAGGCTAGCCTGGGCTGCAAAGCCAAAAAGACTCTGTCTCCAAAACAACAAGAGTTGGGCGTGGTGGCGCACGCCTTTAATCCCAGCCCTCAGGAGGCAGAGACAGGGGAATCACTGTGAGGGCAACCTGGTCTACAGAGTTCCAGGACAGTCAGGGCTGTTACAGAGAAAGCCTGTCTCAGGACAACCACCACCCTCCCCAAGGTGCCATGAGGTCCCCAGGTCCTATCTTCTTTTTTCTATTTAGAGACATCACTGTACTGTAGGTGTACTTTTCTTTTTTTCCCATTTTTCGAGACATGGTTTCTCTGTGCAGTAGCCCTGGCTGGAATTAAAGGCGTGTGCCACCACACCCAGCCTGTAAGTGTACTTTTAAAATGTATTGGGGGGAGATTCTTAAATCTGTCTCCCTAATCCTTCCTAATCCCTTCCAACACCCCAACACTAGGTAGGAGAGAAAGAAGGTTAGTTGGGAGAAGGGGCATGATTTTCCTTAGCTACTTCTTCCTGCTTAGGGACGGCAGGTTCTTTGGGGCAAGTCCAGTCTCGTTTCAGGGAATCTCCAACTACTTCTCCTCAAACTGCATCAACAGCAACCAGGAGCAGCAGGGGGAAGCACCAGGAGCCTTCTTTGTCAGAGCCTCCAGGCTCTCTCTGGGTCTGGCGTTTATTCCCACTGACCTAGACCACACCCCACATGAGGCAGTTCCCAGCTGACAAAGATGTGTACCCTCTCAGGCAGTTATCAGCTGTGGACAAACTGGAGCAGCCCCCATATCCCATACCATGTTTACATATAAACCAGAACTTCCACAATGCTGTACATTTACGCTGTGATGCACAGAGCATCCAATCCTGCTGCAAGTTCAGAAAGAAAGGGGTTAATAAAGTTTTCTTGTCCTGTTATTAGGTTTGAGATGCTTGATGCTGCAAAGAACAAGCTCCGGGTGAAGGTCAGCTATTTAATGATTGCCCTGACAGTGGCAGGATGCATCTACATGGTCATGGAGGGCAAGAAGGTGAGAGTGGGCTCCCCTCCGCATGCTCTCCCCACATATGGGAGAGGGTGGTGACTGGCTCCTGCATTTGGTCTGAGAAAGGCAAAGTCTAAGAATACTTTGTATTAATTTCCTGACTGACTGCTTACTGCTCTTCTGAGTAAAGACCTCATTTGCACCTCACAACAGCTCTGACAAATAGATACTGCCATGAGACGAGGAAACTATAGCTTAGGAAGCTTTAGCATCGGCTGGTGTGAGCTCAGCAGGCAGAGGCACTTCTGCATGGGCCCTGATGATATGACTTCAGTCCCTGCATCCCACAAGGTGGTAGGTAGGAGAGAATCAACTTTAAGAATTTCCCTGGGACCTTTACACGCGCTCCATAGCACATGTGTGCCTGTACCTGCACAATAAATAAAACTAATTTTTTAAAGTAAATTTCAGCACCTTGCCTAAAGCCATGCATCTCTAATGACAGAAGTAATTTGAACCTAGACATAATTGAGGTAAGAGTAAAATTGCTTCCCAGTACTGAATGTCTGATAGGCAGCAGCAACTGCTAAGTTCAGTTACTGGGTGTGAGGACCTGAGAGAGAGGCTTTCCCATCACCAGGTTTATAGTGAAGGAACCGGAAGCTTACAGATGCACTGTGGATCTTCCAAAACTCACATAGTAAGAACAGAGGCAAAAACTTAGGTTAAAAAAAAATGTAAAAGTTTAAAAAACAAAACTTTAGACCTAATTTTGCATGTTACCAAAGTGGCATATTAAACTATCTTGGTATTAAGATAGTTTCTGTTAGCGGAGCGTGGTGGGTCACTCCTTTAATCCCAGCACTCGGGAGGCAGATCACTGTGAGTTCGAGGTCAGCCTGGTCTACAAAGGGAGTCTAGGACAGCCAAGGCTACACAGAGAAACCCTGTCTTGAAAAACAAAACAAAAGATAGTTTATGTTGGGGGCTGAGAGATGGCCCCGTAGTTAGGGCTGCTTGCTGCTCTTGCACAGTTTGCCTGGCTACAGTTCCCGGCCCCACATGGCAGCTTACAGCCATCTATAACTCCACTTCCTGGGGGACCTTGCACCCTCTTCTGACCGCCATAGGTACCATGCACACATGTGATACATGTACATACATGCAGTCAAATATTTATACACATATTTGTAAACTCTAAAGTGTGTGCTTCATGTCTAATTCTGTGTCATGGCTTTCACACACAGACATCCTTTAATTGTTAGTGCATATTTAAAAGATTCTTCTAAAGAAGCACTTGTCAACTGATCTCCCCGAGACTCCAGAGTGAAAAGGAAGTGAACTCTTGAGTCTCTGCACTCTGCAGTCACATAAAGATATTAGCCATTTCGGTCTGGCCTCATAGGAGCACAGAAGGCCGAGTGTGCTGGCCTGGGGGAAGCTCTCTTGAAAATGAGCCCGTCCTCCTTCACCTTTCCCAGCTCCCCCGCTGACCGCCACTCATGGTTCTCAGACTGAAACCTTCAGAAGCCCATGCACAGGACACGAGGACTTCTAGAATTCTGAGAAATGGTGGTTGTTTAAAAAAACAAAACAAAACAAAAACAAAAAAATAATAATAATAACCCTCCAGACAAGTAATTTCCCTTGGACATCCTCCAGCACCTTCCAGGGGAGTGTGCTGGAATGAGAAGCCTTCAGGCTAAATGTCACTTAGGAGATAAGTAGCTACCATTACGCTGTGTCCCCACCGTCAGCATTCTTTTCCCATCCTCTCCCTCTTCCCACCGAGTCCTTCACGTGTGAAACAACACAGACATCAGAAACCCGCGCTGCTGTGCCTGCTAGATTCACGTACTTGACATCAAAGCGGGTCTGATTGTGTAAGCTTCAAAGAGATGTAACAGTTCACATTGAGGGAAGCAGGAGAGTGGAGAGGAGGTCCCCCTACCGCTGACTGCTTTGAAAGGGTGGGGTTTGGGGCCAGATAGTCGTCGGAGGTAATATTTTGGTAGAGCCTGGGATTCCCAAAGCTGCATGGGTGCTGCAAAGGAAAGTGTACACATGAGTTAGGGGAGCAGAAACGGGAAGAGAAATGGAGATGCTATGGCATTTTGTGTTATAAAAAAGAGTGAAGGACGTAAGGAAAATGAGACAGGATTTGGAGAAAGAGGCCGTGAGTGCAGACAAGGGAGAGGTGGGTATTTCTCTCCTCGGACGGGCTGTTGGATACTCAAGTCAGAGAGGTAACAGAAGGTGTGTAGAGGACACTACTGTGCCCAGTGTCCAGCTGACCGCTTCCGGCCTGTGCTGCACTTGATCCACTGTTCTCAGCACAAGGTGAGACATCCCCAGCATGGCATCATCTCTTCAAATGTTTCCTTGTAGGCTGTGAAGAGACATGAGACGTTAACAAGCTTGAACCTAGAAAAGAAAGCCCGTCTGAGAGAGGAGGCAGCTCTGAAGGCCAAAACAGAGTAGAAGTATTCCTGCTGGATCTGGAAAGCCCGGAGTAAGGTGGCAACACCAAGCCTGCATTAGAAAGGATGTGATACGGAGAGCCGTTTCGCTTTGCACAGACTTATTCCACTTCCCTATTTCTGCTGTAGAGGAATAAATTTTCATAAAGAATGACTTGTCTGTGGTTTGATGTTTGTTCCAAGTAAAATGTAGCCTCCCACTTGTCAGACGAAGTGAAAAAGAGGCAACGCTTTTTAGACTTAGCATGACTCTTCTTTGGAGCATCAGGTGCCTTTTCTAGCTTCTGCTTACATGCCAAAGTTGAAGTATCCTCTGAGAAAGACCAAGAGTGTGGATCTTGTGGGTTTCTCTCTTATGTACACAATGTCCAACAGGATAAGAAGGCCAGCTGAGTACGCTGCCCAGGTGCATGTTGGGAAGCCAACCTTCCAAATGCCAAGGCCTCCCTAGAGCCTCGAAACGGCCGGGGTACATGTACTGTATGGTGTGGCATACCACCAGGCAGAGGCAATTAGAGCCTTTGCGCACGCCCTGGCAGTCATGAGGAGTCTGGTGCAATGGCTGGGGGCCAAGTAGTCCCTTTCCTACTCCCAGGGAATTGCAATTTGTACTTATGAAAATGCCACGCTCACTCTTGTTAGTGCTGGAAAGTAAACACTTAACACCAGCATTTGTTGCCTTAGCCTTGTCCTTACGACACCAAGATGTGTGGTATTTGGGTGGTTTCTGCTATAGACTGACTCTCACACGCCTCCCTGGTACCAACAGAGGACAGACACATCATAGCCACCCAACACACTACTTCTCAGAGTTCGTGGTTGTGATTTAAAAAATACCATGTGTTACTGTCTGGGAACTTGAGACCCACATTTTACATTGGAACATGGCTTGAGGGATGGTGGGGCCGGAGAGATGGTTAGTGGTTAAGAACATGGACTGCTCTTGCACAGGATCCAAATTCAGTTCTACAGCTCCAGGAGATCCAATGCCTCTGGCATCCTTGAACACCTCTGCTCTAGCATGCACACACATGTGCGCGTACACACACACACACACACACACACAGAGGATTAATAAAGTAAAAACAAAGAATAAAAAACAAAACCCACAGTGGAATGCTGCCAATAGCTTCATAATCTAATGGTCTTGATACGATCCTGTACTTCTGCCTGTGTGTGTGTGTATGTGTTATATAGATCAGTGTGGATACAGTTATTATGTGGGGCCACTGTAAAATAATTTTTAGTTAATATTATAGTTTGTAGAATTTGTTACCAAAATTCATTGACAGCAAGTAAGGAATAATTGGGCAATAATCATTCATTGCCCAGTAAATATTAAGTCCACTACAGAAAAAGCCAAGGCTACAAAGATAAGACATAAAGCATGATTTTAGAGTTTATTGTCTACTGAAAACATGGCCCATGAAGCCATCAAAGTTGGTAACTGTAAACTTTGACCTTCATAAGAAACTGCAACGAGGAGGAGGAGACACACTCAGCCACCCACTATTGGCAAGATGGCTTCTGAATTGATCGATGTTGAGCAGGAGAGTAAGAAGTCTAATCTGTCATGTAATTTGCCTGAAAAGTCACAAAATGGCACGATCTAACAAAATTTTAAAAGATTTTAAGATTCTGAGGCGGCAGAGGTGGGTGGATGTGTGTGAGTTAGGGCCAGGCAGGCCTATAGGATTACATAGCAAGACCCTGTCTCAAAAACAATGTAAGATCCTGGGCCTGCAAGATGGCTTGGTGAATAAAGGCTGTTGGGAAAGCCTGATCTGAGTTCACGACACAGACCCCACCATGGAAGGGGAGAACCAATTCCTGAAAGCTACCCTCTGACCTCCACAAAACATGCATGATGAAATGTTAAGACTCATAGAACAAACCTGACCATGGCCTCAGTTTTGACAATTTGATGTCCCATCATGTAGTGGAACAACAAAAATATGCAAGTGATGTCCTCTCATTACCTATCTCACTGTCCTTAGTGACCTCCCAAACCAGACACTACAAATCCCTCCTCCCCTCAGCCATCCTGTTCTGTCAACCCTCTCGACATTCTAAATGAAAGCTATTGAAAGGAGGACTAGACACTGTCCAGGGACAAACATGAGATTATTCCCAACAGACCTCCAGATCAGGACTCAGAAGCCCTAGGTCCTAGACTTGCTTGTACAGTGGTCTCCTTTTGCAAATTAAAATGTCTCAAACCCATGCAATCAAAGACAAATTTGAAAAGAACTACAAAGCCAAATTTCAAAGAAACCATCCTTTTGGTTTTGTTTCTAACTTGGTTTTACCCTGCAGCTACCAGAAGCTTTAGCAATCACTCGTCCACAGTTTAATTGTTTTGTCATTTTCTAATGCTGCTGATGCAATGATGTTTTCTGTAGGGTGACAAGCCGCTGAGATCACAACATCTGTGTGACCCTGTAATTTCTGTACAATCTCTTTAGTCTGAAGGTTCCAGATGTAAACCATGTTGTCCTCTGAGCCAGAAACAACCCACTTTCTACCAGTTACAGAGAAATTGGCGAATATACAGTATTTCTCATTCTTATGACCAGTATATGTCTTCAGACACCTGCCTCTGCTGTAATCCCACAGTTTTAGAGTATTATCCAAGGTTGCAGTGAGAATGTATTTACCATTCGGGGAAAATTTTACGAAAGAAACAGGAGGATTACCTTCACCAGCGAGTGTTTTTAAACACTGGCCTGACGCAGCATCCCAGATTCTACAAAGGCCGTCATAGCTCCCCGACACTATCAAAGACCCATTATAATTAAACTGCACGGCAGAAACGGGGTCTGAATGAGCAGACAAAGTCTTGAGGCACTTTCCTGTTTTCACCTCCCATATTTTCACACTCTCATCAAAAGATCCTGAAACAATGAGGTTGGATGGTGGGTTGAAATTACAGCAGAAGACGAAATCACTGTGGCCCTGCAGTGTTTTCAAACATTTTCCAGATCTCACGTCCCATAACTTCAGAGTCTTGTCGTCTGAGGCTGAAACGAGACGACTAGAATCTGAAGACCAGGCAATATCTGATATTTCCATACTGTGACCATAGAGTGTCTTCTTACATTCCCCATCATACGCTCCCCAGATTATAATTAGTGTATCAGCTGCAGAACTTGCTAGCCATTCTCCATTAGGACTAAATTTAACTGATGACACAGCCGCCGAGTGCCCTGCAAGAGTAAATGTGAGGGCATAGTTCGGTTTCTGACGCTCTTCCTGGCGCTGGCGGACCGACTGCGCTCCCTCTGCTGGCGGATGTTCGGAAGCCATGGCTTGGGCTCTACAGTTTGCGCAGGCGTCAGGCCCCGAACCTTACAAAAGATAAAACTTGCCGTTCCAAGGCGCACGGGTTTGATTGTAACATGGACTCGACTTAAAGTCGGCACCGAATCAGCAGGGAGGTGTGGACCACTACCCTCTTGCTTTCTTCCGTAGCACCAGAGATCACAGTAGTCCTCAGTTCGGTACTCGTGCTGGCTCCTGTTAAAGGACTAGGCCGTCCCGCGGGGGTTGGGGCCTGCACAGAAAGGCCTCGTCCATGCTCTCCCCAGCTCCAAATTGTCTGCGAACCGTGAGCAACTGAGGACGCTACACAGAACAGGGTTTGAAAGGTTGAGAAGCTGACCGAAGACCCTGGACGTACCATAGTGCAAGGTCCACATCCACCAATGGGGCCGGCCTGGCGGCGCAAGCGCCGAAGGAGGCCAGCGTTTGCTTCCGGTCCTGGGGGTGGGGCGGGAACGTTAGGCTGATGCTGAACCCAGCTTTTCCCGGTGAGAAGATGCGATGCAGGAAGGGGTGCGGCGTACAGGCATTTCAGGAAGGCTGTGCACGTTGCTGGTCTCTGCCTCTCCTCCCCCACGCTGAGTTTGACTGCCCCAAGGTTTGCTTCTTGTAGGTAGGGGACTGGGGCAAAGAAAATAGTAATTCAGGTTCTCGAGAAAGAACAGGTTGGTGGGAAGGTATGTTGTTGGAGCTTTGTCTCGTCAATAAGGCAAGACTGGTGCAAACTACCCTTTAGTACTGTGGAAATGTTTTTTCAGTGCTTCCTCTTTATGCTATTTTGTGATATACAGTTTCATAGTCCAACCTGCAACTCTTGGCCTAATAACTCCCATTTCCCAAGTGCTGGGGATGCAGGTGTGGACCATCACTTCCACTCATGACCGGGCAGGGACCGAGGTGCTGAGCAGGGTTTCACTGTATCCCAGACTGCCCTAACTATCTTAGTGTGTGGTCTTTTTCATGTGTACTTGGGTACTGGAAATCTTGAGTCCTCTGAACAGCAGCAAATGCTCTTAAATGGCAAGCTCCCATCCCTCTCAAGCTCCTTTAAAAAAAAAAAAAAGGATATAATATAGATGGCAGGATGGTGGTACAGACTGGAGAAGCAGAGTCAGGTGGATCTCTTGAGTTTTAGGCCATCCTGGTCTACAAAGTTCCAGGACAGCCAAGGCTACACCATGAAACCATCTAAACAATTTTTAAATAGTGGTGATATGAGGAAGGTCTCTTTACCACTGAACTGTTGTCTTTAAGACAGCTTCTTATTCTGCAGCCCAGGCGACTCTTGAACTAGCAGCCATCTCAGCCCGGCCTTGTTAGAGCCAGAGTCAACAGGCATGAGCCACCATACCCAACAAAATGACTTCCTTTCTATAGCATGGATTTTTGTAACTCATTTTTAAGCGTATGGTTTTGTCTGCACGTATGTGTGTGTGCTATGTGAATGCGGTACCTCCAGGATCATCCTGGAGCTGGAGTTACAGATGGTTGTAGGTGCTGGAAATAGTCCAGGTCTCAAGAGCACCCAGTGCATTTAACCACTGAGCCAGCATCTGAAGCCCAGGCTACTGCTACTTCTGAATGGGGGAGGAAGGGAGACACCGGGTTTATAAAGTATAGTATCAACTCAAAACCTTACCTAAAAGCACACTAACAAAATTTAGGCTTTATTTCAAGTAAATATGTATTTTTCTAATGACTAGGAAGCGAAAAGGAAAAGATGGGTACAACCTAGGAGCTAAAACAGGATGGTGGTGCTGGATGTTCATTCGCAGCACAGGCAGCAAACATGGGGAACAAAAGAGGCACAGACTTTTTTTTTTTTTTTTTAAGTAAACAGCATCGGAGACTTAAAAGGCATGAAAAGACTGTTAGTCATTATTCATGGGCTAATATTAACAAGCTATCCAAATTACTAGGATTTACTTAGTTCTTTGAGGACTATGTTTATGAACAGGGACTATAAACCCAAGGTGAAGCAATCAGAGTGGGATCTTGAGTTCCTAAGCACTATCGACCTATCCTTTTATAACAAGCTACCCTTCTCATAAGACAAGATGGCCTCTAAGTTTGGCTCACTGGAGAAATCAGATCAGCTCCCCTTAACTGCCCCGAGCCTTCCATCTGTAAGGCAAAGGCCCACTTCCCTGCTCCTCAGTACTCTCTAAATAGAAATGTTGAAACTTAAAACGTGCCAAACTTAACCAGCACGCCTTGGAAGATTCTTCCATTCAGGGCTGGTTTTTTTTTTTTAAATCATATTCAGTTTTGTTCTGTTTTACTTTTTGTCTGCATGTACACCTGTATGCCAGAAGGCACGAGACCCCTTTACAGCTATGTGGTTGCTGGGAACTAAACTGAGGACCTCTGGAAGAGCAGCCACTTGGGACTGTTTTCACTGGCTTCCTTATGGCAGCGCTTGGGACTGTAAATCCGGCTCCCACGCCTCCACCAATCAGGAAAACCTATTCAGACTAAAAAGGACATCTGCCATGAACATTACCCACAACTGAACATTCTTTAAAAGCAAGAGGACACAAATAACTAGAGTACTGATTGATCCATAAATTTAAAAGGCACCATCTTCACCAAGTCAGAAATCATTGGTGACAACCATGCTACCCTTGTAAAATCCCATGCTTACAACTTGATGTCCAGGCCACTCCCAAGCCCTGCACTACTTTGTCTCCACCACTGGTCTTTCGGGTTTTTATGTTCTCCTTTAGTTCAAATGGCTGATAAGGCAGTGACCCTTACAGCCCCTCTTCTGCACTCCACTGGCTTCCTTGGACTAAGGGAGTATGGACAAAGACATTTAAAGCATAACTTTATTCTCTGTAAAAACACTAGTCACATACATACTAACACTCACATACTAAGCCTGTATACTTAGTAATTTTCAATGGTAGGACAAGCTGGGAATGTGGCTCAATAGGCACAATGCTTGCCTTGTACTCACTAAGCTGTTCCTTCAGCCCTTTGCACCACTAAGTTCAGTGTGGTAGTCCCTGTTTAATTCCGACTCTGGCAATGGCAGCACAGCTATCCTCGGCTATAAAGGAGTTACAGCCAGCCTGGGCTTCAGGAGACACAAACTAAAGCATATTGTCCCACATACACCACACCCCAAGACAGGTGAACAATGGTCAAACCCACCCAAGCTTTGTAGTAAGTCCACATACTCTGTGGACTTTAAACTATGCCAGCAGACTGGTAAGGGGTTATCTGCCATACATCAGACCCACTGAGGTATGTAGTAGCTTGCAGAATAAACCAGCAGCTTTTCTTCCTTCTCTTACTGTTTTGCTGCCACAGACTCTGGCTTGCCAATGTTTCCTTTTGTAATTCCAGGTCTTTTATGTATCCTCAAAGGTAACTACAAACATTTTGTTGAGACATTTGCTTTAATAGCTATCAATTCTGGTTTCAGCCAACTGTGAAAAGAATTCCTCTGAATTTTCTTTTGTAATCAAGCACCCATTACTATTACAGATGAATATTCCTCAATATTTATTGACAATTTACTATGTGCAAAGCATTCACCCATGGCCTGGCAGAGTGTATTAAATACAAAGAATCAATAGCCATTCCAAATCAAGTGTAGAACACTCCTGACAAAGGGCACAAGATGGTCAAAGTTTCTTGAGGTAGGAAATACCCAACAGGTGAAATATAGGGAGATGTCTACAGGACAATCTACTTTTAAGAAGTAGGCCGGACTATCTTCATACCCATGGTGCTGCTTATAAGAGCACCTCAAAGCCATTCCCAATGTTGGTACCTTCTATATTTTCATTTTTATCACAAAACTCATAATCAACCCCTTGAATTTCATTTTATGCATTGTCAAATTTCTCTGACTATAGGTAATTTTACTACAGAAAGGGAAAGACGCTTTGGAACAAGGGGGTCAATTATCTATCTGAATATGCAAGTTTATAGCAACTGTGATATAAGTATTGGTGTGAGGGAGGTCCAATACAAAAGGCTTACCCACTGATAACTACTAAAAATTTAGCACAGGACTTCCTGAGAACAGAAATGTTGCATGACCATGAAGAACAGGACTTGCAAAGCTCTTCTCTTTTGGAAAGCCACCATCTAAGAATTATGATACTCGAGCGAAGTCATCCATTAAGTCTTGGTCCTGCCATCTATAATACAGTGAAAGCAACTAGAGGACTGATTAAGGAAAAGCCCTTAGCCAATTACCTGGAGCAAAATAGACACTAAATAAACATGACTTGCTTTTATTTGGCTTAAAGGAAACAGAAATTTCATTGTCTACTCTTAGCTGAAAACAGAATTTCCCCTCCAGTAATATTCCTTAATTCTTTCTTACTGCAAGCTTCTAGATGATCTTATGACCAATAGTAATTCGATACTTTGAAAAACAGTTAACATTTTTTTATCTGTGATTGTTTGTGTTACATAGTATACATGTATACGGTGTGTACACCTGGTGCCTGAGGAGGCCAGAAGACAACTATGGATCTCCTGGAACTGGAGTTACAAGCAATATCTGCCCCCTGATATGGGTGCTGGGATCCAAACCCACATCCTCTTCAAGAGCAGTACCTGTTGTAACTGATGGATCTCTTGTTGATTGGTTGGTTGATTTTTTTAGACAGGTTTTCTCTGTTTAACAGCTCTGGCTGTTCTAGAACTCGCTCTGTAGACAAGGCTGCCTCGAACTCACAGAGATCCACCTGCCTCTGCCTCCCAAGTGCTGGGATTAAAGGCGTGCGCCACCACCGCCCGGCTAACAGATGATCTCTTAACAGAAGAGCCACCTCTCCAGCTCTAGCAATGAGATACTTTTAAGATGTTAAATATTTACTTTATTAAACTATCGTGATCTTTGTATTCATTCTTATAAGCTATCCTTTCCTAACAATAAAGAGTATTATAGAATATCATTTATATTATAATGAACATATTATACTTAGTCACATCTTGTCTCCAGTTACTTTTAACTAATTTGGATGACACGAAAAGGTAACCCAAAATACTTCACAACTATGCAGACACCTAATCTGTTTACCTCAAACAGAAGGAAATGGCCCTACTAATTTAGGGCAACAAAATCAAACTGCAAATGAGCAGATTTTGGAATGTAGGAGGTAGCACACAGAATGTGTGTATCCTAAAAGGAAACGATGCCCTTCTCCAAAAGCAACTCCTTTTTCTTATTGTACATTACTGAACACAATTTATAACATAAGTTAAAATACAAAAGCTCCTAAATACAGCTAAAATGTGACAATTTCCCCAAAATTAACCAGAAATAAAATCCCATGACCCAAGGAAAACCTGTTTTACAATGCAGCCCCACGTCTGGGGGTCAGACAGCTGAAATGTTTATTTAGCACTACAGAAATCAATCAAAGTTGCCGGTAGGTAGTCATGTACAACAGAGTTTGGTTGACAAATTATACTTACATATGTTTTCTTAGGCATAATCAGCAGCAACTGTAATAATTCAGATTAATTATGGGGCAGTAAGGCTGAAAAACACTCAGAGTCCAATAGCTTTGTCTGCTCTATGGAAGAAACAACCCTAGAGCAACAGAGTTTCCAGCAGGGGGACTACTAAGGAGTAGTAAGGAGTAAAAAATGGCTCTGATTGGTGACAAAAACAAGTGTTCCACCAAGAACTCTGTCTCCTACATCTTTTTTATACTATATCTGCACTTTCTGGCTTATTTCTCCCCCCAATCTATTTACCTGCTGGCCCTTCAGATGCCAGATATCTTTACATCTCCAATTCTCTGAATGCTATTTTTTTTTTTAAACCAAAGTTCTCAGTATAAAATACATACTTGGAAAGTCTGAAGGAAGACAGGGAAAGGAAAAGAAAACAAAGCCACTTTGCCCTGATTACTATCTAAAAATCGTAAGTTTTCTTGTGTTATAAATACTAACATGCTTCTATAAGTAACACCTTTCTGATAAAAATATTCAAAAGATTAAACTAAATTAATAGACTTTGCCAGGTGAAAGACTAAAAATAGGATTTACAAGTACCCCCTTAAAATTCCACTTGCATTTTTTTAAAAAAGTCTGCTTTGTAAGTTACTCAGTTCCAGAACATATGCATTTACTAGGGCTTAACTTTAGCCAACTCCAATCTTTACACAGAAACAGTAATTTTACTATTAAAAACAAAGTTCAGAATTTTTAAGGTCCAGGAATTTCTGTTCAGGCCAAGATAAATTCTACTGTTTTAGATAAAAGAAATCACACTGGTTAATGGAGCTGAACTCACTGGCTCACCCTGAAATTGACAGGAAAGTTCCAGCTGTATGCTCTTGGTAAGGTGGACAGCTCTGTGTGCTTTATACTTCTTTCCGTTCAAACTCATTTATAAGATGCAAAGGTTTTAACTACCCAATAGAAAGTACATTAATTTAAAACATTCTATAGAAATAACATGTTACCAGTAATTTACAATTAAAAAAAAATCAGCCACAGAAAAGTCAAAGCTAAAAACAAGATTTTTTACTATGAATCAGTGCTTCTATAACCCTTCTCAAAGAAGTGATATTTTAATGTGATGTAAAGGCAACATTGAAAATTCATCTTTAAATTAACACCTAATTTATCCCTAAAATTACAAAGACTCAGTCTTGTACAGGTCAAGTTCAGTAAACTAACATGTTCTCTCAGCACAAAGCAGCACTAGAAAACAACAGGACAGATGGGAGTTGACTAGCTTTGTAGTGCCTGCTCCATCAATAGCAGACATCAGACAGCTTCTACCCCAGAGCACAGACACAAGTACAGACTAGGGCAAGAATGCACCACACTCTTGGCTGATGAACATCCTTTGTCTCTGGAACTTCCTAGTTTGAATGAAATTAAATTTTCAAAGTAAATCAGGTCGTGTAAGCTGGCTGCTTAAATAACATCATGATGAGGTATGAAAGCTCTGAATATCCCTTACATTCAGCAGGATTTACCAGAGATGTGCAATAGCTTGTCAGGGTAACTTCCAGATGGTTTTTATACTTTGGGGTTACAATGAATTCTAGAAGAGTAGTCTAAAGATATTTAAAAGGGTATGCTCTAAGACAGACATGAGCAACTTTTCCTTCAGAATTCTTTTGAACAGAGTATCATTAAAAAGAAAGGGGGGGGGGAGAGACTCCTCTCTGATAGTGTGTCCCAACATTGAGCCAAGATGGCCAACTAGCACCGAGAAGTCACATTGAACTCATTTGCAGTTCTCTTGGCAATTATGCGTTTTTGTTGTTTTTCCCCCCCTCTAGTCCAAGCACAACTGTGGATCAGCAAACACAGTACTGGAAGCTCCATTTGCAGGTACATTACAGTCATCATTAAATAAGCAGGAGGTGAGCACTGTTCTTACTAGGGGAGGTAGGGTACTAGTAGGAGAGGAAATAAAATTAGGGAACACTGAGGTTATTAGATCACTGCCCTTTTAGTCTAGAGGTCACATGGAGGAGACTTATGCTTTTAAAGATAAGGATGCTGCACTGCAGGGTCATATATGCAGCATGAATACATTAGAATCAAGCTGCACCTGACTAAAAATAAAATCCTTAAGTAACATTTAAATATGTGTTATCTGCCAGTCACAAAGAGGAAAAGCACCTAGGGTGAACTCCAATTTACCAGGACCTTGGTCAGGACCACAAAGCCTGAGCATCTCTTGTAGTGCAGGAACACAGCCTCTAGTCACACTGGGTTAAACAAAGGGATGGGCTTTCTATTCTTACTCTTTAATTGAATTTTATAACATGGTTTTACTTAAGGACTTTTAATCTTTATGCTATCGTTAAAACTGAGCCACTTCCAAATCCTAAGAAACATAAAACCAAAGAGAAGCAAAAGCCATACAAATTAGTATGTGCTCCTCTCCTTTCTGCTTTAAGGAAACCTGCCAAGCCAGTGTCCCATTTAAGTCAAAGTGTTCATTCTTGAGCACCCCTGACAACTAGAAGCACATTCACTGAAGGCTGAAGGGGAGGGAGTGGATGGTTTGATTTTAGTATCTGAAGAATGACTCCATTAGAGGAAAGAAAACCATCCCATCTCAATAAGGATTAATGCAAATTTGGCTAGAAAAGCCACCAGGTACTCCAAGGATTGGTTCACTGTGGAAGAGCTCGAGGAGAGTACTCTGACGTATACACAAGTCTAAACATTTCCCTTGTCCAAGTAGTTGTGTAAAATTCAAGATAAAGGTTTTAGTTTTATCTTTTAATGTCATTTTTCCCCACTTTATGGAATGAGGAAGAGTCCTCTTTTTATCCCCCACAAAAAAGGGAGCCACATTAATATGTGTATATATTCTCATGACTCTAATGTAAGTGCGGATCTCCAAAGCTTAGGGCTTTTCCATAAGAGAGTGGGCCATTCTGCTTACCCTTGTAATAAAAGGATAATCCACCACAGAGAGCCAGAAGTTTTCCAGAGGTGTGTAAGAGAGCAAGTGCGCAAGGCAAGCAAATGAGCGCAAACAGTATTATGGAAAACATTTGAGAAATTAGCTCCATGAGGACTGTGGGCTCCACAAGAGGACTTGACTGGGTAGCCTGGTCTGACACAGGAACAAGAAAGCAGAGGATTGCTTCAAAGCTGGAAACCTTCCATAGGAGCCTCACACTGCTGGAAGATGTACTGCTGCTGGCTAAGGTCAACCTGGGGTGCAATGCTGCTGTCCTCATCTTCGGTCCCAAAGTAATGCTCAATAAGATCAAAAGCCTTTTGATAGATCTCCTGGTTTTCATGACTCTGCAAGAACTCAATTTTATCCAGACCTAAAATGAATAAAGAAGAATCTTTCTTGAAAATCTGAGTAATTACATTCATAAGTCTACTTCTTTGATTCTCTACTTATATATCTTAGATTATGTCATCACTCAGAAAGGGTTCTTACTATTACATTTGAAAGCTACTTTATAAATTAACATCTTAAATACACAAGACAAGCAGTTTCTGGCTGAAGGAAGCAAAATTTCTCTAATTTTGTCACTAGCTGTGTCACCCAGTACCTATCATATTCGTGGTTTTGTGCCATTACTGTCTACTTCCTAATTCTCAGCCAAAAGCTGCCCCAGTCAAAGTCTTACCATATGCTTCTTCAATCAGAGCACAGTAAGGGTTAATGCCGGAGCCATTCCTTTTGGCTTCTTGCTCTCCGAGCCTCAGGATGTTTTCCAAGCCATTTAGGGCAACCTGTACAATCTTTGCATCCATGACAGTGAGGAGATCACAGAGTGGCTTGATACAACCCAGTTCTACTAGGTACCTGAATCAACAAAAAAGGACAATTAAGTCATAAAAATATTTAATTCTAGATTTTTATTGAACTGTGGGGCATCTTTAAGCTTGTTATAAAAATAAAAATAAGAAACCGTCAACTATGGAACTTTAATGGGAAAGAGTATCTATCTGGCTTACACATCCCAATCATCCATTACTGAGGGAGACCAAGGGAGGAGCTAAAGCAGGTAACAGTCAGCACTTACCAGCTGGCCCTTACTCAACTACCTTCTTAAAACCACCTCCCAGGACCACCTGCCCAGGGCTGACACCTCGCACAGTAGGCTGGGCTTTCCAGTATCGACTAAGAAAATGTCTCACAGGCTTGCCTACAGACCGATGTAACAGCGGCATTTTCTCAACTGAGGCTCACTCTTCCCAAGTGACTAGGCCTAGCTTATGTCAAGCTTTCACAGAACCTAACTAGAACGACAGGCATGGTGGCACGCCTTTAATCTCAGTATATAGGAGGCTGAGGCAGCTGAATCTCTGCGAGTTAGCAGCCATGTTGGTCTACATATGGAGTTCCAGGCCAGCAAAGCTATATAGTGAGATCCTGTCTCAAAATAATAACCATTTCATTATACTGACTGGTTGACTGATTGATTGAGGGGTATGTGTGGCATGGGGTGTCTGTGGAAACCAGACACAATCTATGCAAGTTGGTTCTCTACTTCCACAAAGCAGGTACCCACAAGTAGAATTCAGGTCATTAGGCTTGGCAGCCATTGCTTTTAACTGTTGAGCTATCTTGCCAGTTCTGACTGTAGAGCTTTATCACCAAGCACAAAAAACATCAACCAAAACAAAATGGGTTATGTAGTAATATCTTTTTCCCCTTCCTTGTAATTTTTATAGTGCAATGAATTCTTCCCATTTGGGTGAGTGACTCATCAAAATAGTTTTTCTTTCTCCATCTTTATTTTTCTTTTCTTTCTTTTTTTTTTTGGGGGGGGGGGAGGTAGGGGATTGTCTCTGTGTAGTCTTAGTTGTCTTGGAACTCACCCTGTGATAAACACATGGCCTGAAACTCAAGAGATCACTTACCTCTGCCTCCTGGGTGTTGGGATTAAAGGTGTGTACCACCACTGCCGAGCTCTTTGCCTGTTTTTCACTTTGGAGGTATTCCAAGGTGTGCGTTTTACATGTATATGGCTACACACAAGGGATGTGCATTCAAGTGCACGTGGAAGCACAAGGCTGATGTTAGGATCGTCCTTGATGATTCTTCCCACATTATTCATTGAAGCAAGATGCCTCAACCCAACAAACAGGACATATTCATGTGGCAGACTGTCCAGCCTGATGCCCAGGCAGACTCACCCAGCATTTACTTGGGTATGGGAATCCTATTTGCCAAACAACCACCAAGCCCTCAGCCTCAATTATTACATATGGTTTTGATAAGTTAATGTTACCATTATTTCTGTATGTAGTCAATTCTCAAATACAAGTTGTGTGATTTAAATAAGAATGAAACAAATGGAAGGCTTCTATATCTGTGTTTCTTTCGACTCCAGCAGGATATAACATATATTCCAGATTGAGTATAATAAATATGTGGCACAATTTATGGTATGATATTCATAGCAAATATTCATGCAATCCTTATCAATATAGTCTCTCACAAGTTGTATATGGAAGAAACAGAAAACCGATGCAGCTGAAACCTGTGTATGTGAATAATGTCATCGTGGAACTCGGTACTAGTCTTTATCCCTTTCCTTTCTACACTACTTTAAACTTAAAATACACAGATAAAGCTCTACAAGGAAGAAAGAACACATAAAATTACTAACACTATACCATTTTATGGTAAAGAAGAAAATCACTGCTGATGACATAGAGATTAAGAATCCAAAAACAAAGCCAGGCCCAGTGGCGCACACCTGTAATCCCAGTACTCAGGAGGTAGAGGCAGGCGGATCACTGTGAGTTCGAGGCCAGCCTGGTCTACAAAGGAAGTCCAGGACAGCCAAGGCTACACAGAGAGACCCTGTCTCGAAAAAACAAAAACAAAAAAGAAAAACACCTAACAGCAAACTAAGGATAGAGGTAATGTGATAAAAAGCCTTAACAAGAATGTGCAGCTGACATCATACTTGAAAACAAAGATAGGGAATACGAAAGGGACACTTTCTATCTATTCCTATTGCACACTATATGCAAATTCAAGCAATATTTTTTAAAAGGAATAAAAAAAGATGCATAGATAGGAATGGGAAAAAAAACTTTTTCATTATTGTCTATACAGGGGAGGAAAAACACAAAAAACCCTGGACAAAACAAACCTTGATAACAAGTACAGAAAGAGTCTACGACATAAGGCACAATACAAAGCTAGTACACAAATTTAACTGTTTATCGTCCAGTAATGAACACCTGGCATCTGAAACTGACAACATAATCCCACCACGGTAGCATTAGAAAACAGTATAAATTTGGTGGGCAAGGTGGTGCACACCTTGAATCCCACCACATAGGGCAGCTCACAACTGCCTGTAACTCCAGCACTACAGGGAGTATGAAACAGAGACAGAGAGCGGTCATTTTGGAAAACTGAAGAGAGGGTTGACTATTTTAGTGCCTTTAAAGCTTATTTTAAATCTAGTGCATCTCCGAATCTTTTATTTGGGAACTAAATGTTCTGAAGTGGGGTAGAAGCTCCTAATAGGTAAGCAGAAGCTAAAGAAAGCATAGCAAATCCCCCCAAAATAATTCCGATTCAGGACCCAATTTGTCTAGCCTTCCGGGTGCTCGCATTTACATGCACACACATCACACATATATGAATAATTAGAATAATTTTAAAAATAAACCTTAAAGACTAAATGTACTTCTGAGTCTAATTATGACACTGAGAACAATTTCCTAAAGGGCCAAACTTAAGCATTCATAGTCAGGAGGGTCATTTCTTAGTTACCAAGCATATTTTTTGTTTTAAGCTATACATTGGGGTGAAGAGAGGTTAAAACTTGTTTTCCTTTAATTTGCAAGATGCTAGATCATACTTACTTGATCTGCTCAGCTGACCCTCCAGAAGTTGCATTTGTGATGGCCCAAGCGGCTTCTTTCCTTGTCCGGAACTCTGCTGTTTGCAATATACTAATAAGAGCTGGGAACATGTTAGCATCTATCACAGTCTGAAATTGAAGAAAAAATTCAAAGGTCAAGGAAGTTACATAATTTGTAAAAATATTACTAATTGTCATTATAACTTCTTTTGTTTTTTGAGACCAAAAACAGATCTGACTGACCTGGAACTTGCTATGTGGATCAGGCTGGCCCTCAACTCAAGAGTTCTAACTGCCTCTGCCTCCTGTGGGCTGCAATTAAAAGCAGAACTTTTGAACTAACTTGACAAATGATGTTTGTTTTTTCCTGTTATCACTTTTTAAATTTTTATTTATTCATTATTACTGTGTATACGTGAATGCACAGATACAGCAATGGTTTTCTCCTCCCACCACGAGTTCTGAGGATCAAATCCAGGTCTTTAGGCTCACTCAGCAAATGTTCTTACCTGCTGAGCCATCCCATAAACCCTGTTATCTTTTTCAGAGGCTTATACTTAGCACCATAGATAATACTCTTATGAAATGTATGGTCTTATATCAAGTCTCATCAGGGTAGAAGAGATGATTTGGAGGATAAAAGCTCTGGCACAAGACTGGCATGGCAAAGAGTTATAATTCTAGAAGCCATTAGAAACGTCAGATGTGGTGGCAAGCTCAAAACGCAGGTCATAGTGTGCACCTACCTGTGTATAACACAAACACACATACAATAAACAAAGGTCAAATATACTTAATGACGACCTAGGACAGGAAATGTTGATGCATACCTTTAATCTCAATACTTGAGAGGGAGAGGCAGACAGATCTCTGTGAATTTGATGCTAACCTGGTCTACAGAGTGAGTTTCAGGCCCGCTGGGGCTACACACTGAGACCCTGTCTCAAAATAACAGTATTTCTCATTGAGTGACATCATTTTAACTCAATTTCAGTTACATATTATTACTAATCCTCCTAATATACTTTCTCCATGCTTGAAACTGGCCCAGAAACCTAATATAGGCTAGTATAATTTCCTATATCCAAGAAAAAGAAAAAGAAAGAAAGAAAGAAATAGGAAAACAAAGAAAAAATAAAGAAAACAGACACCCCCTTCAGGGGTCCTTGGGGTATACATCCTTAATCTTAGCACCTAGGAGGTAAAGACAAACATAGACAGATGTCTGTGAGTTCTGAGGAGAGCCTGGTTTAAACCATGAGATCCAGGCCAGCAGAGGTTACAAAACAAGAATCCTGTCTCAAACAGCAACAAATGGCCTTTAATAAATAGTCAATGAAAAATTTAAACAATCTAATACATGGATTCACTAGAAAACACAGTTTAATAAGAAGTAAAGCCAATCTACTTAGCATATAGTCCATTAAAACATTTTGAAAACAAAGACTTTTTTTTTTTTTTTGGGCACTTTGGTACAAATTATCAGTTTCTAAATGGTACAAATTATCAGTTTCTAAAGGTAAAAAGAAAACACATGGCTTAAGTATCCAAAGCCTTAACTTCAGGAGAAAAAGTTAGACTGAAATAGTGACATTGAAAGTTCAGAGTTCTAAAATGATGAAGACTATACATTAAAGATGGACCAAAACAACATTACCTATAGTTAAAAAGAGCACCCACAGATGGCTCACATCTGCCTCTAACTCCAGTTCCAGGAGATTCAATACCCTCTTCTGGTCTCCAAGGGCACCACATGCATATGAGACACATAGAGTTAAGCAGGCAATACACAGAAATAAATAAAGTATCTTGAAAATGCATCTCTTGTACAGGGATAGAAAGACAGGTCCTGTGACATTACCTGGATCTGTGCCCTATTTCCAGCTGTAATGTTGGATATTGTCCAACACGCTTCCTTTTTGATAGATTCCTTTGGGCTACTCAGCAAATGCAATAAACTCTGAAGAGCTGAGCAATTCAAGATGACCTAAAAGAAAAACGGGTTTTTAAGTTTTATTTATGGCACTGTTCAAATACATCATTTGATTTTGGATTTTTGTTGGGTTTTTGGTTTGTTTGTTTGAATGTTGTGACAGGGTCCTATGTAACACAGGCTGGCCTTAAACTTAGTGCACAATGCAAGATGAGCTTAAAATCCTGGCTCTTCCTATATCTACCTCCTCAGGGTATTAAGTGCATCTTTAACTTGACAAACCTAAGACAAATATAAGGGGAGGGGGGACCTCACCTCTGGAATTTAAAAAAGTAACTTTACATACATGAAGTAGTTTTAAATTGTATTTATTTATGGGGAGTGTACGGGCTTGAGTGTACCACAATACACATGGAGACCAGAGAAAAATTTGCAGGAATGGGCTCTCTCGCCTTCTACTATGTGTCCTAGGAATAAAACTCGGGCCATCAGACTTGGTGACAAGTGCCTTTATCTTCTCTTTCTTTCTTTTTTAAAGATTTATTTCCTTATTTGTATGTGAGCACTCTACCAGCAAGTTCACCTGCATTCCAGCAGAGGGCATCAGATCACATTACAGATGGTTGTGAGGCACCATGTGGTTGGTGGGAATTGAACTCAAGACCTCCAGAAGAGCAGCCAGTGCGCAAGTGCCTTTATCATCTGAGGCAAATTACTAAGCCAATAAAAAATATTTAATGCTAGTCTGAAATACATTCTAAGATTACTAAACTGATTCCAGTGTATCTATTCACAAACACTGTGACAGTGATTACACACATGTAATCAATCACCTGAGGGCAAACATGGGAAGATCTTGAATTTGAGGATAACTTGATTAAATTCATATTCACTTCCAAAAAAGAAACCAGAAAAAATGTAATGCAACATCTACAATGATGTTAGTAATTAAAAACTGTAATATGTGCTGGAGAGATGGCTCAGCAGTTAAGAACATGTCACTTTTTGCAGAGGACCCAGGTTCAGTTCCCATCAGCTGCATGGTGGTTCAGTACCGTCCACAACTCCAATTCCAGGGGATCTGACGCCTTCTTCTGGCCTTCACAGGCACCAAGCTTACATATGGTACACATACAAGCATGCACACAAAATACTCACACATAAAATAAAAACAACCAGAAATAGGGGCTAGGTGTGGTGGTATCTGCCTTTAATCCCAGTTAAAAAGCCAGTTTAGTCCATCAGAGAATTATAGGCCAGTCAGGACAACACTGTAAACCCTGTCTCCACCACACAAAAAAAGAAGGGACGGAAACTTGGCTGTAGGCCTCTGGTGATGACTAATGACATTTTAAGCCTTTAGGGCTGGGACCCTAGAGGTCACAGAGGGTTTGTCTTCTGGAAGCTCTCTATCTTGAATTCAAGAAACAGATACACACTGAAGACTCTACAGCATACAAAGAGTTAAAAACCAGGAGAAACCTAAAGAAAAAGCCAACCACCAAACAGCTTTCAAAACCAAAGGAATCAGATTAAATCAAAAATAAAAATTATATAGTTAAAATCATTAAAATCATGCATGAAAAGTTCAAGAGTCCATCACTGCATACATGAATAGGCGCTATTTCAGAAGCAGGCAAATATTTATATTAAAAAAGTACATTGAAAATGAAAGGTGATGCCTTTTTCCTCCAATTGCTACTGATTTTACTTAATACACAAGCAAAATGATTCAAATGGATGAAATACATTAATTTTAAAAAAAAAATCAGGGCCGGAGAGATGGCTCAGTGGTTAAGAGCACGGTCTGCTCTTCCAGAGGACCTAAGTTCAATTCCCAGCACCCACATAGTGGCTCACAACCATCTGCAATGTGTTCTAATGCCCTCTTCTGGCCTGCACGTGTACATGCAGGTAGAGCACTCACAAACAATAAATTTAAAAAAAAAAAAAAATACTTGCTTGACCCTTGCAGACAAGTAACAGTAAATACAAAAAAACCAACAACAACAACAACAAAACCACCCACAAAATAGCAAGGAAAAACAAATAAAACAAAACAACACATTTCAGGCTGATCTGGAGGTGTTGAAAGCCTTTTCAGACATACAAACAACCAAAGGGGAGGGGAAAGACAGACAAAAAATTAATACTACATCTAAAAGAAACCACTCCATGTCAAAAATCCTAAAATTAAAATGTAAATGATATTATGTGAAAACATACTTGCAACATGGACTGGCGAGATGGCTCAGAGGGAAAAGGTATTTGCTAGCAATGGGCCTGATGACCTGAGTTCAGTCTCCAGGAAAGAACATAGACTCCCAGGTGCACCCATACACATACACAGAAATCACACTACACATGCACGTAGACACACAAAATAGATGCTTTTTAAAAAAGCAAGAATAATTTATCTTAAGTTATACATATTAAAAAGATAACTAAAATTAATAGAAAATTTCTTCACAAGTAATGAAATAAATGAAAATTAAAACAAAGCCATGTACTGCCTACTAAATGTAGAAACTAAAACAATAAAAGTACAGCTAGTTAAAAGTGTTTTTCATTTATAAAAAGAAAAGAGCATGGTGGTAGTAGTGCACACCTTTTCATCCCAGCAGAGGCAAGTGGATCTGAGTGTGAGGACAGCCTGGTCTACAAAGCAAGTCCCAAGATTGCAAAGGCTATATACACAGAAACTCTGTGTTTGAGGAGAGGTGGGGAGGCTAAAGACGGAAGGAGAAAAAGAGTAAAGGAAAAGAAAAAAGAAAAGAAAGGCAAAGATTTATTTCCCATAGTTCCCTAGTGTAAAGGGCCTTACTGTATCTTCACATGACAGAATGTTGAAGAACCAGTGGGAACAAATTTCCTGTTCTTAACATGACAAAAAAGTCAAAGAATAAACAGAACTTTGTAAAAACAATTTTGACACAAATATTAAGTTTTTATTTTACAAGTTTTATTATTGAAAAATCTTCCAAAGAAAATAAAACACCACACACCAAAATTAACCAGACCTGAAGTCTATTAATCTCAGTAAACTTCTACATAGTCAAAGCCATTCTGATGCTGTGGGGTTCCATAGGAAAAACAATTAGCTTTATATCTTTCATAATGTATGCCTGAAAAGCTGGATACCTAGAAAAAGAAGAATTTCTAAGTTTATACTATCTACTAAAATTAAGCCCTGAGGATATAAACAAACAAACCCTTCACACACAATCAGACTGAAACCGATATTAGAAGTCCAGGGCCAGATGAATTCACTGAGTCCTATCAAACCACCAATGAAGACCTCATACCACTTCTTTATTTGTTCCACAAAACAGAAAGGAACACTACCCCAAACTCATTCTCTGAAGCCAGTATTGTCTTGACACCAAAACCAGGTGAGGACACGAACAACAAACAAAATAAGCAAACAAAGAAAAACCAAACACAAAATGAAAACAAAAGCCCTACAGACCAATTTCCTTGATGAACACAAATGCAAAAATTCTTAACCAAATATTTGCAAACCAAATCCAAGGACATTAATAAGATTATACATTTTGACCAAGTTGACTTTATCACATAGAAAGGCAAGGCTGATTAACACATACAAACCAATATATGTAATACACCATGCAAGAAACTACATGATTAGTTCAACTGGTGTTGGGGGATGGCCTGGTGTATTTTAATTAATGGCTAATTAATAAAAAAAGCCATCCCACCAGGGCAGGGCAAAGGAGATAGGTGTGGCTAAGGTTCCCAAGCTTAGAAATAGAGGAATCCTGGGAAGAAGAAGGAGAGGGTCCTGGGAGGGGAGGAGAAGAAGTCCGCCATAGGTTAGATGGAGAAAAAGCACATGGCCGGCATGAATGGATTTGGCCCAGATGAAGAACATTAGCAAGTACTTGGGATTATGGATGGGAAGTAGCTTGATAAAAGTTATTAGAATCAGATGGCACAGGATTGAGGCAGGGATCTTATACCTGCCCTACTATGGAAAGTAGTTTAGAGGATTAATGTCTGCCCTGCCCCAGGTTAACTAAGGCTATTTTAAAATATAACAAGTGTCAGTGTCTTGACTGATTGCTATCAGGTTTTACTATGATAATAAGAAGTATAGGCCTGAAAATAAACAATTACTAGGCCTCTACTGACAATACTGATAATAAACATTATTAGGCAATCTTAGTAATTTTAAAACAACAAACTGGCTCTGAAAAAGCCTTTAACAAAGTTCAATATCCCTTCATGATAAAAGTTATTAAGATTTTAGGGATAGGTGGCACATACCTCAAAATTATAATAAAGGCTATATACAACACACTGATAGCGAACATTATATTAAATGGAGGCAGACTGAGAGCATTTCCTGTAATCCCAGCACTCATGGAGGCAGAACCAGGCAGATCTCTTGAGTTCAAGGCCAGCCTCATCTATAAAGTGAGTCCAGGACAGCCAGGGCTACACAGAGAAATCCTGTCTCGAAAAACAAAAACAGAAAAGGAGAATGTTAAGTAAACAATAGGAAAAGAACACTAAACATAGCTGCACAAAAGTAAACAAAGTGTGAAAAATAAACATGTTGGAAGTGTGTATGCGGAGTAGGGATAGATGAGAAATTCAATTAACTGTTACGTACTGGTAACTCCAGATACAGTCCATGCACATAAGGGTGATGACCAAAGTTATAGAAGAGAGGAAGGAGGCTTAAAAACTGTTCCCTAGAGCATGCCCACAGACAAATAAGAACAAGAAAAGGCACTAACTAAGGAGAAATAAGCAGAGACAAAGAACCAAAGTATTCATTATCATAGAAGCCTAGAAAGATAACTGTAAGACAATATCACTGATACATCAGAGACAAATAATCAGAGAAAACTAAATGGCTAAAACAACTCACAGCGGATGTCATGCCTTGTCACTGAAGTAGAATGGGCACTGAGAACCATGCGGGAGGAGTCTTCTTAGCATACACAAAGGGAGGAAGCGACCAGAAAGTACACTACTAGAAAGCCAATTGCTGCCCCTAAGACCCACAAAAATAAAAGCAGGCAGCAAGGTGACTTAGGAAAAAGTTGTTTCATAAGGGAACCTATAATTGCTACAAGTCACAGGACAACAAAGATACTGACAATAGCAAACATCAGCAAAAGAGTCAGGGTGCTTCACAACACAGAGTTCAGTGAGGCAGAGCTGTGCTCATGGAGGTCAGGGGACTCACTCTAGGAAACCTCAGCATTTGTTCATACCTGTGTCTGAATATCATCCCCTGTGACAATGTTTCCCACAGCCCGCAAAGCAGGAGAGACCACTTTATAATCATTATGCCTGCAACCATAAAGAAAAAGAAATGTTAGAGACAGCAGTTCTGTCCAGAATCTTTTTTTAGGGGATGAAATCCAAAGTAAAGAAGATGTGATTCAATTTTAAAACAGAAAGGTACTTTATGATTATGGCTATTTAGGGAATCTACCATGGCAGCAGAACTGACCATTACCTACAAAAGCAGCCTTCCCCCACATATTTAAAGTAAATTCTTTTGAGTAATCTTTCCCAGGTACTTCAGCACTGAACTCCACACTTTTCTCTTATTCTCCGCTACAGGGGCCTTTCCTTCTTACTTGGCTCTTGGAGCTGAGATGACTGGGAAACACAGACAACATTTATAGACTGTTCATATTCTGAAACTGCTATGTCAACAGTTGAGCTAAGTTCAAAACCAAAATGAGATTCAAATCTCTAATATTTCTGTTTCCACTAAACCTACAAAGCTACCTTAATGGTCAAAAAAGCTTTCCACGAAGCCTGCTATATAATGTGAAGACAGGTATTAAGTACAAATTTCAAGGTAAATAAAGCAATACCCTTGTAACTTTCCTCCAAGACCTTATTCCTCTGCTTCGCATTTAAGATCTAATGGCTAAAACGACGCATATAGTAAACTTAGTAACTAAAATACAAAAGTGATCACTTCCCAGATTTTTAATTCCTTGGAAACTAGTAGCCCGTTCTGCTTTAACCTATAAGGAGACTACAACTGCTGTGTTCTGCAGCCAGTCTAGGATCAGCTATAATCCCAGTAATGTTATTTCCCAATTTCATGTCATGTTTGAGACACTATCTGTACAACTGTTTTATACATCAATTAACTTCATGTTGCTTCATATTGGTGGCTTTTTCCTTCTAAGCATTAGCTAACGATTTGATTAATACAGTCCAAAATTATTTATGCCATGAGTAAATCTTCAATGCTACTACCAAAAGCACTACAAAAATATGATTCAAAGTCTGCTACTAGTCTGGTTTTTTTCTCTAATGGGGGCTGGAGAGATGGCTCAGAGGTTAAGAGCACTGGTTGCTTTTCTAGAGCCCCGAGTTCAATTCCCAGCAACCACATGGTGGCTCACGACCATCTTATGAGATGATCTGGTGCCCTCTTCTGGCCTGCAGTTGTACATGCAGACACAATATTGTCTATAATAAATAAATCCTTTAAAAAATAAAAAATAAAAAAGCTGGGCAGTGGTGGCTCACGCCTTTAACCCCAGCACTTGGGAGGCAGAGGAAGGCAGATCTCCGTTAGTTCAAAGCCAGCCTGATCTACAAAAGGAGTCCAGGACAGCCAAGGCTACAGAGAGACCCTGTCTTGAAAAAAACAAAAACAAAACAAAAAAGAAAAAAAAGTAAGAAATGGCAATTTATAATGGCAATATGCCTTTGATTTCTAGTACCCAATAACAGAGATAGAATTACATAGCCAAAGCTTTCAAAATAACTGTGCTAAAGGACTCATATAGCAGAGGAATAATAAATTGTTCATTGAGTCACAAAAATGGTATCAATATAAGCATGAGATAGTCACCCAACACATAATAATCAATAAGATGTATAATCATCTTAGTACCAAAGTACTGGAAAGATGCAAAATACAGTAGCGTGTACCAGTTAGCATCAGCTGTTAACTTGACACAGTCTAAAGTCACCCGAGGAAGTCTCAACTGAGGGACTGGCCTGATCAGATTGGACTGTGTCTATGAGAGATTATCTTGGTTGATGACTGATGAGCAACACTAACCTAAGTGATAAGCTGGCTGAGCATGAACTGGCAGCAAGACAGAGAGAGAATAAGCCAGTAAGCAGCATTCACCTACAATTTCTACTTCGGTTCCTGCTCTGGCTTCCCTCAGTGACAGACTGTGACCTAGAAGGAAAAGTCAAACAAACCCTTTCCTCCTCTAAGTCATTTTAGTGTGGTTTCTCACAGCAGCATGAAGAAAAACATGGGAGGGCATCAGACACACTTTCTTAAAGATGTCTTACATCAGAAGCTCCACAAGTCTCCTACATACTCCCGCATCGATGACGGCCTGGATTTTATCATTGGGCCCATCTGACAGATATGAGAGGGCCCAGCAGGCATCAGCCAGTACATCAGTGTCACTGACAAACAGCAACCAAGAAAGGACATTCAGACAAGGAGAAACCTAGAAAAGAAAGATGGTTACAAAATCAACAGAAACAAACTGCAAGTGAGCCTAAAACTCGCAAGAAGCCTACCAAGCAGACACTCCATGAGCTGTGGGTGATTTACACTTCTGGCTATGTACAGTTCTGGCAATGCATCAGTAGTTATTCAGTTTATTGAGCTGAGATAGTCAGAGCACAAGGAAAATGATTTTAGGAAGAAAAATCTTATGCATTTATATCCTTAAATCAGAATCCTTTGTTAAAGTACACACTTACAGAGAAGAAGATAAAGGAATTCTCATACATACTATAGCTGGGAAACTATTGCAGAATGTTGTTATTAACAAAAATTGTTACAGCTCTAAAAAGTAATGCAGAGCTTCATACTGGCACTGAGGACTTAACCTAAATTAAAATAAAAACAAACTACCAAAAGCATTTTCTAATACTCTAATTTTATCAAAAATTTATCTTAGCCAGGTGGTGGTTGCATACACCTTTAATCCCAGCAAAAGCAGGATCTCTGTGAGTTCAAGGCCAGCCTGGCCTTCAGACTGAGTTCTAGGACAGCCAAGGCAACACAGAGAAATCCTGTCTTGGAAAACAAACAAAGGAGGACTAGAAAGATGGCTCAACAGTTAAGAACCCTGACTGCTTTTCCAAAGGACCCAGGTTCAACTCCCAGCACCCACATAGCAGCTCACAACTGTCTATAACTCCAAGATCTGATACCCACAAATATGCAGGTAAAACACCAATGCACATAAAATGAAAATAAACTGTATCTTAAAAGGGAGGCACCAAAAAATTTAAAAGCTTTCTGTAAATATTAATATTCAATATTATTTTTTCTAACAATTTTCTGAAAGCATAGTGTTTACCTTAGCAAATTCTGGAGGTGGACTCTTCCCTCTACAGAGATTAGATAAAGCCCATACTGCATTCCGGGTCATGGTCAAGCGGTTTTGCTTTGAAAATAACCTATAAGTATAAGTATAATGGTCCCATGGTAAATTATAAAAGATACTAATTGTCTATAAAGAAAATAATTAATGCTACTGATAAAGGATTCTTTAACTTTTTTCCAGAAAAATAGATTCATAAATTTCCTACATTATTTATTCTTTGCAGATGAACTTCATTAATTCTAATACACTATTTCAGAATTTCAGTAAGAGACATCACCCTAACAATGTAACAAGAATATACCTGGAATCAAAATAACAGTAGGAGATCCTAAATAACTTCCCAAGATGTAACACTTCTTATATAGTCATTATTCAAAAGAAGAAACTTACTGCAGAAGAGGGGGCAAGATATTGCAGTCTAAGACATAGTCCCTGCACATGGTACTATCTCCAGCAATGTTGCCAAGAGCCCAGACTGCCTGTGAAAGAATTATTCATTAATCAATTTGAATACTCTCATTGCTTCATAATTATTTCAAAAAGATGGCAGCATATCACAATAACACTTTATAGATCATAAAATAATTCATCAATATTTTATCTAAAGACTATTATTAACTTTTAAAAAATCACTCATCAGGGAGTCAAACCAGTTATAAGATCAGAGTTAGAAAATATGTGACTGTGTGTAGAATAAGCAAAAGGAAACATTATTTCATGAAAGTAAATAAATGCTAGACTGGTAAAGCTGGGAATTGAAGCTAGGACCTCACACGGGCTGGACAACTGCTTTCCCCACTAAACTGTACCCCTAGTCTGGAGCCAAGTCTTTTTAAAGGATTCTATCCTACCTCATTTTGTTGTTGTTGTTGTTGTTGTGTTGTATTGTTTTGTTTTTCAAGACAGGGTTTCTCTGTGTAGCCTTGGCTGTCCTGGACTCACACTGTAGACCATGCTGTTCTCAAACTCACAGAGATCCGCCTGCCTCTGCCTCCTGAGTTCTGGGATTAAAAGCGTGCGCCACCACACCTGGCCCCCTATCCTCTCTCATAAGTAATATTTTCTATAGTCCTTTGTAGAGAATAGGAAATTAAATGGCTTACTTGGTGGATTAAAAACACTCTTAAGGTTACTCATAACTGGAAACTGTAAGCAGGTAACTAGAAAATTATAGACACACTTATTAAACTTGTAAAGGTGGTAAATGCAATTACAAGACAATGGCTTCATAGGTGTACATGCCATATTGCATACTTTTGTAAGTATTATGTCCATGACTTTAAAAAAAAAAAAAGGACAGCTAAAAGTTGCGAGAATCCCATGGTTGGAAGGGAAATACTTGCTAGAGGATTTTTCCTATTTAAACAGGCTATGAGTCACTGTGAGCAAGTAATCAAAGCCAAGTAGATCTGTCTCTGTGTGACCGCTGCAATCTTACCTGCTCCTGGACATCTTCAAACTCTGAGCTAAGCAATTCGATGAAAATAGGCACTGCTCCTGCCTGAATCACAATGCGTGTCTGAAGAGAATTTCCTGAAGCAATATTTGTAAGGACCCAAGCTGATTCAAACTACAAAGACAAAAGTAAGCTTCATTAGCTTATCAAAATTTAGAAGGTTGTTTACTTAAAGCATTACAATGTTTTATACATTTAAAAAAATCTGGGATCAGTCTGGGATCATTATTGGCATATTGTAAATGGCATATTAATTTTAAAATAATTTCTAGAATCCCCCAGTCTATAAAGGAATATTCAAGTTATCTAAAATTTCAGGCCCAACTACAGTTACAATGAAAACATATGGAGAAAAAATGAGTTTTATAAGTTGATATGGAATGATCCCTAAAAAATTTAATGAAAGGAACAAAATTACAAATAATAGTTAACATACATTTCATTAATTAAAGGGTTAAAAAGGAATAAATACATTAATACATATATTGTACAAATAATCTCTAGACAGAGTCATCAGAAACCATCAATACTTATTGCTTATATAGATAAGCCTAGATGACTGAGAAATTGTTCTTTTTTTAAAAAATTAAAAATAAAGCCTCTAATGACCAGCCTATGTTCCTTTGGGTCTCATACTATGGCATTGTTTCTATAATCTAGTAAGCAAATATATCTCTAGAAGATGGGCAAAGTGAAATGAAAAGAGAACATTAGTGAAAATGTATTTTACAAAATTACAACTGAAAAAGGCAAAAGATCCTGTAAGTGATCGCTGAACAGGTAAAATGAATTTAACAGGCATGTTATCAATAGCAATCTGTTTCAAAATATAATCTAGCAGAGGAGAAGGCTTCAAGCCCAAGTCCAAAGATAACTTTCTTTTTTCTTTAAAATAAACTGGCCCCTTGGAGATAAGAGTCTTATACTATGCTGCCCTTGCTGGCCTGGAGCCCTCTATGTAGACCTCATAGAGATCTGCCTGCCTTTGCCTCGTGAGTGCTGGGATTAAAGACAAGTGCCACCATGCCCAGTCAAAGGTAAGTTTCGCTTATTTCTTTCTTAATACTTATTTTTATGTCCTTTGATGTTTTATCTGACTGTATGCCAGCTCCTCTGGAACTGGAGTTACAGACAGTTGTTGAGTTGCCACATAGGTGCTGGGAATTCAACCTATATCCTCTGGAAGAGCAGCCAGTGCTCTTAACCACTGAGCCATCTCTCCAGCCTCTACCATTAAGTTTCTTACCAGAGATAAAAAAAAGGGGGCAGGGGAAGAGAAGGAGAAAAAGGAAGAAGAGGAGGAAAAGGAAGAGGAAGAAGTTATAAAGAGGTGGTGGCAAAGGTAAACCTGAGTGAAAGTTTACCTGAGTTGACCTAGTAATTACAGCATTTGTAAGCAGAAAATATGAAGTTAAGACCAACAACAAGAAAAAAAAATCTACAGCCTATTACCAATTTTGGAGATTCCTAATTTTCTCTTTAGTTTAAGAAATTTAGAAATAGCCAGGCAGTGGTGGCGCATGCCTTTAATCCAAGCACTTGGAAGGCAGAAGCAGACATATCACTGTGAGTTTGAGGCCAGCCTGGTCTACAAACTAAGGCCAGAGCAGCCAAGGCTACACAGAGAAACCCTCACTTGAAAAAAAAAAAAAAAGAAAGAAAAAGAAGAAGAAGAAGAAGAAGGAGGAAGAGGAGGAGGAGGAAGAGGAGGAGGAGGAAGAGGAGAAGAAGAAGAAATAATTTAGAAAGCAAGAAATCAAAAAATGAAAGTTTATATCCCTATATTCAGTCAGGACACCTGAATTTTAGGTTAATTCCTTCCACTATTTTCTATCCTTTAATGAACAGTGGGGGGGCGGGGGGGGAGGGCGCAGTATGATGCATTTTGTTTAAAGGTATAACTTAGAATTACATGTCATCAAAAATAGACTTGCGGCTATTTTCTAAGCTTTTATATCAATTAAAAGTTAACTGATATAGGAAAAACTATCAATTACTAATATAGCAGAACAAATCCATGTGATTGATAGTAAACTTAGAGCAGAAGAAGCAAGAAGATGAAAGTGAGAGAAACCTATGTGTCTCTTTCTTGTCCCTTGATGGCTCACTCCTTTATCTTTAAGACTATGGTAACCAGTGAAGGAGCCCTCATCTACGATTGTGTCTATAGTTGGGAATATGTCACCAGAACGAAAAGGCAGTCAAAGAATCTCTGAGAGCTGAAACATTTGTCTAATGCTCTAAGGCTCACATCCATATAACTACATCAATGAAGACTTAGGGGAAGATAAAATTAAACCCAAAATAATTATGGGGTGAAGAAAAACATTTCATATATTTATCTCTAGTTAAACTATTAATGAAAGAAATGTTCAAAGTATTTTCAATCTCTCTGAAACATACATATTTCGGTTGCTTTTAGTTCTACCACCTAGAGAAAGAAATGTCAAATAGCATACCAGTTTATTCATACTATAGAGGAGGGGTTGCCTAAAATGTAGCTTATGTAACTCGCTATTTTAAATTAACAGGTTAAAACAGAAGTCAAACGATGTAGGAAAGCAGCAGGCTGTCCTACTAGAGGGACAGTTCAAAGTTTAAAGTTCAAAAATAATTACCAATTACTACAGAGTAGAAGTCAAAAGAAGCTGGAAAGACTAAGTCACATCTGAACACCAATACCAAGAGAAAAGGTACTGTAGACAGATTTTGATAAAATCACAGTAATGCCCTAATGACAAAGAACTTATTAAATTAATGAGTTATCAGTAGTGAAAAAATCAATTTGAATATTAAATGCTGACAGAGTTCATACTGCTCGTTGAGTTTAACATCAAAGGTCTCAGAGAAAAATAAGAGATTCAAAAACCTACTCAGATGAATAAAACAGAACTGTGAAAATGATTAGAAAAATTAAAAAATGAGCAACAGCTGAATATGAATGGTAAACATTCGATACACTTTTAAAAACTCATGTGCCATAGTTATGGTTATATTCAGTACATAATCATAATGATGGCCATCTTTAAATGCAGAGAAAATTCCCAAATGGAAATTAAAAAATAGCTTTGGCATTTATTTGATATTTAGTGTTCTCACCTTATGATGAGGTATAGCCATGTATGTATAGGAGAGAGGAAATCAAAGACAGACTTCACTTCAGGAATCTAAGTGCCAATGTCAGCCACTATCAAATGTATTTAAAATGCAGGCGTATTTTTTTGAAAACATGGATATGAGCTACCTAGCTGCCCTTTCCTCACAATCTATACTACAAGCTATATTTCACTAAGATATGACGCTTTGTTTTTAATATTTCAGCCTTGGGTGCTAGATTAGAATGCAACTAGAAAGAGAAGGTAAAACAGGGAAGCTCAGATCTAATGGTGACTACAAATACATAAAGATATGATAGAAAGAAACAATAATATTAACCTAAGTAATCATATAACTCAAGAGAACAACAACCTGAAAGATCAAAGCAGTATCTCAAAAATGTTGTCATCAAAAGTAACAAACTGTAGACAAAATATTATAGCCTTAGCTTTCTCTATGTTGTCCTACACTACTGTACTCTCAGCAGTCCAAGAACTGCCCCACAGAAAGTAACCTATTGTGCCACCATAGCTGCTTAAACGTTGTAATTCCACCGGTGTTTTGATCAGGAACTTGCTAAATAAAGACTGATTCCTACACCTGCAACCTTGTGTCCTTCAGACTTGAAGTTTTCTCTCTGCCCTCTTTCTGAGTCTCTACCTTCTGGTCAGTCCCTTTAATAAGGAAAATGCGAATGCAAAGCTGAAGTACTTCTGACCTCCTATCAAGCTTCCCACTCCAGGTTGAAGTACGCCTGGCTCCCTTTCTCCATTTGGATCAGGACTCTGTTGCTGGCCACTTTGCTGGTTCCACTCCGGTTCCTAGCAAATGCCAGGCTCACCTGGAGAGCAAGTGAAAAGAAAGGCTCACATCAGAAAAATAAACCCAGATTTTTATCAAACTCTGCAGAGAAGAGCACCTGAGCTATCTGAGCAACCCTCCAGGAAAGGTAGAGATCAGTGCAGACAGGAGGGCGGGGCAAGGGGACGAAGCTTACTGCAGTTTATCATACTAAGCTTCCAGAGGGGACAAGAAAGCCAAAAAGGGGGAAAAACTAAGCCAACTTGTTCAAATTTACAACTTTCAGAGGAGTGCCATCCAATGTTTAGAAACAGGAAGCAATTTATTATGTCTAGTTATTTTTTATAAACGTATAAAAGGCTTGGCAACACAGTGTCTCGGCACTGCAGAAGGTAGGATAAGATGCTGGCCCCCAGAACATGCCAGGAAGCAGACCAGTCTCATGCCAAAGGCTAGAGGGAGACATTGTCTATCACTAAGCTTACCGCGCTCTTGAGCTAAAGAACTGCTTAATTCCAAACCTGCAGATTCTACCCATATTCACCTCCAGTCTGAATGGCAAGAGAGTATCTGGGTAGTGATGCACCAACAGAGGCATTTTTAGCTCCCTTATTTGAGATACTCCACTAGTATGAGTAGACAACATGGTAGTAAAGTTCACTAAAACTCAATTCTTTAGCTATGTTATGAAAAAAATTAAACTTGGCCCTGGGATTTATTATTGAACTGAGCCATCCAATTTCCACTGTGCCATTTCCTACCAGTCTCTTTCTAGCAAAGTGGCAGAAACCTTATCCAAAGACACATCTCCAGAAAGCAGGCAGGTATAAATATGCTATCTCACATTTAGTGCTCTCCCCAAGCCACAAAGCAAGGAATGCCCTCCGAGCTTTGCAGAACACATGTACTTATTTGAAGCCATGGCAGAGCAGTTCTATCTCCCTGAGTCCATTTGCTCTTAACTTTGGAGGTGATGGGTATTACCCAATACTCACACTTGAGAATGCCAAGCTGTGTTTAAATGCAGAAGGAAAGCTGGAGACATCAACCTCAAACACTAGACTGCTTACATCCCAGTCTTAGATAGTTAAGACAAAAACTCATCAAGTGGTCACTTTAGAGGAATCAGTCTTTCAGTCTTTCAGGCCTAGTCTATTGGACAAGGGTGGGATCTAGAAATTTAGATAAAAGCAAATCAGAGCTTTGGACGGCTTTCACCTGAGTTCCATCAGGTTATAAATCACAAAATGATACAGAATTTAAATGTATCAGCCAGGAAAGGACACTGTATATGAGCATACTATACTGCTTATAGAGTACAGGACAATGTAGAGACAGGGAGATTCTCAAGGGTTTCATTTTCAGACTGGAAGATTCCGCTGTATTTCTTTAGTGTATCAGCAGACCTCTGTAAGCATTTAATGAAAACTGCCAATCTGAGGGTACAACTGGTACTGCTCAACTAATTCATTCCCGAGACTGGAGAACAAAATTTGTCTAATTAACAAATAGCTATCTTCCCTACCTCCCTTTTCCTCCAAACCATCTCAAGCGATAAACTGCAGTAAATCTCCTTTTGGTCCCTATGGTTCTCTTGGCAGGCTGCTTAGGGGCTCAGGCTCTGTTCTCTGCAGTGTTGGTTGTCTGGATTTCCTTTTTCTGAGAAAAATCTCTCTTCTCTTGCTCTCAGGGTAAAAATGATTTTTCAACTATCTGGCAATTCTGGGCTTAAACAGAGACCAGAATTATAATCCAGGAGGCAGCAAGCAGAACAGAATCTTAATCCAAATAAAACATAGGGATTGGCAAAGGTCAAACTGGAGAAGAAACTGACAGGACAGAGAAGTACTCTACCTTTTCTGGATTTCTGCCTTCTCCTCTGGAGGAAATTCATCACTGCAATAAAGGTGTAACATAAAGAGAAAGATGGAGAGGGAGAGAGGGAGAGAGGGAGGGAGAGAGAGAGGGAGAGAGAGAAGAGGGGAGAGAGAAGAGAGATAAGAGAGAGAGGGAGAGAGAGGAGAGAAAAGAGAGAGAAAAGAGAGAGAGAGAGAGAGAGAGAGAGAGAGAGAATATGTCAAGACAAAGCACCAAGACTCACATGTCGTCTGCAATGGCCTAGCCAATAAGGAGCCTGGGACAAGGACTGCTATGTATGAGATGCCTCAGGTAAGAGTAGACAAAGGATATGGAGATTAACCTTATTATTGGCAAGGTATTTCTCCCATCTTGAGATCTGCTTGCAATGTAACCAAATTTTATAGCTGTAAGGTAGCCCTAAAGTGTCTGAGCCCTTCAGATTACATAAAATTATTTGGCGAGAACTTAGGGGTTATAGGCATTTGTCAATAATTCAGATATTAAATATGCTGCACCAAGGAGGTGTACCTACTCAATAACCAAAATAGTAGAAAAAGTTTCATTCTACCAAGAAAAAGGTAGTATTTTTATAATTCCAGAGACTCAGAGACTGTGAGTTTGACAGCTAGCTTCTTTTACTGTCCAAGTCATTCAATGCTATGGTGGTAAACTCTGTGTAGTGCATGACTGGAAGATCAAACCTAAAGCAAAAAGTTCTATGGCCGTTTCTTTGTTGGCTCTTCAGATATAGGAGGAGGGTATTAAAGCCACATCTGATAACTAAGTTTCTGAGCCAGTCTGGGTTATAAATACCATCCTGAGAAGGCCAACAGGGAGTGTGTGTCTGACTTTGTCTCTTTTTGTCTGTCGCAAATCTTATGTAACTTGCAAAGGCCCGTTATGACGACTCCCACTGCTAAAACTCAAATAAGACACAAATTCTAATGAGTATTTATCAGGACCTCCATGTTAACAAACCTAAATGATCAGTTTTATAAAGTAGTTATCAGTGCCATTATAAGCAAACAAGATTCATATAGATTCAAATAAGTAAGTCATAGACAAAACACTTCACAGAACAAAGTTCTAAGACAAAAAATGAAAATGTCCGCACCTGCAGTGTGCAATTTTCTTTTCGTTTGAGGAACTCCACAAACCTGGCCACTACTCCTGGTGTGTTGATGACTTCATCAATAGGAGGATTAGGTTCTGTTTCCCCATAAAATAAAATAAGAGATCTCAATATAATGACTTTATAGATCAAAATTAGTCATAGTACCCCTTCCCTTCTTTCATTGACAAGTTTTCATATTAGAAATATTTCTCCAAAAAAAAAAAGGTTAAAATTGCTTTTGGTCTCTTCGAAAATATGGCTTGAAATGTTCCACAAAAATATAAGCTTTAATCTTGATAATAAAGGAAGGGCAGAATAATTTGTTTTTGCAATGGAAGGAAAATCTCTTAGGTGTGCACCCTCAGCACTGGACCGTGTGTGCTAAGCAACTAATTCTTATCACATGGTCTCAGGAATCCTTCAAATTAAGGCCTCTACTACAACGCTGTGACCCTTTAATACAGTTCATGTTGTGGTGACTTTCAACCATAACAGTATTTCATTGCTACTGCTATGAATCCTAAGTATCTGATATGTGACCACCATGAAAGGGTCCTTCGCAACCCACAGGTTGAGAACCTTTACTCTGCTATTTTACAATACTCAGAAAGCAGGAGAAATCCAAAGACAACTACCACTATCCAACTATAACTACTACTTTCAGTATTCTGATATATTTTCCTGTGGTCCACACAGATAATCTCAGCACTCCAGAGGCAGCAGAGTCCAGGTCAGCCTCGTGGCAAGTTAGAAGATAGCCTGTGTGCTACATTAAGGACCTACATTTTTATTTTGACTGAAAATTTCATTAGTTTAGTGTTGATTTGTAAGGAAGGAGTTCTAGTAACATATCCTTTGCTTGGTTCAACATTTTAATCAATTACTCAAACATAACAAATTTGGTAACAATAAAGATATACTAGTTAATATTCTGAATTATAAAAACATTATATAAAAAAGAAAATACACCAAAAAATGACAATAAACCAGGAAGAATAAGGCAAAAGCAACCTTTTGTTTGTCAGTACAGGGAATAAGCCCCAGGCCTATTAAGCCACATTCTAAGGCCAGAACAGCTGGTTTTGTTTTTAAGATGTAGTGTTATTATGTTAGCCAAACTAGCCTTATATTCTGAGATTCCTGCCTCAACCTCCTAGAGTGGCAGGCAATTTTACAATCATCTTAACAACCACATGTTTTTAGTACATATTTTAAATTTATTTCTGTTTGTCTCTCTGTGTGTGGACCCATGTAGCATGGCATGTGTGTGGAGGTCAGAAAATAACCTATGGGAGATGTTTTACACCACAGGGGTTTCAGAGATCAAACTCAGGTCAGCCTTGGAGCCCAGTGCCTTTATTAGCTTGATGGCTTGACTGCTATATTTTTTTAAAGCCATTTTTTAAAAATCCATGTCTGTTAATTGTCTTGATTAGACAGAACCTAAAATTATCTGGTATGAGGATCTCAATTGAAACACTGCCTATACCAGATCAGCCTGTGGGAGAGTATCTTGATTGTTAACTGATGTAGGAGGGCCCTGCCCACACTATGTGCAGCACCATTCTCAAGGAAGGTGGTCTTGAACAGTGGCATCAAGAAAGCTGAGTGTAATAAGCCTTCCTGTTAGGCAGCAAGCAGACTCTCCACAGCACCTGCCACACATTTTTTGGTGTGTTCTTTGGCATGGGACAGCAAGGCAGCCTGCTTTCAGTGATGGACTGTCTGCTGTGGTAACTATTCCCCATTAAGTCTTGCACATCTAAACACATGGTCCCCAGCTTGAAAAAGATCAGAGGTGTGGCCTTGCTAAGGAAAGTATAGTATATGTCACCAGAGATGGGTTCTGAGGTTTTCCAACACACACATCTTGTGCTCTCGGCTGCTGCTCTGGTCTCCTGCTGTGCACTACCTCCCTCCACCATCATAGACTCCAGCCATCTAGATCTGTAAGGCCCAAATAAACTCTTCCTTCTCTAAGTTTTATCACAGCAATAAAAAAGTAAGTCACATAAGCCCTTTTGTCCCTACACTGCTTTTGGCCAAGAAATTTTGTCAAAACAACAACAAAAATCTAGAACATTCAAAACTACAGCTCATTAAGAAAGTTTACTTTGCTAAAAACTCAGGCACATAACTATGCCATAACCACTACTGTTCTCCAAAGCTGACATTGAAACGATCGTCTTCTCAGGACAAGGAAATCTCTCACCATCAATTACTATAACAAACACATCTAGAGTAATATAATCTAGACATCACATTTTTAAGAAGGAAACTGGCAAACTAGAATTCATGTGGGAAAGTAGTGGTCATAAAATGCTAGAAATGGACATGACACAGAATTTTACCAAACTGTCATACTAAATACCACTTTTCTTTTTTTTCTTCTTCTTCTTCTTCTTTTTTTTTAATGTGCATTGATGTTTTGCCCCGTGTATGTCTGTGTAAGAATGAGTGATTCGGGGCTGGAGAGGTGGCTCAGTGGTTAAGAGCACTGTCTGCTCTTCAGAAGGACCCGGGTTCAATTCCCAGCAACCACACGGCAACTCACAACTGTCTGTAACTACAAGATCTGACACCCTCACATCAATGTACATAGATTAAAGTTAAATAAAATATTTTTTTAAAAAATAAAAAATAAATAAAAAAAGAATGAGTGATTCCCTGGAACTGGAATTACAGACAGTTGTGAGCTGGCATGTGGGTGCTGGGAATTGAACCTGAATCCTCTGGGAAAGTAGCCAGTGCTCTTAACCTCTCCAGCCATAAATACCAATTCTTATATGTGTGTTATATAGTAAGTTTTAAATGCAGTTATCGCCTCAAGATATAAATATTTTTAATAACTAATGATTTTAAACAACCATAGTTTGCTACTATATAGTTCACTATTTACTATCAGTATTTTAATACTATTCAGAAGTATTTTACCTGCTCAGAGGAACAAGTACTATATGCCAGTTCATAGTAATTACATAAAAAGAGGAATTATACTATTCCCCAATAAATCTGTACTTAACTTTAAGTGGGAAACAGCTAATATTAAAATCAGTAATTACCACTCAAGTAGTTTATAAAGAGCAGAGCTTTTCAATTCAGTCAGCACACGCTACTGTATAATATATATATCATACTTACCATATGGGTCTTTTATCTTTATTCTTTTTTTATATTTTTTTTTATTTAATCTTAATTTATGTGCGTTGGTATGGGGGTGTCAGATCTTGGAATTACAGTCAGTCAGTTGTGAGCTGCCATGTGGATGCTGGGAATTAAGCCGGGGTCCTTTGAAAGAGCAGTCAACACTCTTAACCACTGAGCCATCTCTCCAGCCCCTATATGGGTCTTTTATAATTCTCAAATGAAAGTAATGTTCCTTTCTGACAAGATCCCATAAATAAGGATATTTTCTACTCAAAAAACAAACTCCAAAAGAAATTATCTGGAGCTGTAGAAAAGGGCTCATTTCTATGTAAACAAGGAATAGTTTACATAGAGATGAAACGTATTCAAGACTTACCTTTTGAAAGTAGTTTCCTGAATTTCTGTGTTGCAGAAAGCTGCTGCTCTGGGCTATTTGAGAATATCATCTCAATCATGTCAGAGGTAATGACCCCACCCTGGATCACAGACAAAGAGCAAATACAACACAATATTAGCCTTAGTTCAGTGGGGGGGAAAGGCAATATAAAAGGCTATCAAATTAACTGCACATTTCCAAATGTTATACAAGTACATAAACTCTTTAACTTCAGAACTGTGTAAGAGCACACTAATGTGATAGGCCAGAGTCTCCATTATTAATTAAGAAGCTTATGACAGCTAGCAGGCCATGGTGGCGCACGCCTGTGATCTCAGCACTTGGGAGGCAGAGGCAGGTGGATCACTATGACTTTGAGGCCAGCGTGGTCTATAAAGTCCAGGACTACAAGAGAAACCCTATCTTGAAAAAAAAATTTTTTTTGATTAAAAAATTAGAAAAACTACTCTTTTCAATGTTACAAGACTGATTCCTAAGTAAATAAGTGTTTAAGGAACTCCTATATATGTCTTCATATATGCAAAATATATGTCTATAGTACTATATACAGTGAACAATTATCTTTTGCTTCCTTTTTATATATCCTCTCCTACAGCTGTATAAATTTATATCATGATATTTAAGTTACAGGACATCTTGCACAAAGATCTCTGCATCCTCTTCTACTGAGAAGGTTGGTTTTGTAAAAAAGATATACCATTTTAGAGGAACACAACCTCATTATCTTTATTTGAAGCTCAATATTGTTGAGATTTTTTTTTAAGTGTATGTATGCCTAATAAGTAAGGAGTAGCTTCTAACAGGTAATTTTATATGTCAACCAGGATAACCAAACAAATACCAGTCTAAAGTCTACTCTCCCGGTATTTCAGATGTGATTACCATTTACATCACAGATTGTACGATTGCTTTTCATAATATAATATGGCGTGACTGTAACTGGCCTTTTAGACTGGTTTCTGAAGGGGAGTTCAGCATCCCACTGCAACAACGATGCTTCTTGAGTCTCCAGCCTGCTGACCTGCCCTCCAAACTACTTGCCCATCACAAAAGTCTCTTCCTCTTTGCCGCACCCCACTCCCTCCCCCAGGTCTTTTTCTAAGAAACCCTGACTAATACATCTAGAACACTACATTCATAGGGCCTGATGAGGTGGCTAAGCAGTTAAAAGTAAAACCTGCTGCTCTTGCAGAAGACCAAAGTTCTGTTCCTAGAACTCAGACTGGGTCGCTCATAAGTGCCTGTGGTTCCCACTCCAGGGGATCTAATACTCACTTCCAGCCTTCTCAGGCACCGTACATACAAGTGTGTACCGACATAGAGAAACTTTTATACAAATATTTAAAAATAAATACACCTTATACAAACAACACTACTACATTCACTTAGCGTCCCCTTTAGTGACTGGAAAGACAAGAGTGTCTGTTTGTTGGTGTAGTTCTGGCTGTCCTGGAACTCAACTCTGTAGACCAGGCTGGCCTCAAACTCAAGAGATCTGCCTGGCTCTGCCTCGCAAGCACTGGGATTTGCATCACCACTGCCCTCTAAATTTCTATCCTAGTAAATTACAAAAACTTGAACCCTTAATTATTGTCTCCTAAGTCTAGGCCTTATCTGCTTTAAGATTAATTTATCAGAATACAGAACTCAAACTCCATTTTTACCATGGAAACCACAGTTCTAAAACAACAATTTAAAAAAAAAAAAAAAAGAGTACATTTCCAGTGAACTGAGCTGCAAGCCCTAAGACATGAAAGAAACATAAATGCACCATTCCTAAATGAAAAGCCCAATCTGAACAGTCTGCACAGTATGTAATTCCAACCATGATACCCTAGGATGCAATCAGTGGTTTTGGAGAATGATAAATAGAGGCGTTTCAGGGCAGTGAAACTACAGTGTGATACTATCATGATAGATCCATGCCTTTCCACATTAGTGAAAACTCATGAAATGTACACCAATAGAGGAACCAAAGATAAATGCCAGGCTCTCGGTAAGAAAGTATGTCAACACAAGCTCATTAACTAAGTGCCACTCTGTGATGAGGCTAATAAAGGGAGAAGCTGCGCATGTAGGGGGCAGGGGAGTACAAGGAAATCTGTTTTGTTTTTTAACTGGTTTTTTGTGAATCTAAATGTTCTAGAAACAGCATTCTATTAAAAATTCCAGAAGGAAGTATACTCTGTCAACTCTAAAAGGAACCATATTACGTATAACTGGAGAACAGGAAATGACATAAAAGACTATACAGTCTTCTTACCACCATTTGTATAGGAAAAGAGAGAGGCCATTTGTTTCCTTTCACATACAGAAGTTCTCAAAGAGAATAAGAAGTGGTTACCCGGGAAGAAAATATTTGGTGACTGAGGAGGCAGATACTTTAAAAAAAATCAAAATAAAAGCCATACACAGGGCTGGGGTATGGCTCAGTAATAATGCTATTTGCCTAGTCTGGAAAAGGCCCTGAGTTAAATCTCCAGCACCACAAAAGACGAATGTATGCAATGTTATTGGAATATATTAACTGTTCAAAATAGAAGGCTGAGGAGACGGTTTGTTGTTCTTGCAGAGTATGTGGGTCCAGCTCTCAACACCGACATGGTGGCTAACAACCACCTATAAATCTAGATCCAAGAAATACAGCACCTTCTTCTGGCCTCCAGGGGCACCAGGCACGAACACACTTACATACATGCAGGCAAAACACTCAGACACATAAATAAAAATACATATACCAACTGCTTATTATAATGGGATTTAATGAGACATTTTCATAATGTATAGCATACTTTATATGATATAATTAAAATCAATTAATTATACACAGGAAATCTTGGCAGATCTGATCCATTTCAGTATAATTTCTGTGTGGGTTTTTTGTTTTTGGTTTTTTTGTTTGTTTGTTTGTTTGTTTTTTGGCTTTTCGAGACAGGGTTTCTCTGTGTAGCCTTGGCTGTCCTGGAGTCATTTTGTAGACCAGGCTGGCCTCAAAAATAACAGTGATCCACCTGCCTCTGCCTCCCAAGTACTGGGATTAAAGGTGTGCGCTACACCCAGCCCTAATTTCTGTATTTTTTTATAACTCAAACAAAAATTACAACAAAATTATCTAATACTTCTGATGTAAGATCAAAATTTCCAAATCATGTTACACAACTTTGGAGAGGGTCCACAGGCTTTGGGGCACATGGCAGTCAGAGGACAAGAGGGAGTCAGCGCACCCTCCCCCAGGGGAGTCACAGAGACCGAGCTTAGGCTTGGTGAAAAGACCTTTACCCACTTCACTGTACACAGTTATAAAGCACAATGAGTGGTTTCAGCACATGTATTTTTTAATAGGCTTTCTGTTTGTTTGGTTGGTTGGTTGGCTGGTTTTTTTCTTTTTTCTTTTGAAACAGGATCTGTAAAGCCAATGAAGGCCTTAAACTAACCTCCTGTCTCAGATTCCCTAGTACTGAGATTATACATAGATATCACTATGCCCAACTAACTTAACCCGTCAATTAAACTTAAGAAGAAAAAAAAAATCAAAAAGTTCCTTTTATTTTCATACTTACTGGTGCCATCTCCATGTTATTTATCTGGGCCTCGTGAAAGCCACCATCTGACATAACTTCTTCTTCTGTTTCTTCTTCTGCTGTGGCAACATTTCTTCTCTTGAATAACTGAAAAGCAAAAGGATTTACAATTTTAACACAAGGGAATTCAACATCTTTTTAACTCTAAAGCTTTGTGCTGGTCAAACACTTCAGACTTCTTTCCCTACAGGCTTACATTTGAATCTATTGACTACCACAACATGTATGCCAATACTTAAGGGCATAAAACTGACACTGTGTGACATAAATGTGGCAGTGGTGGTGGTGGTGATAATGACAACCACGGTAACAACCTATAAGGATAAAAACAGGACTTTGGACATATTGAGGTCACTTCCCTCAACATTTGGTAAGAAGCAGGCAACAAGATAGTCTTAACAATTCTTCAGGAAAAAAATGACAGATATGCTATTAAAATGATTCAACACTTCATCTTAACAACCTTCAAGGATAGTATATGAAGGTTTCTAGCTTTGCCAATCTCTAGGAGTCAATGCCAGCAAAGGATGACTGTATGGACAGTATATTTTAAAGCACTCATTAATTTTCTGAGGCAGTACTATATGTTGTTTTTCTACGTCTTCAAAATCCAGTACTAAGCGTGTATCTCACACATCACAATTTAAACTAGCCACATATTAACTGTAACAAGTGGCCACCATACTGGACAAACAGCTCAAAAGTTTAGAAATTCAGGGAGATCAAAGCAGCATGAGACACAAGTAGAACCTGAAGCTCTACAGAACACAACTTGAACATTACTGTCAAAGGTCCCTTCCAGTAAGTAAATAAAATACACAACGAAGCTATAGTAGCATTTGGAAACCAGTAGGAAAGAAAACAACTTCAATATTCTAGGAGAATCTCCATGCTTGTGGGGCTGAGGCAGAAAGACAGATATGAGTTCTAGGACAGCTGGTCTACACAGTGAAAACCAGACCAGTAGGGCTAGCTACTAAACCACTGACTTTAGCAAAAGCAGAAAGTTAATGCTTCTAGAACAGTGGCTCTCAATTTGTGTGAATGCCACATTTTTGGGGTACAAATGACCCTTTCACAGGGGCCACCTAAGACCATTGGAAAATACAGATATTTAATTATGATTCATAATTAGAGTTATGAAGTAGCAATCAAAATAATTTTATGGCTTGAGTCACCACAACATGAGGAACCATATTAAAGGGTCACAGCATTATAAAGGCTGAGAGCCTCTGATCTAGAAAAACATGAGATTAAGAAGAGATGACCATTATTAAGGAAAAGGTAAGAAATCCCCAGCAAAGAAGTCTCAGTATAATAGCTGCACAGCAAGTCCACAGGACAAGCACTATTAACTGATTCAAGAGAACAAAACATGTACTTGGGAAAAGCCTCTTCCACAGGTACCAGGCATGCACACAGCGCACAGACATACATGCAGACAAAATACCCATACACACAACATATAAATAAATAAATCTTTAAAAAAAAGAACTCCAGAAAAAAAAGTACATAACAAAAAATATAGCTACTCAATTCAATGATGGATAATGCATGCACACAAAAATACTGCTAGAAATGAATGGAAAGGGTACCATAAAAACTTTACCTACCACAATGGAACATCAGAAAACACTTTAAATGCACCACTATACCGAGCTTACTCAGAAATCTAACACTCACATTACCTAAGACTGAAACCTGGAAAACTGCTGGTTTATTTTCAAGTATTTTCATACTATTTGGCTTTCCATACTCTGTGTGCCAGTCACTCACAGCAAAGTAGTATTGTGAAAAGAAAACCCAACTGCCCTGACAATCATGACCTGTAGGACTACCTCATGGCACAACAGGTTACCTGGACTCATCAGCCAAGCCAACTGATGGGAACACTGACAGTCCAGTTTCTATCAACCTGCTACTCCAGAAGATAATTCTTGGGGTTTTTTGTTTGTTTGTTTGTTTGTTTTTTAAAAGGAGGGCATAGTAGCACAAGCCTTTAATCCCAGCACGCGGAGGCAGAGGCAGGCGGATCTCTGAGTTTAAGGCCAGCCTGGGCTGTTACACAGAGAAACCCTATCGGGGAGGGGAGGGGGGGGGTCAAACCAGCCTTCATTCTTTATCACTGGTTTCTTATGAACTTTATGGCAATACCTTATGTCCTAGTCATACATACCATGTCAGCAAACATGTACAACTCAGTAAACACAAAATAGGTTCTTTCTCTACAAGAAAAATTTTAGTTTCAACTGTCTGAAAAATAGAGACTAATTTATACACTCTTGCCTAAATAGCAAATATTAATTTCTACTCTATAAAAGGGTGGCACTACGACAGGCAGCTAACACTCTGTACTTGGCAGTGTTAACTGCTTGCTACACTTCACCCAGACCTAGCTGCTTAGTTAGCACAAGCCAGTGACTTTTCCAGATAGATGACAAAGCAGCTATGGGAAGCTCAGCAGTAGCAACTGCATTCCTGTTTTCCTGATCTTGACTCTCTCACAAACCAGGCACAACGTACTAGTTAGCTTTACCAGTTCATCTATACAAAACAGAATTTATCAAGTGATAAAGTTTAAGTTTGTTTTGAGGGGGAGGGGAAGACAGAGTCTCTGGCTAGCCAGGAACTTGCTCTATAGACCAAGCTGGCCACAAACTTAAAACTCTACCCCCACCTCCTGAGTACTGGGATTAAAGGTGTACCACCATACTCAGTTCAAAGTTAAGATTTTTAAATAGAGCAATATTCCAGAAGATTAAAGCCCTAGCACAATTTCAGATCTTTACACAATAAATACGTTAAACTTCCACTTACAACTACAAATGCTTTTACTCAAGTGTGGTCATATTTGTCAATTTATATACTATGGGTGTTGAGCTTCTTTCTTGCTTTCAGGCAGATAAATAAGAAAAAAGTTATGGAAATTTTATAAAGGAACTGAAATATGAATAAGCTATCTCAAGAAATAAAGAATTATAAACTGAACACCTTTTTGGCACTGTGACACAAGCTTGCCGAGAAGGAAAAAAAAAGTCTTTACTCACTAAACCATCTGCGACTCCAAGTTTTGTTTGTTTTTGAGGAAGTCTATAACCTAGGCTGTCCCCTCCAACTAGCAACAGTGTTCCTGTCTCACTTGCCCAAGCACTTCAAACTACAGCTGTGAGCCACCACACCCATCTTTGTCCTGAGTATGTTTAAAGGGAGTCCCCTATCTTCCTGTACATTTTCATACTTAAATAGTTAAAGGAGCCCATAAGATGGCCCAATGACACTCATTACCACTCCAGTACCAACAAGGTAGACAGAGAATCAACTCCCGTAAGTTGTCCTCTGACTTCCACATGTATCCTTGACTCCAATATGCCAACTCCTACACTGCCACACAAACATGCACACACACCAAATAAAAGTAAGCTAAATCATCATCATCATCATCATCATCATCATCATAAAACAACAACAACATTGTCTAAAATGTCCTTTTGAATAAAACACACTGAGAAAAGAAAAGATGTAGTCCCTAAATTTTTACTTTAAAATATTAGGCATTAGAATTGTAAAAATAAAGATGAAAGCCAGAGCACACTGATGGGCACTGAAGTTAAAGTATGGGTTTATGAGGTTCATTGTCCTTTGTTTATCTTCACTTCTAAAATTAAAAATGTTTAGCCAGGCGATGGTGGCACACACCTTTAACCGAGGCAGGGGCAGGGGCAGGGGCAGAGGCAGGGGCAGAGGCAGGTGGATCGCTGTGAGTTCAAGGCCAGCCTGGTCTACAAAGTGGGTCCAGGATGGCCAGGGCTACACAGAGAAACCCTGTCCCAGTGGGGGCAAGGGGAGTGTATAATGAGACCTGGGAGGTGGTGGTACACTTTTAATCCCAGCACTCAGGTATATCTCTGAATGTGAGGCTAGCCTACTCTACAGAGTAAGTTCCAGGACAGCCAGGGTTACACAGAAAAACACTGTCTCAAAAAACCACACATTAAAAACTTATTAACAAGAGGCAATGCTTTGTCACCTGGGAATTCAGTAACACATATACAACAGAAGCACGCTGTATTTTAAGAAAAAATAAAATTAACATAGAGACCCTGTCTTGAAAAACAAAACAAAGAAAAATTAAAATGAGAGGACTGACATCCAAGCATGGAACATCAAAGACTTGCCTGTTCTTCTCTTTTTTGCTTTCGTAACTGCAGTCCTTCTTCCTCCCTCCTTCTGCGCATCTCATCAGGATTCAGAGATTTGTTCTTATAACTTTTCAGGCGAAAGTTCTCTTTTCCTGGAGTGGTCATGATTTCTAGAAGAACAGAGAAAACTTGAGTTTAAGAGTTTTATTATTCTCTATGCTCAGCCTTCAAATATATACCCAGGCTCATCAAAAGGTTGTTTTCAATTTTTTATTTCATTTATTTATTGGGAAAAAGGATGCCAGTACCTTATATGAAAGTTAGACTCAGTTCTCTCCTTCTACCACATTGGTCTAGAGCACGGAACTTGCATTGCTAGGCATCTTACCCCCATGGTCTATCTCAGAGCCCTATTTTATTTTCAATAGCTTTATTAAAATACTCAATTCAACAGTTCTTACTTTATTAATGGTATGTACAACCACCACCAGATTAAATTTGAGTAGTTTTATCACCTTAAAAAGGAACCTGATTCATCTGGCAGTGGTTGTGCACCCCCTTTAGTCCCAGCACTTGGGAGGCAGAGGCAGGCAGATCTCTGTGTGTTGGAGGCTAGTTCATTCTAATAGTACTGTAATGGTCTATACATCAACTTAGAGTACTGCCACCACAGCAAGCTGAATATTCCAATTTTAATATAACTATTTATATAGCTTTAATTTTTCTAACAATGCTTTAACCTGCATTTCAATGTGTATGTATGTGTCTACATGTATGTATGTGCCTGGTGCACCTCAGGAGACCAGAAGAGGGTATCAGATACCCTTGGAATTAAAGTTACAAACAATTGTGGGCCACTATGTATGTGCTGGGAACCAAACCCAGGTCTTCTCCAAGAATAACAAGTGCTCTGCAATTGTAAGCCATCTCTCTGGCTCCTCATATAATGTTTATACACCATTCTGGGTATAAAGCTTACATTTCTTTTGCTAAGCATATTCCTAAGTATTTTTTATTTTTTACATCCTGATGAATAAAATTTTAATTTTATTTTAAGTTATTCATCACACATCTATAGAGATACAACTTATTGCTCTGGGGGTTTTGTTTGGTTGGGGTATTTTGTTTGTTTGTTTTTGAAACGGTGTTTCATGTAATCCAAGTTATCTTCAAACCTTCCAAGGACTGGGGATTTGAGGCATGCACTACCATACCCAGTTTCAAATGATTCTTAAACATTAACCTAAAATATTCTTCAATATTGCTGACCTATTAATGTCAACACTATTTCAGTGGATATACAAGATCACTTCCGGTAAAGATCACTTTACTTACTAATCTTGATACCTTTATGTCTTAACTTTTCTGGTTAAAGCTGTCAATACAAAACTGAACATAAACAGAGAATGGACATCCAAGGAAAGCAATCATTTACCATGAAGCACGACATTACCCTACAGGGTTATTTCGTTAAAAACATTTTTTTAACTTCATGTATATGTGTGTCTTGTTTGTGCGAGTGTGCTACGTGTACTTAGGTACCCACGAAGACCAGAAAAGGGCATCAGAACCCCAAGAGCTGGAGTTACCATGGTTTTGAGTACTGCAAACTAAAGTGTTCTGAAGGAGCAGGAAAGGCTCATAGCCTACCCATCCATTTCCCTGGGAGTGCTCTACCATATTGAGAAGCTCCTTTCTATTCCTAAATGGTGTCTCTACCACTGAAGGAATTTGGATTTTGTCGAGTGCTTCTTCTGTGTCTACGGCGATGTACTTTTTGTTTTTATTTTACTAATATATTACATAAACATGTTTTAGACTTTAAACCAATCCTGCATCTCTAGGGGAAAAAATCCCACCTGGCTATAATATACAAGTCTTTCTATATACTGTTGCCCTCCATTTGTTAGTACTCTGTGCATGAACGTATTCAAGTTATGATGTTGATCTGCACTTCTTATAAATACCTTGTCTGGCTTTGGCATCAGACTTTGGTATGAGCTTTATAAATGAGCTGGGTGTTAACACTTTGTGAAGAATTAGTAGTGAGTCTTCAGATGTCACAGAGAATTCAGGGGTGGAGCCAGCAGGCCGAAGCTTTTCTCCTTGGGCAGCCTGTTCTATAGTTCCACACCTTATATGCCTATTCATAGACATTCTTTATTTAGGAGCTTGACAGACAGACAGACAAGGTAGGTAGGTAGGTAAATGTTTCACATAAGCCTTTATTGTGATGCAACTGTTGGTCATATTTTTATAATCCTTTTTATTATAAGGTAACTAGCTAGTAATGTCCCCCACTTCAGTTTTACATATAGTAACCCTCCCCTTCCTATGGTTTTGCTTTCCAAAGTTTCAAACACCTGTAATCAAACACAATCCAAACCTTGATTTCCAGAAATAAATAATTCATAAGTTTTATACTGCCCATCATTCTAACTGTGGTTGAAATCTCACCGTGTTGTCAGATAACTAAATCATTACCTTGTCCGGTATACTTTTGCTGTATATCCACTCCCTACTTCCTGCTCATCCTGGTCATCAAACCAACGGTCATCATACTACAAATGCTTATATGTACAGTACAGTATTACTTGGTTTCAAATACCCATTGAGGGAAACAGAATGTCTCCCTCAAAAGAAAAGGAAGGAATATTGTACTTGATTACTAAAATTATAGTAATGAAGTATCCTCACTCTTACTGAGTTATTCAATTATCCTTTCAATTATCACACACACACACACACACACACACACACACACACACACACACACACACACCCCACCCCTATTTACTATAGGTCCTAGTAAGACCTTGTGGGGAAGAGGGGAAGAGTGCTAAAGAGATGACTCAGTGGTTAAGAGTGCATACAGCTCTTGTAGAGGACCCAAGTTTGGTTCCCAGAACCCATGTCAGGTGGCTCACAACCACCTGTAACTGCAGCTTCAGGGTATCTGAGACCTCTGGCCACCACTGAAGGCACCTGCTTTTGTGCACAAAGACAGACAGACTCAAGCCCCGCCTCAAAAGAGATCATGAGCCTGTGATCCCAGAACTTAGGAGGATGGGGGCAAGAAGATCAAGATTTCAAGGTCACTCTTACTACAAAGCAAGCTCAAGACCAAGACAAATCAGGGCTACATAAGAGAGCCTGTCTCAAAACAAAATTTTTCAAATTAAATTTCTACAATCTAAATATATTTTCACAAAAATTGCTCTATTTTTTCCCCTAAAAAAAAAAAGTTGGCAGCTGTGTACGGTGCACATGCCTTCAATGCCAGCACTCGGCAGGCAGATCATGGTGAGTTTGAAGCCAGCCTGGTCTATAAAGTGAGTCCAGAACAGCTAGAGCTATCACACAGAGAAATCCTGTCTCAAAAAACCAAAAACAAAGAAAAAGGAAGGAAGGAAAGAAAAAAAAAAGAAATGGTATGTCGTCTTATTAGAAAATATGATCTGACTTTAACATAACAACTAAAACTGTAAGAAAGTTTTACAGGGGCTGGAGAAATGGCTCAGGGGTTAAGAACATTGTCTGCTCTTCCAGAGGTCCTGAGTTCAATTCCCAGCACCCACATGGTGACTCATAACTTTCTACACTGAGATCTGATGCTCTCTTCTGGCATGAAGGTGTGCATGCAGATAGAGCACGTATACACATAAAATATTTTGTGAAAAGTAAAGATATTTTTAAAAAACAAAGGATTACTACAAAATCATAAAGATGTGAGTTAATATATGCTGGGGTACACTATGTGAAGGTGTGTCTCTGTATATTCAATTGTTAATTCTGTACAGGCAGAGAGCTATGGCCCATTATCAGCCTCATATTTTGTAAATATCTGTTCCTCCCTCACCTACCTAAGGTGAGGAATTGTATCTGATTGGCTTTAATAAAGAGCTGACTACCAGCCAGCACTCAGGAGGCAGAGGCAGGTGGATTGCGAGTCCAGGACAGTCAAGACTACACAGAGAAACTCTGGCTCGAAAAATGAAAACAAACGAACAAACAAATAAATGAAACAAAAACAAAAACAAGAAACAAAAAGCTGACTACTAAGAGCTAACACAGAAGGAACAGAGTACCAGGGCTAAGAGAGGTAAAGAATTAGCCACGTGGGGTTGTGAGCAAGATACCTGCTGGGGTAAATTTAGAGTAGCTGAGAGTCTGCCCGGCTAAAACCTAAGCTGTTAAATATTAATAAGTCTCCATATCTTTAACCACTGGTGGGCCCAAGGAGTGCTGCTATACATAAAAACCAGGGGGGTATATAGAGACTTCTAAAGAGTATTAGGTTCCTAACGATACTGTGTTCTAAGTTTCTTCCAATCCTCTGCTTCCCCAAATGTTTTTTTGTTTTGTTTTGTTTTTCTGGTTTTTTTATTTTGTTTTTGTTTTTGTTTTGTTTTTCAAAACAGAGCTTCTCTGTGTAGCCTTTGCTTTCCTGGACTCACTTTGTAGGCCAGGCTGGCCTCGAACTCACAGCGATCCACCTGTCTCTGCCTCCCAAGTGCTAGGATTAAATCCACCACACCAGCCACCTCGCCCACGGCCCCCTTCCCCCCCCCCCCCCCCCCCGTTCCCCCAGATGGTTTTACTGTCCAAGTAGAGGACTATGAAGCCGAACACTGGCAAACGGAGAACAAACAAGGTAATTAATACTACCCACCAATCAGGGAGCTTCACACAAGATCCTGCTGATACCTCTGAAAATAGAGGCTAAAAACTAGGTTGGAAACTGAAAAGTCAATGAAATAGCCAAGAAAGAAACTAAACTACAAAGCCTGAAGCAGTGTTCCAGTGCAAGCTCAATCAGCAAGTCAGACCCACAAAGCTTCAAAGCTGGTTTTTGGCACCACACTCTCAAGTGAACAGATGGGACGTCTTAATAGAGAAAACACAAGGATGGAAACACAGGAGTAGTAAAGGAACAAAAGAAAATGTGTGCACATGCACGCACACACAAAGCTGGCCGAGTGGTTACGAGCACTTGCTGCTCCTACAGAGGACTCCAGAGCTTGGTTCCCAGCACGCATGTCAGAAAGCTCACAACTTGTAACTCCAGCTCCAGGAACCCCAACACACTTTTCCTACCTCTGAGGGCATCCACACACAGTCATGCTTATTCACACACACACACACACACAAATTTAAAAACAAATTTTTTTTTAATCTTTAAAAATTGAAAGAAAAGCAAGAAGGACAAAAAACAGCAAAGAAAAATATTAAGCCATCTAAGAGTTCTAATGTTCAAGGAAAAAAAAATACAAAAAGACAAAATAAAATGTTATTGAGGACGTGATTACCAGCCAGTCTGGGTGGTACAGGGAGATTACCAAATTCAAGGCCCACCTGATGCTACGTAGAAATCTAAGACCATCTTGGGCAACTTAACAAAACCCTGAATATAAGTAAGTAAGTAAATAAATAAAAGCTGAAGATTTAGTACTTGTCTAGCACTCAAGGTACTTAGTCCACTCCCAAGTAGCAGACAATTAGAGGTTATGGACAATACAGAACCAACTGAACAATTGAGAATACCCACTCATTGGAGCAGCAAGGACAATATTAACATAAAGATAGCAAGCTGGGCGTGGTGGCACATGCCTTTAATCCCAGCACTTGGGAGGTAGAGGCAGGAGGATTGCTGTGAGTTTGAGGCCAGCCTGGTCTACAAAGTGAGTCCAGGACAGCCAAGGCTACACAGAGAAAAACCCTGTCTCAAAAAACCATTAAGGGTAAAAAATAATAATAATAAAACTCTTTTTATATCGAGGATGTGGGATGCCTTTAGTTCCAAGCACTACAGAGGCAGAGGTAGGAGGGTCTCTTTGAGTTCAAGGCCAGCCTGGTCTACAAATCAACAGGCAGGACTATACAGAAAAAACCTTGTCTCGAGGGATTTTTTTTTAACCTAAGGGAGAAGAAACAATAATAAACTTTCTAGACCTCAGAAACAAATTTCCAGTTTTTAAAAAGATCTATTTATGTATGTATATGACTGTTTTATTTGCATGTACACTCACACACGAGAAGAAGCTATCAGATCCTATGGACTGCAGTAACAGTTGTGAGCTACCATATGGATGCTGGAAATTGAACTCAACCTCTAGAAGAACTGCCAGTGTTGTTAACCACTGAGCCACCTCTCCAGCCCTGGAATGCGCTTTTAAGAAAGAAAGAAAGAAAAAAGTAGGAAGAGGGGTCGATGGAAATGTAACTCAGTTGGTAGAGTGCTTGTCTACCATACTGGGTTTACATCCCCAGCACCACAAAAGAAGAAAGAAGAAAGAAGAAGAGGAGGAGGAGGAGGAGGAGGAAGAGGAGGGGGAGGGAGGAAGAGGGGGAAGAGGAGGAGAAGGAGGAAGTGGTGCTAGCAAGGTAGTACAGGGATCAGGAAACAGTGACTGTTCTTCCAGAGGACCTGGATTTAATTCCCAGCAGCCAAATCAGGTGTCTCATACTGTGCAACTATAACTCCAGTTCCAGGGAATGTGACTCCCTCTTCTAGCCTCTGGGGGTACCATACCAGGCACTAATGTGGTATACAGTTATGTATGTAGACAAAACACCTGTGCACATAAAAATAAACCTGAAAACGTAAGAAAAATGCTTGTAGTAGGCATGGTAGCATATATCTGTTATCCCAGCACTTAGGGAGGCAGAGGCAGGCAGATCGCTTTGAGTTCAAGGCCAGCCTGGTCTACAAAGTGAGTCCAAGACAGCCAAGGACGCACAGAGAAGCCCTGGGGGAGGAGGGGCACTCTTGCAGAGGACACAAGTTCAGTTCCCAGAATCCAGGTAAGGCATTTGACAACTGACTCCAGCAATTACAGGGAATACAAAGCCTCAGGCCAACACCACAACCTGCACTCATGTCCAAAGCCACAGACAAGGACACACATAATTAAAAATAAAAAGTGAGACTGAGGATACCTGAGGCTTTTGGCATCCATACTCACGTGTACACATGTGCATACACACCCACAAACATCAGGCCCAAAGAACACTTTAAAGCGTCTTGAATGTCAACAACCCTGGAAGGAAGTTTCAGAGATTCTACTTAACTCTGAATGAAAATAATTTTCAGTCTTGAATTCCATACCCAGCAAAACTACTGCCAATGTTAAGGTATAATAAAAACTTTTTTTCCCCTCATCCAAGATCTGAAAAGATCTTACTGCCATGTACCATGGGTCAGGTAGTTTGTTTTTTGTTTGTTTTAATTTTTATTTTTTGGTTTTTTCAAGACACGGTTTCTGTGTGTAGCCTTGGCTGTCCTAGACTCACTCTGTAGACCAGCCTAGCCTATACGCACAAAAATTCCCATCTGCCTCTGCCTCTCAGTGCTGGGATTAAAAGCCTGCGCCACCACCATTCAGCTATGTCAGTAAGCCATTAAGAGGACATACTCCAAAGAAAACACGGGGGAAAGATAAGGATGACATAAAGAGACATCCCAAGACAAGAATATGAACAAGCAGAAAGAAGAAAACCACCAACTCAGACTGTATGAAAAGAACAACGGAGCCAGGTTTTATAGCACACACCTCTAGTCCCAACACTTGGGAATGAGAGGCAGAAGATGAGTTCCAGGACAGCCTGGGCTTAATAGTGAAACCATCTTTAAAAAAAAAAAAAAAAGCCAAAAACAGAGAATTAATAAAGAGGATAACAATTTCAAAAAAGAGCTCAAGAAATGAAGCCACTCTACTCCCAAAACATACTGACTCCTATATAAGCATCAAGTGGTTGACAGGAAGTTACCACATAGTAGTCCATATGGTTCAGCTTGTTTACAGTTGTACTAACAGATACTATGATAACTATATTGAGAAGGGAGGGGCAGTGTAAGTTTAAGTGGAGCTGATAATGTATACCAAAGAATATTTTACTCTACAGAAAATCAATACTATAAACCATTCTATCAAGAAATAAACCAGGCATGGCGATGCACAATCCTTGATCCCAGCACTCTGGGTGGCAAAGACAGGTGGATCCAGGTCTGTGAATTTGAGGCCAACCTGGTCTATAGAGCAAGTTCCAGGAAGCTGTGACTACACAGTGAGACCATTAATGATTGATGGTGATGATGATGATGGGGGGGTGGTAATTATGATGATATAGCAGCAATGATGGGGTTAGGGCTGTAGCATGACAAAAGACCTTCATTTAATCCCCAAAACGGGGAGGGGCGAGGGGGGGCAATAAAACAAAGAAAGGTATTTATTTATCAATATAAAACTAGATGATGCACACCTTTAATCCCAGCACTCGGGAGGCAGAGGCAGATGGATCACTGTGAGTTCGAGACCAGCCTGGTCTACAAAGCAAGTCCAGGATAGCCAGGGCTACACAAAGTGACCCTGTCTCAAAAAAACAAAAAACAAACAAACAAACAAAAAATAAGAAAATAAGTTCAGCCTCTAGTTTGTTCTGATACAAAGACTGAACTGAACTGCTGATAAAGCCAAGCTTTAATGACTGGTGCAACCATATGTACAAACAGCCTATGGCTCAAATCTTGGCCCTACCACTTACTGTGAAGTGGGGCAAGTTACCTAATCAGGCAGTAAGACAACCTCCTCCTCAGAGTGGTTTTGCAAGAATAATTACTGAAAAACACCTGATGTAGGCAAGACTGACCCGTAATGAATTTTACGGCTTTGAGTCTTTCTTCCTTCAGCTAGCAGCCCCATTCTGACCCCAAGTTGTCTTGTTGGCCACAAAGCGTCAGAGGCACACGGACAACTCAGCACATACTCTTGTTCATGCCGGACAGCCATTCATGATGAGCAAGCAGCCTTATCTTGTATATGAAGGGCAGCATTATTCTTGTTATATGAAGAGGATTACCACATTATCCACATTCTGGATTATTGCCAGGGCCCAAGAATTATCCCAATTAGTCTACACCACTGGGACAGAATCTTTTCCCCCCACTATGGTCTATTTTGCAGTGTTCAAAAAACAAACAGAAACCACAATTCGTCAGTCCTTAGTCCCACATTTTTTTTTAAAGATTTTTTGTTTATTTTACATATATGACTACCTCTATCTGCATGTACACCTACATGTGAGGTGAGGGCATCAGATTCCAGTTTAGATGGTTGTGAGCCACATGTGGTTGCTAGGAATCGAACTCAAGACCTCTGAAAGAGCAGACAGTGCTCTTAACCACTGAGCTATCTCTCCAGCCCCTTATTCCCATATTTTCAAGACTACTCCACAATCCTTCTAATACAAGTCCTATCTGTACTGCATCAAGGGAAAAGAGAAATCAGCTCAATTCAGCTAAGTGAACTGCCACAGCCATTAATTTTTCCATAATTACACCTCAATTCACAAGTCCCACAAAGGACAAAGATAACAAATAAAAAGGCTGGAGAGATGGTTCAGTGGTTAAGAGCATTGGAAGCTCTTGCACAGGTCCTGAGTTCAATCCCCAGCAACCACATGGTGGCTCACAACCATCTATAATGAGATCGGGTGCCTCTTCTGGCCTGCAGGTGTACATGCAGGCAAAACACAGTATACATAATAAATGAATCTTTTTAAAAAATAAACAAGAGTATTAAGGGATTATCCTTTACCAATAAGTCAGTCATGGAACCAATCAAATGTCTTAATTTGGTTTGGTTTGGTTCATGTGGCCAGTAGGTCTCATACTAACTTTGTGCTGAGGATGACTTTGAGCTCCTAATATCCTATCTCCCTTCCAAATACTGGTGCTAACCCTAGAGATCAAAAGACACAATTCTACTCTCCACACATGGGAAAATATAAAGTGATAAAGTAACTGAAACCAACAGGTAACAAAATGACTGTCTCAAGAAATGACTGTCTACACCAGGTGTGGTTGTGTATGCCTCTAAACCCCAGCGCTTGGGAGGCAGTGGCAAGTGGATTTCTGTGAGCTAGAGGCCACATTGGTGTACAAAGAGTTCCAGGACAGCCAGGGCTATTACATAGAGAAACCCTGTCTCAAAAAAACAAAAAAAGAAAAATAAATAAATAAATGACTGACTGACTGGTATAAACAATCTATCCCATAGTTAAGACCAAAGATCATAACAGAAATCAAACCCATAGAGCCTCCTACCAGTCAAGATAGAAACAAGACTGCTTACAAAACATTAGTCTAATAAAGGCAATCATTTAAGAAAGGAAGGGAAGGAGGAGAAAAGGAAGGAAGGAAAGAAAAGGCCATGGCTGGAGGGATAGCTCAGTAGCTGAAAGCTTGCTGCTCTTCCAGAGGATGCAAATTTGGTTCCCAGGACCCAAGCTGGGGCAGCTGACAACTACCTGTAACTCCAGCTCCATGGGCTCCAGTACAAGCCCCTCTGGCCTCCACAAGCAACCCAACATACAGTCACATGTACACGAAATAATGTCTTTTGAAGAAAAGGCTAAGGCTGGGTAGATTTCTCAGTGGGTAAGAACTCTTGGTGGGAAAGGATGAGGATATTAGTTTCACTCTCCAGCACCTAATTAAAAAATAGGGGTATGGAAGCACATACTGTAAATCCAGCACTGGGCAGCAGAGATATGCAGATCCCCAGACAGGCAGCTTAGCTGACAAGCCAAGCTTCAGATTCAGTGAGCCCCTCTCTCAAGGCAGTAAGGCAAAGATCAATAAAGGAAGATGCCCAAAGTCCTTTTCCAGCTTCCACAAGCACCCAGAAGCACAGGAACACGACAGTCATGTGCTTGCAACCCACATGCATATATATAGATATAGACATCTATATAGATATAGATATCCCACACAAATAAAAAATAAAGTAAGCCTACCACTAGCAACAAAGCTGGGGGTTGTTTTCTGTTTTAGGTTTTTGTTGTTCCCTTTGGTTTGTGTCAATTCTAGATAAAAGTCAAGGTGTGAGCTGGGATAGGTAGTGCACATCTTTAATCGCACCACATCTTTAATCGCAGCAGGAGACAGAGGCCGGCGGATCTCTGAGTTTGAGGCCAGAGACTCCGGGGGGGGGGGGGTCAAGGTGCATAACATTCCATGAAGACCACCAAAAAGCACATAATGCAAGGACTAGGGACATAATCCAGTGGCAGAGCACTAACCTAGTATTGTGTAAGCCCAGGAAACAGAGCCCTAGCACCACAAAAATAAAACAAAAACAGGATAGTGGCCTGGCATAGTCGGGCACACCTTTAATGCCAACACTTGAGTTCAAAGACTCCCAAGACTACCAGAAAGACCCAGCATAGTGCCAAGGATCTAATCTCAAGTAATATCTTTATCCTCTTTACTTAGCTTTTCGGGTTTGATTTTTGTCGGGTTTTGGTAGGGCTAAGGGTTAACCCCAGGCCTCTGGCAGGCTCCACTCCTGCCCTATTCCAGGCCTTGCTTTCTTGTTTTTGACAGGCTCAAGTTCCAGGCTGGCCTCAAACTCAGGGTCTTCCTGCCTCCGTCTCTCAGGCACTAGGACTGTAAGCACAAGCTACCAGCACCTACTCTGCATTCCATCATTGATTTGTTTCCCTGGAACTGTAAAGCTTCAAGAATTATACTGTCTTCCCCCAGTGCTGTCTGGACTAGAGAGGTGGCTCAGCAGTTAAGAGCACTCGATGCTCTCGCAGAGGACTCAGGTTTGGTTCCCTACCCCTAGAGAGCAGCTCAAACCATTTTCAACTCCAGTCTCAGAGGACCCAACACCTTCTGGCCTCTGCAAGCACCAGGCACCACCAGGACACGCCTACATTCATGCAGGCAAAACAGTCAAACATTTAAAATAAGTAGTAAAATATTTTTAAGAAACAAGCTATTCTTAAAACCAAGATTGTGTTCGTCCATGCTTTCATTCATAGTAGGAAAAATTAATATATGCTTCAAAGTTACTATAAATTTGTTTTTCTTTTTTATTGGTTTTTTGAGACAGTGTTTCTCTGCATAGCCTTGGCTATCCTGGAGTCGTTCTGTAGACCAGGCTGGCCTCCTCCACCTCAGAGCCGCCTGCCTCTGCCTCCCTGAGGAAGGAGGGCAACTGTGAGTGCACACGACTTTTAACTCCAGTATTGCAGGAGTCAGAGGCAGGTGGATCTGAATTCAATAGCATCCTGGTCTATTTATGCATTCCAGGGCTATGTGATGAGACCCGTCTCAAAATAAACAAACAAATGTATGTGTACACACACACACACACACACACACACACACACACACGAGCAAATCAGACATGTTGTTGTACCTGTAACCCCATGACTAAATATCGAGGACTGTCTCAAAAACAAAGACACATCTTAGAGACTGAAATTTTGAGCCGGGCTGTATGAAGCACAGATGAAATTCTGCCACCCCAGAGGCTAGGGCAGGACAACAAACTCAAAGCCAGCCTACCAAACAAAACCCAGTCTCAAAAAATAAATAAATAAATAAATTTTACAAAGAAAGAAAATAAAAGTAGGAGGTAGGTTATGAGGGAACTTTTAAAGGGGGGAGGGGAGTGTGTCAGATATAACTGTTTGACATTTCAGAAGCATATCTCAATTCTGGATTCTGATAGTTTACTAAACCGAAGTTCAAGCCGTAAAATCAATTTATTTGAAACTTTTCATTGCAAAGTGGATCGGAAGCAGTTGCATTCAACACTCACATTCTATTTGCCAACATCCCTGACTCCAGTCACCCTCCAGTTTTCTGCTCCCACTGCGAGCCTCAGCTAACGCTTGGCGGTTTCCCTCGCATCACCGCTCACACAGCCGACCAAGTTGTCATTGCTATAATTACCACACCCCCGTCAGCAGCTCCGGGCCCGCGTAGTTATGACATCTGTAAACTGCAGCCTCCCGTCTCCACCCCCACCTCCCTCCAAACACCGGCCCCGGGTGGTAACCTGCCAACTCCCGGAATGGCCCCGCACGCCTCGGCCTCGGCCACCGCACTCGGCGCCGCCCGCCCCCGCCCTCCGGCTAGAGCGGCGCGCAGACTCCGCGCCGCCGCCCGGCGCCCCGCAGTCCCCGACGCCGCTTCCACCGCCGCCCCGCCCCGACCGGCGTTCCTCACGGCGAGCAGCACCAGCCTTCCCCACCCCCACCGCGCTCAGCCGCCCGCGCGGCCGTTAGGATCGCCGGGCCCGTGACGCACGGGAGCGACGCGAGGGTCCGGTCCCTCTGGCCGCCGCCCGCGTCCGCCCTCGCCCCGGGGAGGGGAGGCCTCCCTTGGGTGCGCGGAGGGAACCCAGAGCCGCCCGCCGAGGAGGAGGGGCCGCGGGGACCCCGCACGCACACTCACCGGCTCCAGGCGACCGGTCCAGGTGCCACTGCGAAGGCGAAACGCTCGCTCCTTGTCCGCCCGCGGCGCCCCTTCCGCGCACAACCTTGACCAGCCGGCGCGCGCTACGGCGGCGCTCACCAGGCCTCGCTGTCCGCTGCCGCGCACCGAGCCGCGAGACCCAGCTCAGCCGGCGTGCGCAGTGCGCCTGCGTGCGGGGGCCGGCCTGTGCGCCTGCGTGCGCCTCTCCGCCCCCCCCCCCCCCCCCCGCCGCAGGGGCTGCCGGGAAGCGGAGTCTCGGAGTGTGGACGCGCTGGGCTAGCACGGGCCAGGGAAAAGGTAGTGGCCAGGGCGTGGGTCTCTGAAGACGAGGTTTGAAGTCAGTAAAAGCAAAGACGTGTAGACGTTACGTTAACAAACTTGTCCTTACTAAGCTCCTCCAAGACCTACCGATCCCCGTCACATCTCTATAGCTAGCCTCTCACATGGTAGGTACCTCACTCACACCGAGCATGCTTATTGGATGAATGGTGGCATGGTTGGAGGCTGAGGGAGTATTACAAAATACGCCAGTGTCTCACGTTCAAAGAATTCACATGCAACTCATTTGCAGGAACCTTCTGGGTATTTTCTTCAGTTCTCTTCCATTTAATCTGGCAATTTATTTTTCTTTTCTTTCTTTTTTTGTTTGTTCCGTTTAGTTTTTCAACACAAGGTTCCTCTGTGTAGTCCTGGCTGTCCTGGAACTCTCTGTAGACCAGGCTGGCCTCCAACTCAAAGATTTGCCTGCCTCTGCCTCCTTGAGTGCTCGGATTAAAGGCGTGCACAACTACTGCCAGCCGTGGTAATTTATTAGATCATAAAACATTAAGAAATGTCTACAACGTGAGTCCAGGACAGCCAACGCTACAACAGTGAAACCTTGTCTCAAAAAACCAAAAAGAAAAAGAAAAAGTAATTTTTGAGCCTGGCTTGATAACACAAAACTGTATTCCCAGCACTAGGAAGGCTGAAGCAGAAAAATGGTGAATTCTAGACCTACATGACTAGGAAGACTTCATCTCAATATTAATAAAACATCGTAGGACAGCCAAGGAGAAGTTTACAGGAAAATCTCACGATTTAACAAGTCAGTTTAAAAGGAATGCTGAAGAGCAAGAGACAGTAAATCCCTACTTTATTTGGGGGTTCTTTAATGCTTATACCTCCCTTCCAACTCACCTACCCTAGATAGGAGAGAAAAGAACTTAAAAGGAATAGGGGAAGACGACCTTTTGGGGCTCAGTTCCTGGAAGTGATTCCCCTGACATAGTCGGCAGGATTTCAGCAGACTAGCAATTCAATCAAAGTTGCTGCTAGAACCTGGAACAGCAGCCCGGAACCTGGAGCCCCAAAGCACCTGGAAGTAGAGGGATGAATAGCCAAACAATACCAAGACCCAAAAAGGCGCGCCTCCTGTTTTGGGCTCATGTATATATCTCCTCTCTCAGAATCTGTACTAGGAAGTGTTTCAACAGGCAAAAACCAAGTCCACGCACAAGGTGGATAAACATCACCTGTTGGACTCACAAGTCTGTTCCCCATCCCACACTTGGGATCAAAACAAAAACATGTTTACATCCACTAGACTCCCGCTCCCTTGTTATTACTTTTATTAGCCTCCCTCTTCCCCCTCCCCCTCTTGGACTTTCTTCCACAAAGTGAAAACCCAACTAACTACATATTAAGACTTTTTTTTTTTTTTTTGAGACATGGTTTCTCTGTGTAGGCTTGGCTATCCTGGAAACACTCTGTAGACCAGGCTGGCCACATGAACTCAAGAGATCTACCTGCCTCTGCCTCCCAAGTGCTGGGATTAAAGGCCTGTGCCACCAGTGCCAGATTGTGTGTGTGTGTGTGTATGTTTGTTTTGTTTTTGATACTACTTTTAAAACAAACAAAAACTTGCAGGTTCAGAGTGATAAAATCACTCAGTCAGTAAAGTACTGTTCACCAGAGCCTGAGAACACGAGTCCAATCCCCAGCAGCCAAGCAAAATGCCAAGGACATTGATATTGGGCTTTTAATCCCAACTCCAGGAAGGCAGAGACTAGTGGACCCCTGGGGCTTGCTAGCCAGCCAGCCTGACTTGATAGCCAGCATACCCAAGGACCCAGTGAGAAACTTTGTCTCAAAAAACAATGCCAGGCAGTGATGGCCTCCCAGCACGTGAGAGGCAGAGGTAGGTGGATCTCTGTGAGTTTAAGGCCAGCCTGATCTACAAAGTGAGTCCAGGACAGCCAAGGCTACACAGAGAGGTCCTGTGTCTCAAAAAACCAAAATAAAAAACAACAGTAAAAACAAACATAAACATAGATTTACTTGGAATTATATAATCTAGCATACTTCATTTATGTTACATACATCCTGTTAGTACTAGCAAAACAGCAACAGGCCTGGTTAAAAATGGCAAGTAGTATCTGACAAAGGTCTAATATCCAAAGTATATAAAGAACTCAAGAAATTAAGCACCACCAAACCAAATAACCCAATTGAGAAATGGGGCTTGGAACTAAACAGAGAATTCTCAACAGAGGAATATCGAATGGTTGAGAAACACTTAAAGAAATGCTCAACCTCCTTAGTCATCAGGGAAATGCAAATCAAAACAACTCTGAGATTCCATCTTACACCCATGAGAATGGCTAAGATCAAAAATTCAAGTGACACCACATGCTGGTGAGGATGTGGAGAGGAACACTCCTTCATTGCTGGTGGGAATGCAAACTAGTACAGCCACTTTGGAAATCTATCTGGTGCTATCTCAGAAAACTGGGAATAGGGCTTCCTCAAGACCCAGCTATTCCACTCCTTGGAATATACCCAGAAGATGCTCCAGCACACAACAGGGACATATGCTCAACCATATTCATAGCATCCTTATTCATAATAGCCAGAACCTGGAAACAGCCTAAATGTCCCTCAGTAGAAAAATGGATAAAGAAACTGTGGTACATTTACACTATGGAATACTACTCAGCTATAAAAAACAAGGAATTTTTGAAATTTGTGGACAAATGGATTGAACTAGAAATGATCATAATGAGTGAGTTAACCCAGAAGCAGAAAGAGTCACATGGTATATACTCACTTATATCTGGACACTAGCCCAAGGGATATGTCCCATGAAAGCCTTCACTTACCGGGAAACTGGGACAGAGGGGAGGACATCCTATTTGGTCTCTAGGTGAGAGAAGCATGGGAGAATGGGGAAATAGAAGGATCCAGAGGGTCCTAGAAACCTACAAGAAGAACATTATGATGGGCAGATCTGGGCCCAGGGGTCCTGCTCAAACTATGGCACCAGCCAAGGACAATACATGCAGTAAACTTTGAACCCCTACACAGATCTAACCAATGGACAGGACGTTCTCCACAGTTGAGTGGAGAGTGGGGTCTGACTTTCACACGTACTCTGGTGCCTCATATTTGACCACGTCCCCTGGATGGGGAGGCCTGGTAGCACTCAGAGGAAGGATAGCAGGCTACCAAGAAGAGATTTAATACCCTATGAGCATATGGAGGAGGAGGTCCCTCTTAGTCACAGTCATAGGGGAGGGGAGTAGGGGGAAAGCGGGAGGGAGGAATGGGAGGATACAAGGGATGGGATAACAATTGAGATGTAATATGGATAAATTAATAAAATATATTTTTTAAAAAATGGCAAGTAGTAAGTACAGGAAGGATCAATTACGTAATAGTTATAACCAAAATGTGGTAGTATTTTTATAACACTTCTATCCCTTTGTATCAGCAATTTTACTTCTTTGCCTTTTAAACTTTGTAGGATATATTATTATTTTCTTAAAGATTTATTTATTATTTATAGAGTCTGTATGCACTCCTGCACTTCAGAAAAGGGCACAAGATCTCACTATAGATGATGTGAGCCACCATGTGGGTGCTGGGAATTGAACTCAGGACCTCTGGAAGAGCAGACAGTGCTCTTAACCACTGAACCATCTCTCCAGGCCCTGTAATCCTTTTTTGTAGTTTTATTCGGTGGTGCAGTGGTGCTGGGGAATCAATCCCAGAGCTTCACACACGCTAGGCAAGCAAGTAAGCCCAGCCATTTTTATTTTATTTTATGTATTTATTTTGGGTTTTTTGAGACAGGGTTTCTCTATGTATAACCTTGCCTGTCCTGGATTCACTTTGTAGACCAGGCTGGCCTTGAACTCACAGAGACCCACCTGCCTCTGCCTCCCACATGCTAGGATTACATGTGTGCGCCACCACACCTGGTTCTCATTCTGTACTTTATAAAATGTATAAACATAAGAATATTAACAGAACAAAAGAACCTATTAAATACATATTATCTGTATTAAATAAAAATGATATATTTCTGTACTGACAAGGTTGAATTTTTTGTTCTGTTTCCTTTTCCATTAATACTGCCTGGAGCCTTCAGGTGAAGTCTTCCCCCCCCCACCCCCAATAGTTAAACTGAATGCAGTCAAATATGAAATTAATTTTGACCTGCAGCTCTGCTCTTTTGCCTGCATAGCAATGGTTCCTGTAGTCATTGCATCGTAATGGCATCAAGCTAAATTTTCTCTCAAACAGTACACAAGCATAGAGTACCAACGGTTTCATTTACTGGCACACTAGGTTTGATGCTTCACTTTTAGCTAGGTTTGATGGCTTGGGCCTGTAATCCCAGCATTTGAAAGGTGGAGCAGGAGGATCAGAAATTCAAGGTCATCTCAACTATATAAAAAGTTCAAGGCTCAGCCAGCAGTAGTTGTGCACCTTTAATCCCAGCACTCAGAAAGGAGAGGGAGGTGGATCTCTGAATGCAAGGGCCAGCCTGGTCTACAGAGTGAGTTCCAGGATAGCCAGGGCTACACAGAGAACCCCTGTCTCGAAAAACCACACAGACACACAAAAATAATGATGATAATAAATAAATATAAGTAAACAGGTTCAGGGCTAACCCAGGCTATACAAAACTCTGTCTGAAAATAAACACATGAAAGAATTCGTTTTCACTTCTGCAAAACGACTGTCTGCTTTGTGTGTACAGCCTGCCGATAAGTCCTTTACAGCTGTAAATTAACCATGCATGCTCTCCGTGCCTCACATACCTAGCCATTTGTAGGCATCCTGTAGGTTCAGTATTTTTGTATGTCACCATAAGTTAAAGATCTTTTCTAAGGCTAGGATATAGTCAGTGGTAGAATGCTTACCTAGTATGCCTAAGGCTATGCTAGGTTCAGTCCCTAGGACCACAAAATAGCAACAACAATAATAAACGCCTACCATATGTAAAGCCTCTTTCTGCAAAGAAAAATTGTTATTAAACACAGCTGCGATCTGAAATTGCAAAATTGGAGTTAAATTTTAGGTTAAGTTTAAGTTTGAGGCCAGGCGGTGGTGGCGCATGCCTTTAATCCCAGCACTCGGGAGGCAGAGGCAGGCGGATCATTGTAAATTTGAGGCCAGCCTGGTCTACAAAGCGAGTCTAGGGCAGCCAAGGATACACAGAGAAATCCTGTCTCAAAAAACCAAAACAAACAAACAAACAAAAAGTTTAAGTTTGGGTAAAGAAATTCGGGAAGTTCATTTCAATTTGCTTGCCTTTTTCTGAGGACTTTTTTCCCCCTAGTATTACAGGCTTTCAATGGTCCACTGTCTAGGCCCTGTGGACTTCTGACTTTGGGTTGATGGACCCAGCTGTGGCAGACCCAGGCAAGGAATCAAGGCAGAGTATTCTATTCAAGGCAATAGTCTAAAGCAGAGACCTTCTTGCCCACATTTTAGGGCAGCACTATATGATGGAATAAGCAGGGGGTTTTGTTTGTTTGTTTTTTGGTTGGTTGGTTGGTTGGTTGGTGGTTGGTTAGTTGGTTTTTCAAGACAGGGTTTCTCTGTGTAACAGCCCTGGCTATCCTGGACTCACTTTGTAGACCAGGCTGGCCTCGAACTCACAGAGGTCTGCCTGCCTCTGCCTCCCAAGTGCTGGGATTAAAGGTATTCACCACCATGCCCGGCCGTAAGCATGTGTCTTACAAAGAGAATATAACTTAAAGACCAGAAGGGAATGTTTTGTTTTGTTTCGTTTCCATTTTGTGCATTGGTGTTTTGCCTGCATGTATGCCTATGTGAGAGTGTCAGATCTTGGAGTTACAAAGCTGCCATGTTGGTGCTGGAATTTGAACCCCAGTCCTCTGGAAGAATAGTCAGTGCTCTTAAGTGCTGAGCCATCTCTCCAGCCCCATAGGGAATGTTCTTATGAAGAGTTGAAGATTGAAGAGTGAGAAGTCAGAGGTTTAAAAGTACAGATAAACAGTGACTTGGAAGTAGGCAATACGTAGATGGTAAGATTAGCCTCTATTTCACAAAAGCACCTTACAGTCAAGTTTGGGCCCAGGATAGGTGGATTCAGCCTATTTCTTTTGGATTCAGTCCTTATAAGAGCTATCCTAGTATGGCACACCTCTGTAATCCCAGCACTCTGGAGGCAGAGGCAGGTGATCTCTGTGAGTTTAAGGTCAGCCTGGTCTACAAAAGTGAGTCCAGGACAGCCAGGACTATTATACAGAGAAACCCTGTCTCGAAAAATTAAAAACAAAAACAAACAAACAAAAAAAACCCACCTATCCTCTTGGCCTAAAACACTCTTTCAGGTTTGCCCCCACCTTACCTTCTGGTCTGATCCTTTTGGAAACGTCTTCCCAGTCCTTGATTAATTTGTCCTGCACTCAAATTTTTCCAAAAACTCTGTAATCCTCCTGTAACTATATTTAGTCATATTTGTCCATGTCTGCCTTTCTGATTGTTCAGGACAAAAGTTTTGAGGATATCTGTCTTGCTTAGCATCCAAAAATTGGCACTTGTAGTAACCAATACATGTTTAGTGAGTTAATGCTTAAGGCCATATGGTGGATGGATGGCATTGGATTTTTTTTTTTCTCCAGAGATAGGGTTTCTCTTGTAGTCTCCACTGTCCTGGATGCTTTGTAGACCAGGCTGGCCTCGAACTCACAGAGATCTGCCTGCCTCTGCCTCTCAAGTGCAAGGGTTAAAGGCATGCACCATCACCACTCGGCAGCAGTAGATTTTTGTTTATTTGTTTTGGTTGTTTTTTGGGGGGAGGTGTCTTGTTTTTCCAGATAGAGTTTCTCTATGTAGCCCCAGGTGTCCTGGAACTCCCTTTGCAAACCAGGCTGGCCTTGAACTCAGAGGTCTCTCCTGCCTCTGCCTCCCAAGTGAGGGGACTAAAGTCATGCTCCACCACACCTGACATTGAGTGACATTGTTTGGTATGACTGAATCCAAACTGCATATCAATCTTTTTAAAGATTTTGTTTATTTTATGTATGAGTGCTCTATCTGCTTGTACACCTGCAGGCCAGAAGAAGGCATCAGATCACATTATAGAAGGTTGTGAGCCACCATGTGGTTTCTGGGAATTGAACCCGGTACCTCTGGAAGAGCAAACAGTGCTCTTAACCACTGAACCACCTCCCCGAGCCCCGAATATCAATCTGTTGATGCCCTTCCAGGTTGCAACATTTCATTTCACACACTAACTATTCAGAGCCAGTTACTCAGATCAAAGGTGATTTATTTGGATATCCAAAGTGCTTTATAAAATTATATAGAAAACCTAAAAAGTATTCTGTTGACCTACCTTATACTATCATCATTTGGTTATTTATTATCATTGAGTTATTTACTAGACAGAAAAATATTTGTTATATGTAAAATATTCTTGCTGTTACCTATAGGGAAGGAGATGAACGGTGTCAAGGAGGAGAGACAATCAGGAAATAGATGTAGTTTGCTCTGGTCCACCCAAGGCCAGAGGTAAAGGCGAAGGCACTAAGATGCTAATATGTAGTTGGTGCCATTAGTAACCCAGTCGTTGTGAACAGATAATCCGTTACGTTCAAGGCACTCTCTTAAGTCAACCAACAGCCATCATTTCGTCAATTTACCCAAACCCTGCTGGCTGTTAAAACCATGTAGAGACTAAACAGGGCTGCCATTTGAGACCCTCCCCCAGGAATGCAATGAAGATGTCATCTCTGGTCCTGATGAGACCCTCCCCCAGGACTGCAGGTAAGAGGGCACCTCTGGTCCTGATGAGTAGTCCCGGGACCACATCTGGTGCTCTGACAGTGTCCTATCCTGCGTACAAGTCCACAGATACTGGGGCATTGCCTGCATGTCACTAAAAACAACAACGGTTTCAGGGTTGGAGACACTGTCAACCACGCTGTCATGAGCATCTAAGGCCCCGGGACTCGATGGGGGTGGGGTAATAGTTGAGTTACTGCCCTGACAGTAGGAGCCTGTGAGTACTTCTGCCTCAAATACATAGATTAGCCTGTCTGTGCTAGAGGTTTTCTTGACCTTGTCTGCCAATCTTCTGAGGCTCTTGGTGAAATATATGCCAGTTCCATAAACTGGGTCTGAAAGAGAAAAAAAAAATATGTTCTGGTAGATGATGTCTGTTTGGGTGCTGATATGTATTCGCTCTAGACTTTCATAATTACCTCCACCCTAAATTGCTCCCCTGAGTCTGTATCACTGATAACGCTTTACTTAGAACACACGATTAGAAGTTACAGAGAAGTCGCTGGCTTTCAAAGCAGTTTCACATTGGTGAGAGTCAATTAATCTGCAATTTGGATAATACTTTCATTTAAAGCATGAGAATCTAAGATTTGGAGAAACTGCAGTTCAAGTCAGTATTAACCAAGCAGTTGGCAGCAGTAAGGAAATCTGTCTTCCTTAGAACACTGGCTGGCTATACAAGCTACAAAAGGGCCTATCTTTACAGAGTTCGAGAATATAGCCTTTAGATAGCATCCAGTGAGAGCAGGCAGCCCTAGGACTTCAGGACTGTGAGTTTGAGGCCGGCCTGTGCTATGTACACAGCACAAAAAGAAAAAAGAAAAAGGGAAGTAGGCAAGAAGACAGAGTCAGCCGGGCATGGTGGCGCATGCCTTTAGAACCAGCACTGGGGAGGCAGAGGCAGGCAGATCTCTGTGAGTTCCAGGCCAATCTGATCTACAAAGTGAGTCCAGGACAGCCAGGCCTACACAGAGACACGGTGTCCTGGAAAAAAAAAAAAACAATAAAAAATAAGCCAGGAGGTGGTGGTGCACACCTTTAATCCCAGCACTCGGGAGGCAGAGGCAGGCAGATCACTGTGAGTTTGAGGCTAGCCTGGACTACAAAGCGAGTCCAGGACAACCATGGCTACACAAAGAGAAACCCTGAATTGGGGTAGGGGAGATACGCTTAGAGCAGTTTTCTCAGTTCAAAAGTCCTTTCTTCCAGTTGGTAGAACCAAAGTCATAAGAAAGAGATGTGACTCATTCTGACGCAGAAACTGTAACCTTTCTTTTCCCCAAGCCGCGCCCCTTTTTATCTCCTGGCCCAAATCCTAAGCCTGACTGCCTTGATACCGGGGATCACATTCTCTCTGAAGCTCGCCTCTCCCCCACTGTGTCCTGTGAAGACATAGACTCCCCATGCTGAGCCTGCACGCTGTCTTGACTTGCAGCTTGCAAGAATAACTTTCCTTCTATTTCTACTTCCCTCCTCCAGGCTAATATACAGACTTCCGGCTGGCTTGCCTGCCCTCCTATTTTATCTAACTCCAATGAAGTAGTGTTTGAGTTCCCTGCTGAATCCATTTCTAAACTGCTTTATTGGTGTGACCAAGATCCTGCAAAAAGGATCCTGTGGCATCATCTCCTTGTGGCATTATGAAGACATCAACTAGACCTTACATGAATCCTCTTACTTGCTGAATTTTTATTTATTTTGTGTAAATTTCATTTATTTATTTTCTATGTGTCTGTATGAGTGCTTGCATATGTATATATGTTTGTGCACCGTGTGCATGCAGAGCCCATGGAGGCCAGAAGAGGGCACTGGATCCCCCTGAGACTGGGCTTACAGATTATGAGTCACCACGTGAGGGCTAAGAATCAAACCCTGGTCCTGTGGAATAAGTGTCTTTAACTTCCGAGCCCTGCTTGCTGGACTTTAAAAAAAAAAAAAAAAAGAATTATATTTATACATTTTTATTCAATGTGTGAGTGCTTTTGTCTACATGAATGTGTGTGAACCACTTTTGGGCTTGGTGCCCGAATAGGTCAGAAGAGAGCATCATATTCCCTGCACCTGAAGTTACAGATGGCTGTGAACCACCATGTGGGTCCTAGGAATCAAACCTGGGTCCTCTGCAAGAGCAACAAGAGCTCTGAACCACTGAGCTTGCTGAGTTTTACTTTGTTTTGTTTTTGTTTTTTTGAGACAGGATTTCTCTGGGTAGCTTTGGCTGTCCTGGACTCCCTTTGTAGACCAGGATGTCCTGGGACTCACACAGGTCCACCTGCCTCTGCCTCCTGAGTGCTGGGATTAAAGGCGTTCCCCACTACGTTCACAGCCTTGCTAAAATTTTAAAGGAATCACATTGCTGGAGAAATTACAGTAATCTGAGTGTGTTCCTCCAGCCTGTGAGGCAATCCAAGGTCAGTCTCCTGGTTAGGCAGTTGACTAGAAATGGACAAAGAAGATTTTTTTCCCTGACTGAGCAGTGCTTTCTGTTCCTGTCCAGCAGCACGTGGTGCGTGATCGTTTCTGGGCTTTCCTCTCCTCTCTTTCAAAATGGAGCATCTCACCTGCCAGATCATACCTGATGCATTCATAGGAGATAGAGGCTGAAAGGCCTAGGCCTGGTGGTACATGCCTTTAATCCCAGTCACTAGGGAGGGGAGGCAGAGGCAGGCAGATCTCCATGAGCTACAAGCTAGCCAGGACTACATAGACTCTGTCTTTTTAAAAACGGGTGGGGTTTTGCAAAACACAAGTTTCTCTCTCTCTCTCTCTCTCTTTTTTTTTTTTTTTTTTTTTTTTTTTTTTTTGGTTTTTTAAGACAGGGTTTCTCAGTGTAGTCTTGGCTGTCCTGGACTCCCTTTGTGGACCAGGCTGGCCTCAAATTCACAGCGATCCACCAGCCTCTGCCTCCCAAGTGCTGGAATTAAAGGTGTGTGCCACCATACCTGGCTCAAGTTTCTTAAATTTAAGTAACTGTGCTTCTAACAAAGGAATGAGGGGTCGGTATTGATAATTTTTGTTGAAATAAGAAAGGCAGAACAAGGACACACCAAGGTGCTCCCTGCAGATCGAACAGCTAGAACACAGAAACAGGGATGAGATTAAAACCTGAACCACAGATCCTGCCGTTCACCCTTGTGTCAAGGTGACACCCACCAACCAAAGACAGAAAAGACTTCACCCCTGAAGCCCAGGGGCAAAGGCTCCCTTTCCCACAGCCATACGCTGATGTCTGCTTGCCCGTGTCCATGCAGGCAGCCCTGAGGACATGTCTATGCAGGCACAGAAGTCCACGAGGATAAACTGAGCCCTCAGGACGAGACTGACACGTACCACAGTGTGTCGAGTACAGTCTGTGAAAGCCGACTCTGCACACCGTGTTGCAGAACTGATGCGGGACCTGCTGAAACAGCTTTAGGCTCCCAGATCCCTTCAGAGATCTCTCTTCCATCATTTTCTTCTTCTCTTGGAAGGCTGCCAGGAGCGCCCTATTGTCTATCTGCTCCACCTATAAGCAAAAGGGGTAAAAGAGAAGAATTGAACTTGTCTGAAGAAATGGCTACTTAAATTGTCTCCTGCACTACTTGGAAACTACTTAGGCTGTGCGAGTAGAATTCATAACGTTTGCTTTTCAGTTCTCTCCTAATTTGGTTTCTCTTCAAATTCTACCCCAGCCCCTTTTTTTCCCCCCTCAATAAACGCATTTAATAAAGTTAGCTGTAAGCCTATAGTGCCCAAAGTGGAAACAGGAGGGTCAGAAAGAGATCAAGGGCAATCTCACCTACATAGCAAGTATGAAGCTAGCCTGGGCTACATGAGAGTCTGTCTCAAAAGAAAGTAATATAATAAAAATTCACATGCTTGGGAGATGGCTGGGCTAGCTGGAAAAGTGCTTGGCTTGAACGCATGAGAACCTGAGTTCAATCCACTGAATGAACATTTTAAAAAGCCAAGCAATGTGACGCGTGCTTGTAATCCCTGGCACTGGGGAGGAGACAGGTCCCTAGGGCTCATTGGCAGGTTAGCCTAGGCTAGTTAGTAAGTTCCAAGAAAAAGTGAGAGCCCTGTTTTAGTTACTGTTCTTCCCCCCCCCCCGCCCCCGCCCCGACCTCCTGTCGCCCCCAGATAGGGTTTCTCTGTGTAGCCTTGGCTGTCCTAGACTCACTTTGTAGACCAGGCTGGCCTCGAACTCACATCAATCCGCCTGCCTCTGCCTCTTGAGTGTTGGGATTAAAGGTGTGCGCCACGATGCCTGGCTTCAGTTACTATTCTATTGCTGTGAAGAGGCACCATGACCAAAACATCTTATAACAGAACACATTTAAGGGGGGCCGGCTTATAGCTTTAGAAGGTTAGTCTACGATCGGTTATGAGAGGAAGCAGACAAGCATGTTGCTACAGCAGTAACTGAAAGCTTTACATGCCAATCTGTAGGCAGGAGATGGAGAGAGCTTCCTGTCATAGGCTTTTGAAACCTCAAAGCCCACCCCCAGTGACACACCTCCTCCAAAACCAAGGTGAGCTGTGAAAGATGAATGCCCTAAGGAAGGACACTAGCCAAGGCTCCCTGACTTCCACATGCTAGAAACATCGTATGTTAGTCTTTTATGAGAAGGAGTTAAAAATCTTTTTAATCTCCTCTACCTAGTAAGACTTTTATGCAAATGTTTTAACCCCCTACCCCCTGTAAAAACTTTTATTTACAAAGGCCAGGCACCATTCTCAGAGTTTAGGTAATTCAGCAGCTGACACGCCCTGACCCTCTTTCCTGCCCTTTCCTTTTCACTGTTTCTTTGAAAGCTAGCCAACTGAGAGAGAATGTGAGGTCAGACGCAGGTCAAGGGAGAAAGGACACAGTCCCCACCTGTGGTAAGACTATAAACCATGTGAACTCCCTACTCTTCCAAGTTTTGAGTAACACACCCTGCTGATGAGAAGTAGAGTTTTGCCTTGTGAGACACTTTAATTGGAGAAGCTAGCATCTTTGTTTAAACAGCGTGCACATACCAGGCATGCATATCCTGGTACACACAAACCTACTGTGTAGTCAGAAGATGCCAGTCACTGAAATGACCAACAATCCGGACACACTATGTGTCCCATTAAAGCTAGTGGTAGTGGGGCTAGAGAGGCGGCTCAGCGGTTAGGAGCACTGACTGCTCTTCCAGAGGTAATGAGTTCAATTCCCAGCAACCACATGGTGGCTCACAAGCATCTCTGATGTGATCTGATGCCCTCCTCTGGCCTGCAGGTATACATGCAGACAGAGCATTGTATCATAATAAATAAATAAATCTTAAAAAAAAAAAAAAGCCAGTGGTATCACAGAGGGCTAAACACTGTTGGGCTTTCCATTGTTATGGTCACCGATAAGGTAAGCCACCTGCTCATAAACCTTGACTCTGTGGCCCTGCACATCTTGACATCATTTCTACCTCCTGATTCCAACTATACTTTTCAGGCCTGTATTCCCTCCCGGTCTTGACTCCAGACTCCAGGTCACTGAGCAGCTGGCTCTCAGTCTTTGGCAGCTGAATTTTTATTTTGGCTGCAGAACCAGGTAAGAGCAAGGCGAGCCCGAGCCTCCCACGACTAGGTAGGTACCTTCACAACCCACAAGCCACACTTTTCAAACTGTTTCCTTCGGTCCTGGAGTTCCGGAGTTAAAGGTACTGGGTATCGTTGAAATGTGTCGTCGAATTCTTCCGTTTCATCCAGTGTTCCTTGCTGATTGGCCCACTGTCCTAAGAGAGAGAGAGAGAGAGAGAGAGAGAGAGAGAGAGAGAGAGAGAGAGAGAGAGAGAGAGAAGCTTATTTCAGTGTTTGATGAGCACAGGGAAAAAGTGGTCTAAAGAGATTTAAGAAACAAACTTTTGCTGCTACTTAACTATCTTTTTTGGTTTTGTTTTGTTTCTTTGGGTTTTTGTTTGTTTGTTTCATTTGTTTGTTTTTGTTTTTCGAGACAGGGTTTCTCTGTGTAGCCTTGGCTCTCTTGGACTTACTTTGTAGACCAGGCTGGCCTCCAACTCACAGCGATCCGCCTGCCTCTGCCTCCCAAGGGCTGGGATTAAAGGTGTGCGCCACCGCGCCCGGCCTGGCAAGAGATGTTAACTTAATATACCATCAGTCACTCACCTGATGAGCTCCGAAGACTCCTCTCCCTTTTCCTGGCCACTTCTTCCTGAACTTCCCACAGCATGCATTCAATATTCATAGCTGCTTCAATGATGCCAGCCTGGGCACCCTTAATCTCTAAAGTTGCCTTAGCTGGCCAGACGGTCTCTAAGATGGAGACGCTTGAGGCTGCCTGGAGCTCAGCCAGCAGGTCATGCTCCTCCTTCCCAAGGTAGAGGATGTGACTGTTGGCAATGGTGTGGTGGTCCTTGGAGGTCAGCAACCTTTCCATCCATTCTTTGGCTTCCCACATCTCTCCCACTTTTACACCCATCAGATTGATGGCAGCGGATCCGGCTTCAAGCCCACTCCTTTGCTCCCCTCTGCTCCACTGGGGGACTGAAACAGCTATCAAAAACAGACATGGAAGGCTGGTGGGTTCTTAAATAGTGGAGAACAACACAGCCACTGTTTTCCCGAGAATATTACCACCACTGTCAGCAGCAGCAGCAGCAGCACCAGTTAGAAGGGAACGTACGTGCTTAGCTTATGGCCTCCTTAAAAACACTGCTTTGGCTCAAAAGGCAACAGCTTTGTCATGGTCACCCTCTGCTGTGTGTGATTTGTCAATTCACAAATGGCTTTACCTGTTCTCACCTGGTAAGTGGCAGGTCCCTTAACCCCTTCCACATACCAGACTTAAAAAAAAAAAAAAGCCTCAGAGTTCAAGGAATTTATTTTAAAAAACAAAAACTGAAAAACAAAAACAAACAAACAAACAAAACTCTGAAATTGACAGTAGTAACATGTGCTTATAAGATCCTTACTTTCTTTCTTTCTTTCTTTCTTTCTTTTTTCTTTTTTGGTTTTTCGAGACAAGGTTTCTCTGTGTAGCCTTGACTACCCTGGACTCACTTTGTAGACCAGGCTGGCCTCAAACTCACAGCAATCCACTTACCTCTGCCTCCCAAGTGCTGGGATTAAAGGCATGTGCCACCATGGCCAGCCCTTGCTCCCTTACCAAAAAGAAAAAAAAATAATTCTTTGGAATTTCATACATTTTTTCCTAATCCTCTTCCTAGTTCAGATACCCCTCTATTTTTATTTTTATTTTTTATGTATTTTTGAGACAGTGACTCATTGCCCAGGTTAGCCTCACAAATTGTATGTAGTCAAGGCTAGCCTTCAATTCCTGATCCTCCTGGCTCTACCTCTCAAATGTTGGGATCAGTGGTGTGGTGATGGCGCACGCCTTTAATACCAGCACTTGGGAGCCAGAGGCAGGTGGATCTCTATGAGTTCAAGGCCAGTCTGGTCTACAAAGCAAGTCCATGACAGCCAAGGCTACACAGAGAAGCCCTGTCTCAAAAAACAAAACAAAAAGATAAGTAAAAAATAAAAAGGGAGCAAACCAGTAAGTAGATAATTAGGCAAAACACTTCATAAAAAAGTAAATATTATGGCTCATAGCTATGTGAAAAGATGCTTAACTTGGCTGCAATCAGAGAAATGTACCATCCCCCACCAATCAGGCAGGAATTTGGAAGTTTAGCCATATCAAGTATTGAGAAGTCTATAGAGCAACTAAAATCCCTAAATATCTATGATATAAAACTGGGACAAGCATTCTTATTCAAGATCAAACCCAAAATCTATTGAAAAGCTCATTTAGTAGTTGTGGGGTGTGTGTGTGTGTGTGTGTGTGTGTGTGTGTGTGTGTGTGTGTGTGTGTGTGTCCAGAGAGTCAATAGATCTAGCTCAGGTGTTCAGCCTAGGTAGCAAGCACCTTGACCGACCAAGTCATCTTAGAAGTTCACATTGGGGGGAAGTGCTGGATAGATGACTCAGAGGTTAAGAGCACTGGCTGCTCTTCCAAAGGTCCCAAGTTCAATTCCCAGCAACCACATGGTGGCTCACAGCCATCTATAATGAGATCTGGTGCCCTCTTCAGGTGTGCAGGTGAACATGCAGCCAGAACATTGTACACATAATAAATAAATCATTTTTTAAAAAAGGAAGTTCACATTGGAACTAAGTGCCCAATGCAAATAACCCGATCCCCTTCAATAACAGAACATTATTATATTGATGAAAAGAAATGACCTTTACATGACTGATTCACAGTATTTTGAGGGGAGAAAAAGCAAGTTGAGAACTATTCCAGACATTTCTCCAAGGGCTTCACACAGATTTGTTTTTGTTTTTTGTTTTTTGAGACAGGGTTTCTCTGTGTAACAGCCCTGGCTGTCCTGGACTCCCTTTGTAAACCAGGCTGGCCTCGAACTCACAGCGATCCGCCTGCCTCTGCCTCCTGAGTGCCGGGATTAAAGGCGTGCGCCACTACCGCCCGGCACACTCATATTATTTTATTTAAGCCTCACAATCCTATGCGATAAGTACTATTTAGTTCATTATACAAATGAAGTCACTTGAGATTCCCAGACTCGTTACTAGTTAATCATGTCCACCAAGCTAGTGGGTGTGGGCAGCTGACCCTAATGCTTACACAACTCTGCTTCCCAGCAGTGATCCCAAGACACCAGGGTAGGGGCTGGAGACAGTTCAAGTGGGGAAAAGGATGTATGGCTCTTCCAGGGGACCCGAGTTCGATTCCCACCACCCACATCCAGCAGTTTACAGCTCTAACTCCAGCGCTGGAGGGAGCTCTGGCCTCTGCAGGCAAAATTCACTTACGTGCACATGTACAACCCTCCTCCTATAACTAAAAATTTAAATAATAAAAAAGACTACTTAATAAATTATAATAATAATTTTTTCAAAGTTTAAAAAGAAAGACCAGGCCAGGCATGGTAGCGCACGCCTTTAATCCCAGCACTCGGGAGGCAGAGGCAGGAGGATCGCTGTGAGTTCGAGGCCAGCCTGGTCTACAAAGTGAGTCTAGGACAGCCAAGGATGCATAGAGAAACTCTGTCTCGAAAATCCAAATAAAATAAAAATAAAATAAAACGAAAGACCACCAGTCAGCATCTTTCTACCGATGTCCAGCTAGGTGGTACCAGGAGCTATGAAAAGTATTAGGACGGAGCTGTAAGGGAGGGGGAGGGGGGGGAGGGGGTGGGGGAGGGGGAGGGGTGGGGAAGGGGGAGGGGGAGGGGAGCTGAGGAGAAAGAAAAGCCAATGTTTAAGCCAACAAAAGTCTTGAAGGAAATTTCAACAGGAGGCGTACTTTTTGCTGTTTTAAATGCTTATTTGGGAATTTCCATTACTTTCTGGAAGGAAATAAAACAATACAAAGTGGTACCTCCCTGACCCATCATTATTAGGATGGAAGAATTGCTTCAGATAACTCAATTGTTCAAACTACTGAGGGTAACTTTTCTAAGAACCAAAACACACCCAATTAACTATTTACTATATAAACATCTAATGAAAATGTGCTTCTTTTCATCCCTGGCTGGTATAATCTCTCCTTGATAATCTAAGACAATCCTTATCAAACATCCTGAAGGTTAATTATTTTCCTAATAAAAAGAAATTCTTTTTATTTTTTTCTTAAGATTTATTTATTTATTTATATGTATACAGTGCTCTGCCTGCATGTACACCTGCATGCCAGAAGAGGGCATCAGATCACATTATAGATGGTTGTGAGCCACCATGTGGTTTCTGGGAACTGAACTCAGGACCTCTGGAAGAGCAGTCAATGCCCTTAACCTCTGAGCCATCTCTCCAGCCCCAGATGCTTTCAAGAACCACTGAGAAATCATGATCCTTGTCTGTACGCTTCAGCTCAGTAATACACATCCTGCAGATTCCCTTTGGGCATTAGCCTTACCTAAACCCCAGCCCTTCCTTACCTGTTCCTCTATGCTACACGTGACCTCCCAAACGCGCACTGTATTGGTTCACTCCTGTCGGTTTTACTCATCTCAAGCGCTGCCCCACCACCGCTGGCCGACGGAAGTCTTCCCATCCCAAAGCTCAGCTTAGAAACACTCTTGTCCATGAAGCCGTTCTTGAAGCTCTTTCCCTCTCCTAGTACACCTCAGGAGTTTGCCCATCTTCTCCTTCCTTGCCATCTGGAACTGGTCTAATGCTTTGTCATTAGGCACTTTTTTTATAATTAGAAATTATCATAATATTGTCTATTGTTTATTTAAATTACAGTGTGTGATTGCTCTTTCTCTGTCTCTGTTGCTGCCTCTGTGTGTGTGTGTGTGTGTGTGTGTGTGTGTGCGCGCGCGCGCACGCGTGTCTTTGAAAGCACACCTGTACTATAGTGTACATGTGGAGGTCAAAGGACAGTTTGCGAGAGTCTATCTACCCTGTAGGTTCGGGGAGCTGGGCTCTGGTCCTCAGGCTGGGCAACAGGTGCCTTACCTGATTAGCCATCTTGCTGGTTGGTAAACACCATCATTATCACTCCACAGACAAATGCAGGCTCCTAATAAGCACCAGCGCAGGACTCCCAACAGCCAGCCTACCAAGCCGTTAAGCAGTCCATGCCAGTCCACTCCACCCACCAAAGGAAGTGATACAGAAGGAACCCCACAAGATCACAGCATCCCAGACTGCTTCACCCCGAAATCCCAGCAATCCCAAACCTAGCTCAGCCACAAGATCAACTGGACAGTTCGGGATTTGTTGTTGTTGTTTTCATTTTTGTTTTTCTGAGACAGGAACGTTTCTCTGTGTAGCCTTGGCTGTCCTGGACTTGCTTTGTAGACCAGGCTGGCCTCGAACTCACAGCGATCCACCTGCCTCTGCCTCCCGAGTGCTGGGATTAAGGGTGTGTGCCACCACACCTGGTACCCCACCTTTCTTTAAGAAAGAGTCTCATTAGCCTGGTGCGATGGCGCCCGCCTGTAATCCCAGCACTCAAGGAGGCAGAGGTAGGCGGATCACTATGAGTTCAAGGTCGGCCTGTCTTAAAAATCGAGTCCAGGACAACCAAGGCAACACAGAGAAACCCTGTCAAGAAAAACAACAACAACAACAACAACAAAAGTCTCATGTAGCCCAGGACAGTCTCAAACTTGCTGTCTGAGTATGACGTGGAATTCCTGATGCTCCTGCCTCCACCCCTGTACCACTGACGCCCGCAGGACTCTTCATTGCTTACTCACCACTGTTACTGCTGAGATTCAGCTCATTGAACCTCTTTGTCAGTTCAGCACAAAAAACCTAAAATAAGCAAAGCACAACAGTCACGGTAAAGCAGACACCCACTGTAATGAAACCTCTCCCAGAATGCACCACACCACTGTCATTCCACTCGGTCCCCACTGCCACACGCTCCAACACAGGCCTTCGACAACCCAAGGGAACATGTGCTGCACTGTGATCTGTTAGAGCAGTGGTTCTCAACCCATGGGTCAGACATCAGATCTTCACATTACGACTCATTACAGTAGCAAAATTACAGTTATGAAATAGCAACAAAAAGAATTTTATGACGGTCGGGCCTGGTAGCACACGCCCTTAATCCCAGCACTCAGGAGACAGAGGCAAGCAGATCTTTGTGAGTTTGAGGCCAGCCCGGTCTACAGAAACTATATTAAAGGGTCTCAACATTAGGAAAGTTGAGAACCACTGGATTAGAACATCTGAGAAATTAGTACAACTAAAATTAAAGCAAATAAAAGCCTGTCAGAATTTAGTCAAAATATAAGCACTTATCCATTCAGATATGAATGTAGGTGCTGAATTAAAACTAAAATAAAAATATAGATTACTTCTCAATGTTATGAGCACACCAAACTGTTTTATTTGGGTTAATTGTTATAAACCACTTAAAATTGGATCTGACTCATAGTAAGCATTCAACATATGTTCTATATGGTAATCATTGTTACAGAGAGTCTACAAAAGAAAAACTGGCTATTTCTAGCCATTTCCCTTAAGACAGAGTCTACCTGAAATCAATGAAATCTCTTAGGGGTTTGAAAACACCTTATCCAGTATCTTTCTTGTTCAAAGTTGATAAAACAGGCATTACTGGAAAATGATAATATGGTAAGATAAAGACTAAAAGACTAGATTTTGCTTTATATCTACACTTCAAAAATGAAGTGTGTGAGTGAGTGTGTGTGTGTGTATATGTCTGTGTGTGTGTGTGTGTGTGTGTGTGTGTGTGTGTGTATGTGTTTAGACAGGGTCTCACTATCTCACTATGTAGCCCTGGCTGTCCTGGAACTCCCTCTGTACACCAGGCTGGCCTCAAACTCAGAGCGCCACCTGCCTCTGCCCCCCAGTGTCCCAGGTTACTGGGATTAAAGGCGTGTTTACCTTGGCTCAGATACTCTTTCCTCTGCTTCCCAAGTGATGGGACTAAAGATGTACCCCAACACACTCAACTCAACGATGAAGTTTCTTAATCTATAGAGCATTTCCTTCATAAACTGTATCTGTAGCTTTCATTTCTAGAGCAAATAAAATCCCTTGATCTTACCATATTTAGTAACCTGAAGGGAGTATGCCCTGGTTGTTCCCTGCTGTCCCCATCCAAAAGTTTGGAAATAAGGCAAATGAGCTAACATTCCACTGATAAAACAGACAGTGAGAGAGGCCATATATAACGGGTGAAGTCAGTTCTTTGGCTAGGTCATTTCAGAAGGCAGGAGATGGTGCAGGGTTAGAAATACTTAAGCATAGCCAGGTGTGGTGGCACAGGCCTGTAATCCCAGAGAGGCAGAGGCAGGTGGATCCATCCTGACTTCGAGACCAGCATGGTCTACCAGTTGAATTCAGGACAGCCAGGGTTACACAGAGAAACCCTGTCTTGAAACAAAACAAAACAGCCTCCCCCCACCGAAGAAATATTTGCTAAATAACCCTCTATTGCCTTTTATGGATACCCAGCTCTATCCATGACCAAAACCAAAAAATAAACAAACAAAAAAACAAAACAAAACAAAACAAAAAAACCCTCAAGAAATATTTCAGAACAAGAAGGAGGAGAAGGGATTAGGGGAGAAAAAATCATCTCATACCAAAAATAGGTTGCTTATGTCTATGGAACAGAGAGAATAAATGTCAACGAGAAGAAGGGAAAGAAAAAAATCTAAGTAGTGTGAACATGGCTTGGATAATGGCCTTTGCCATTAGGCCAAGGGCAGAAGCCTCCTCCAGTTAAAACCCCAGCACACTGTGCTCCTTACTCAGTATGTTAGACTAGAGATACTAATTAGACATGGTTGATGAATGAAAAGCTGTAAGGCTTTCCAGCACAGCTAACTCACTCTGTGTGTCTCCGCATCTGCTGGAAAGATCACAATCTTTACAGTTAGTGTTTTCCCCCTGTGCTCTTTGGCAAATGCTAAAACTTCATCAAACATTATCCACGCTGCTATACTCCGGTCCAAACCAATCAGTCCTGTGCCGAGGGCAGGAAAGGAGATGGAATTTATGTCTGGCTTGAGGCATTTTTCCAGGCAGCTCTTCACTGCATCTTTCAACACCTGTAAGATAAATACAAGCTCTCAAGATCAGCCTTTAAGACAAAAATAAAACTTCACTTAACATTCATTTGTGATCAAAATTTGCCCTGCCAGCCTGCACTTAGGGTTGTGTTCTTGTGTCCTCACGGGACTAGTAAGGCCCCATTCCACAAACCCCACTATAGCAATGAGCTAAACTGGGGGAAATAGAAGGCTGGGAAACTGAGGTGACTGAATGCTACCCAGGGCATTTGAGCACTGTGATCTCTCCCAGTCATGTGGCCTTGATCATCTCCCTAGCTCAGGGAGCCAAGCATCCGTGTGCCATCCATCTGCCACTCCCAAAGCAGCACAGTCCTTGACAGTTTACTGAAGAAGATGGAGACTAAAAGAAGCAAGCAGGATCCCTTCAGCATTATTAAGATCTGCCGTGTAGCCTCTCCTGGAGAAGTGCTGACAGTTTTGGTAGATTTAAACACTCATCAGCTTTTCTTTTTCCTTTTTTTTTTTTTTTAAGACAAGATCTCACTATGCAGCGTGGCTAATCTAAAATTCACTGTGTAAAGTAGGTGATTTCGAACTCACAGAGGTTTGCCTGACACCACCTCCCAAGGACTGGGATTTAAAAAAAAATAAATAAATAAAGAGTAGGCCACCATGCCAGTAAGCTTCCATCAACTTTTCAGTATTGCATTGAATTACCATAAAGACAGGAAGGCTGTCTGGCCAATCTGGCATTAGAGAACTCTTTAAGAGAGGTCAAGATGTGACACAGAAAAAAAAAAAAGTTACACAAGCCAGGTGTGGTGCTTTATAATCCCGGCACTCAGGAGGCCCATGCAGGGAGATTGCCAAGGCTAGCTTGGGCTACACAGTGAGACCTCATCTCAAAAAACCAAAAACAAAAAGAAAAATAGCCAAGTGTGGTGGCACACATCTTTAATCCCAGCACTCTGGAGGCAGAGGCAGGTGGATCCCTGTGAGTTAAAGGCCAGCCTGGTCTACAAAGTGAGTTCCAAGATAGCTAGGGCTTTGTAGAGAGAGACACTATCATAGATAGATAGATAGATAGATAGATAGATAGATAGATAGATAGCTGGCTGATAGATATGGATGGATGGGCGGGCGGGCAGGTGGGTAGATGGACAGACAGACAGACAGATAGACAAAAGACACATTGGGATTAAGCATTCCTCTACATCCGGGTAGACTCCTGCTACTTTCTAACTTTCGTGTTTAACGGGAAGAGTGGGCTAAGAGCCAATATCTACTATAGGCACATTTGGAAGAGACCGGGTAATAGATTTGAATCCAGCTCCTGCTGGAATTTAATTTGTGAAAGGAAATTTGGAGAGGCTGGACCCCCTGCCTCACTATGGAAGACAGAACAGGTCATTGCGCATTGCCGAGGAAACTGGTGAACAGACTGAGGGGATCTGGGTTTCGGTGCCCATGTGCAGTGTGCACACAGAGACACTGCAAACGTGGGGATGTGGGGGCAACCATGCTTGCTCAGCCTTTCACCCTGTCATTGATGTGTTTCCAAACAGGGCTATACCGTCTGGTGATACTTCATAAACATAATCAAGCAATGGGAACTTAACAACATCGACTGTGCAAGTGTACAAACATCAAGTTTATTTTGAACTTACCTGGCACTTGTTATCAAGTCGCCATGCCACATGGTACACATACTGGCAGGACAATTTAAATCCTTTTGTGACATGTACCACCTGATAATTTGAAGACAAGTCAATCTTGTCAAGTTCCCTTTCCATTTCAGTGCCTGCTTGTTTAAGAATTGACTCTGACACAGGTCCCACTTTAAGATTGTATTTGTATACGGAATTAACAATTACATCTGTCTGAAAAAAATGAAGAAAACACAGGAGTCATTGTTTAAAAATCCCTCCTAAAATAACTAATTTGTACCTCCCTGAATGTTGGGGGACGGCCTTTGTGCACTGTGTATTCAAAGGCTGATTTCTGTACCCAGAGATCTGGCTGCAGTCTGAACTTTGGCACTATCGTTATTATGAAGCATCTCCTGTCTTGGTGTGTTGTAAACACTGTTCTCCATCATCTTCTGATTGGTCAAATAAAGAGCCAAATGGCCAATAGCTGGGCTGGAGAGTTAAGGCGGGACTTATAATGTCAGTGAGAGGGTCTCAGGTGGGGACCAGGGGAGACTCCATCAGGACATCAGCTGCCATGGTGAGACTAAGATAGCAGGTAAAGGGCCACATAGCAGGACACAGGCCAGACCAGTATTGTCGCGTTAGAATAACGGTGTATCTGCTCAGCTATTTACGTGCCTAAAGCTGGCATGTAAATAAATATATGGTCTCCGTGTCATTATCCAGAGTAATGGAGTGCACAGAAAAAGCACGCTTTTACACCTGAAAGGTTTTTTTTTTTCAGACTTATTTATTATGTGTATGGTGCTCTGCCTGCACGTACACCTAGAGGCCAGAAGAGGGCATCATATCATATTATAAATGGGTGTGAGCCACCATGTGGTTGCTAGGAACTGAACTCAGGGGCCCTGGAAGAGCAGACAGTGCTCTTCACCACTGAGCCATCTCTCCAGCTCCACACCTGAAAGTTCTGAAGAATACTTCTTAAATATCCCAAATCCACGAAAAATTGATTTTGCAATAAAGACTGCCATTTCCAGAGAGAGAGCGCATTTCATTGCTATGAAGTTGTTTGTCCTATTTAAAAGTTATGTACATAGATGGATGATATTGTCATTACAAGCAGCTGATCATTCCTTCTGACTTTTTTGTTTTAGAAACTATATTTTCAGCTGGAGAAGTGGCTCAGAGGACCTTGGTTCAGTTCCCACCTAGCATATGGAAGCTTGCAACTGTCAGTCACTTCACTCCCAGGGGACCCAAAGCCCTCTTCGCACCTCCACAGTCAGCAGGCATGCATGTACTGCCAAACACTCACGCTCACACTCATAAAATACTAAAAATAAAGTTTAAAATATAATTTATTTTCAATTTGTCTATGCCTCTGTGTGGGTTTGTACACATTGAGGGTAGCGCCTAGAAAATACCAAGAGAACATTAGAGTCCTTGGGGCTGGAATTAAAGACAGCTGTGAGTTGCCTGATTCAGGGGGCGGGGACAGGGGGCGGGGACAGGAGCGGGGACAGGGGGCGGGGACAGAACTCAAGCCCTGTAGTAGACTAGTCACTCTTAACAGCTGAGCCTTCTCCCCAGCCTCCTTTGCCGCTTAGTTGTTTCTTTTGTTGTTTTTGTTTTCAGTCTCACCATGTAGCCCTGGCTGGCCTGTAATGCCCTATGTAGACCAGGTTGACCTCAAGTTCACAGAGATCCATCTGTCTCCGCTTCCTCAGTGTTGGGTCTACAGGAGAGACTGTCACCTCCCAAGTATCTGAAAACGACTTTAAATCCCTGATCCTCTTGCTTCTACCTCCCCAGTGCTGGGGTGACAGGTATATAGGTTCTAGGGCATGAACCCGCGGCTTCCTGCTGCTAGGCAAGTACCCTACCACCGACCTGCATCCTCTAGCCCTTTCACCTTTTTACCTGAGTGCCTGCCTCCCTCTCTGTGTACTTTTGACCCAGCTCCATCTCTTCAGAGCCGACATTACCAGCACCCACTGCCTAGCATACTCAGATCTTCTGTTGTTTTCCCCAGGGCTACGGGCTGAACCCAGGACTTTGCACATGCTAAGCGAGCATCCCACCCCTGAGCCCACGGTTACACAGCTTTCGCTCTCTGCCTTATCCCCATCACTTCCGCTGTTTCTGCATAGATTGTTTTGTAACAAAGAATAAAGTTTCTTAGGAACTTTCTGGCATTTCTTTTATGTTTCCAAGCACAAGGCTAAAGAAAGCATAATGTGGCCGGGCGGTGGTGGCGCACACCTTTAATCCCAGCACTCGGGGAGGCAGGGGCAGGAGGATCGCTGCGAATTCAAGGTCAGCCTGGTCTACAAAGTGAGTCCAGGACAGCCAGCGCTACACAGAGAAAACCCTATCTTGGGGAAGAAAAAAAAAATCTAGTGCTTGAGGCTCAGGGAAGAGGATTACAAATCCTGGGTGACTTGGTAAAAAAACAAACAAACCATCAACACCATCAAAAACAACAAATAAGAACTTAAGTTCTTTGGGATGAAAGAGTATTCTAATTCCTTACCATTTCTAGGAACCAAAGCCTAATGATTATAACCCCTATATTAACCCCGTGCTGCACACTATTGTAACCGTTTCTTGGATAACAATTCCAGCATTTAATGACATCAGATGCTTAAGTGTTGATGTGTGTTTTAGAGGAAGGACTAAAGACTGGAAAAAAGAAGGTTGTTGAGTCAGGAACTAACGAAGCTGCTCTCCAATCCAGACAGCCCAACCCTGACAGTCATGCTTTTAATACCACCCCCAAAAAGATGCATCTTCCACTTTCAACACCTTAGCAATTACCAGGTAGTTCCAGGATTCCCCTCTCTCAGTGCCGGAAAATAAAAACAAAGACTTACTGTTTGCAGTTCGATGTGGCCTTGGACAATCTGGAGAGTCAGGCCCTGGCTAATTGGAAAGGTCACAGCAGAAGAAGGGGTAGTTTCTGGACCGTTCCAGGCACCCATCACCGACAGAATACCTTCTGCTGCGCATTTAAAGGACGCAACAGTGGGGTCCTCATTGCTCACCAGATGGATCTCTTTCAAAGCGCCCACCGTTTGCTTCCCTCGGATATAAAAGCAGATAGTTTCTAAAATTGTGCCTGTACACAAATCCAGAGGAAACCGGAAAATTCCAGAGCTCAGGGCTGGGATAGCTACTGTCTTAATGCGTGTATGTTTTATGGTGACATAGTCTAGAATGTTCACAATGGCATGACGCAGCAATTCAATAGCTTTACTCTGGCTGCTCATCCCTGTCCACTGAGGACCAACAGCGTGGATAATCAAAGAACAAGGAAGCCTCCCTGCGGTTGTGACAGCTATTTTTCCGGTGGGAACTTTACCCCAGGTGGCAACCCATCTATTGCTCTCAGTTTGGATTTCAAAGCCACCAGCTTTCACCAGGCTTCCGGCCAGGCCCCCTCCATGCATAAGGTCCTCATTGGCTGCGTTCACCACAGCATCAACAGCATGTCTGGTGAGGTCATCCTTCCAGACCGATAACTCTAGCCCAGCGGTCAGCCGACCTCTGAAGACTGGCTGAGCAGGAGAGCTGTTTCCTGGTAGAGTTGGACAGCTCAGGGTACAGGCACACCCAAACTTATTCCGGAGGACTTCACACAGCTGGCTCTCATTGCTTTTTAAAATTTCGAAGACATCGTGTTTAACGGGAATTTGCCATCTATTGTGTTCTTCAAGAGAATCTGCTGGAAAAGGAGAAAAGACGAAACAAGAAAGAAATGATCAATGATTCCTTTGAAAAGGCTGTGGTTTCTTCCCACAGTACAACTGAGTTGCTTACTTGGAAAGAGGGATGAACTCCCACTGTCCCGAACCCCCCTCCCTTCATACTGACTGCTTTTCCACACGTGGAATCAGGCCAAGGATATCTAAGAGTCTTCAATGCTAAGTCCCTTGAAAAGGGCTCAGTCTTGTGTGTGGCGTTTAGTTTAGCACTCGATGAGTGAGAAAAGAGCAATGTCTTGAATGTATATATAAATCCTGAGTTTGGGTAGACTGAACGCCAAACACACACACACACACACACACACACACACACACACACACACACACACACACAAACTAAAATGCCTTAATTGTGAGTTAGAAATAAAGAGAAGCTGTAGTCATGACTTCTTTGCTTTTCTTAGTGTCTCGGTTTACATTTGCTGAGTGTAAGTAGTTTAAGAGATGATTCTAGAAAACACCAGGGGTTCCAGTCTTCAGGTTAAGGAGAGATCATAAGACACTAAGACAGGAAAACAACAACAATAACAAAAGCAAATAAAGCTTGTCTCTCCTAGAGAGCAGAGAAGATCGTGTTGCTCAGAGTCATAGCCCTAGAGCATCACATTACAGGAGCTGAGACTTGTATCCAGCTTCCATGGGTGTTCCTTACTGAGGGGAGATGGGCAACACAGGATCAGCCAGTGGGGAGAAGGCCAGCAGCCTCTGCCTCATGGCACTCACTCTGGTCCTCAGAGTCAAAAACCACAGATACAGCCCAGTGGCAAAATAAAATAAAATAAAATAAGAAATAAAAAGATTTAGCCGGGCGTGGTGGCGCACGCCTTTAATCCTAGCACTCGGGAGGCAGAGGCAGGCGGATCACTGTGAGTTCAAGGCCAGCCTGGTCTACAAAGTGAGTCCAGGACAGCCAGGGATACACAGAGAAACCCTGTCTCAAAAAAAAAAAAAAAAAAAAAAAAAGATTTATTATGCTGTGCTTGCTTTTCCTTCCCCTCAGCACTGGGGAGGCAGAGGCAGTAAGATCTCTGTGAGTTGAAGGTCAGCCTGGTTTACACATGAGTTCCAGGCTAGTCAGAACTGTATGGTGAGATCTTGTCTTTGAGAGAGAGAGAGAAAAAAAAAATCACTTACTGCATTTTTTTCAGACTACAAGATGTACTGCTGTTCACACCCCCCTTGTTTGTACATGGAAAGTCTAGTTAGCTCACGGCCTCTAGCCATCTGCCACTAAAGTTCACCCTCACTAGTCACAGTTCTCAGGACAACGGCCATGAAAGACTGAGTGCGGCCACTTATGCCCTGTTGTGGGGCACCTTTACCACACATCCCAGGATGCCATAGGCTTCAATTAGAGGGCAGGGGAGTTGGGTCGTGAGAATACAAGGCTTCACTGTGTAGTCCTTGAATTATACTCCTCCTGCTCTGGTCTCCTAAACTGTGGGATTACCGCCCACGCCCACCTAGCATAGATCCTCACAGTCTGACAGGTTTCTTTTTCTTTCGTATAAATCTTTTATACTTTTCACTCCACCTCAATATCCACTTTCTGGATAACCTAACCTGTGGAGTGACAAAATCTTTTTCTGAAAATCCCTCTTACCTTCAGAAACTGAATGGTTTTTTGGGGGGTGGGGGTGGTGTTTGTTTGTTTGGTTGGCTGGTTGGTTGGTTTTTCAGTTCTCTTGTAGTCCTGGCTATCCAGGACTCACTTTGTAGACCAGGCTGGCCTAGAACTCACAGAGATCCGCCTGCCTCTGCCTCCCGAGTGCTGGGATTACAGGCATGCGCCACCAGGCCTGGCTTTAATTTACTTCATTTCTAATCCCGGCCACCAAGAACGACTTCCAGTGACCTCTGCTACCCAAAAGAAGCCACAAGTAAGCAGTTGCTCTCCATGGCCTGAGCACTGATGAGAAACCTCAACTGGGTCACCACTAGTATTAGGCAGATTGGCGCTTCCAGCTCTTAGTCAGCCTTTCTGCCTCTTCCGGCTGTTCCCCCCTGGTGTCACAGGGCAGGCAGAGGCGGAGAGATCTGAGTTTCAGGCCAGCCAGATCTACAAAGTGTTACCCGTCCCAAACAAAAACAATAGAGAAAAGAGTCTCGGATCTGCCAACAAAGGAAAGGACAGTGCGGGCCCAAGAGAACATGTCTCCCGCTGCCACGGTGCCTCAGATGCAAGACCCCCTCCGGAAACACGTGCTGGCATCTTCAGGGTGCCTGCCGTCACACACCTGAGCCCCTGGAGGGAGATAGTCTCCTTCCGTGTGCCCTCTTCTGCACTGAGGGAAGAGCTGAGCAAAGCCTTTCTTAAGTGAGAGTGAGAAAGAGGCGATCATACCTGGTCTTTTGGTGGAAGCTGCTGCGCCAACGCCCTGCAAAAACAACGAGACCGCTGCTTTAGAAGCCGGAAGCCGGAAGAGCAGAGATAGCGGACAGCACACACAGTCTATTGAGCAGAAGTGCGTTCAAAGCGTGGGTTGTTGTTTGCTTAGAATCACTATTCAGTGTGTTGATTTTTGTCGTGGTCTTTTTGTTGTTATTGTTGTAGGTTTGTTTGTTTGTTCATTTCGTTCTCCACTTTGGTTTTTCCAGACAGGGTTTCTCTGTGTAGACCAGGCTGGCCTTGAACTGCCTCTGCCTCCCCAGTGCTGGAATTAAAGGCACGCGCCACCACCACCAGGCTTGTCCTGTTGTTTTTACTCTGTGAGCCTAAAACACTGAAAATACTAACCCTGATCCTATCTATGCCTGCATTTTGGTCTGTGCACCACACGCTTGCTGTGGCCAAAAGACAGCACTGGATGCCTTGGAACTAGAGGTAAAGACAATGGGTCCCCATGTGAGGCCCGGGAACTGAACCTGGGTTCTCTGAAGGAGCAGCCAAGCACTAAGTCACCCTCTGGCTCCAGGAGAAAACTGCCAGCAATCCAACTGCCTCTGCCTCTCCAGTGCTGGGATTAAAGGCATGCGCCACCACCGCCCGGCTGAAAACTTAGATTTTTAAAAACAGTTTGTATGTATGTGTGAGTCTGTGTGCACCACATGCATGTAGGAGCCAACAGAGACTAGGAAAGTGAATCAGGTCCCCTCGAACTGGAGTTCAGGCAAGATTGTAAGACACCATGTGGGTGCTAGGAACCAAACGTAGGTCCTCTTCAAGAGCAGTATAGACTCTGCCCCCCCCCCTTCAAGACAGGGTTTCTCTGTGTAGCCTTGGCTGTCCTGGAACTTGCTCTGTAGACCAGGCTGGCATCGAACCCAAGAGATCCGCCTGCCTCTGACTCTCAAGTACTGGGATTAAAGGCGGGTGCCACCACCGCCCAGACAGTATATACTCTTAACCACTGAGAGGATGCTAACCATGTGAGGATGCTAAGTGTAACTGAAGCCCCAGCTTTCTTACTGTTATAGGAAGAACTACAGTCACATAATTGGACTGTAGGGTGGAAGATATTTTTTATGTTTTTACCATATGAGAGGCCATCCTTCTGGTCCCACGTGGGTCTTTAGATGTCTTATACTCGTTTGTGTCTCCAAGTGTAGTCTGTTGATCCTGGAGATGGTAGACTGCTTCTGGAAACACATGGAGAGAATACAGTAAGCTCAGACCAACGCTGAGGGAATCTGAGTTTGGCTACTGTCTTTGAGATGATGAGGTCTCAACACGTTACTATGCCTGGTCTGGAATTTGCTATGCAGATGAGGCCGGCTTCGAACTTAGGTATTTACCAGCCTCTGCCTCCTGTGTACTGGTATTAAAGGCTTGTGTCACACAACTGAAGCTGAGGGGGATCTTTAAGAATATACCATAGGAGGCTGGGTGCACACACCTTTAATCCCAGCACAGGGAGGCAGAGACATCGGGAGTCCAGCCTGGTCTACAGAGTTCCAGGACAGCCAGGGCTACACAGAGAAGTCCTGTCTTGGAAAAAACAGAAAAGAATATACCAGCCGGGCGCAGTAGCACATCCCTTAATCCCAGCACTCAGGAGTCAAAGGCAGAGGTAGGCAGATCTCTGTGAGTTCGAGGCCAGCCTGGTCTACAAACAGAGTCCAGGACAGCCAGGCCTCTGTGTAATAGAGAAACCCTGTCTGGGAAAACAAAAACAAAACAAAAAACAAGGAGGAGGAGGAAGAGGAAGAGGAGGAGGAGGAGAAACCACAGGGGACCTCAAAGACATTTCTGATTTCTAGCTGCCTTAGCTGCACTTCATGTCAATGGTGAAGGATGTTTTCATGTAACGTTGTTTTGCCACTGTTACTTTTACCTTCTGGGAATTCTGACTGAAGTCAGAGTGGGAAAGTTGTAGGGGCTGGAATAGGAAAAGCTTTATGGAGGTGAGACAGGAGCCAGGCCTTGAAGGCGCTGGTATACTCGGAAAATGATAACTAAGTGCTGAGGCGGGGCACAGCATCTAAAGGGCAGCCTCAGGAACAGTGGAGCTCCCCCGGGGTGCTGGCACCTGCGTGGGGATGTGTTCTACTGAAACTGTTAGGAACAGGTCTGACCTAAGGACAACTGGATACAAATCGGAACCTCTGGGGAAAATTTGCGTTTCTGTGATTAAAACCCACAGCGCAGTGATCTAAAACTGTTGCTATCACTAAGTCTTTGGAGTGATGAAGATCTTTGCAATAAGAAAACTGCGTATGTAGTCGAAGTCATACACCATGAGGTAGGAGGATACTAACCCAAACTGCAGGGACAAGGTCCGCTGTGCCTCCAGAGGGCAGCGTTGCTTTCACAGAAGATCGCTAAGGTTCCTCAGAGGCAGCTGATGGGCATCTGCTTTGGACGCTGCACTTGGCTTTCTTGAGGCAAGCTGGCCAAGAGCAAACGCTTCCTTTTTCCTTGTCCTTTTATATAGACGCAGCTACCAGGAGGTGTGGCCCGGATTTAGGGTGGGTCTTCCCGCCTCCAACGACCCAATCAAGAAAACCCCTCACAAGCAGGGCCCAGCTAGCTTGGGTTTTTAGCTGATTCCAGCCATAGTCCAAATGATTAGCACAATTAGCCATCGCCTTTTATACGAGTTAAACCATGATGGTAAACTATAGAATTATCACACACAATTCCCACTGCATTTCTGTTGACAAATATCGATCTTACAAACTTTTCCACTTCCTTTCCCTGACCAGCCTCATCTGCTCCCAGGCCTGGGACTGAGCCCTCAAGACTACAGCTCTCCTAGCCGCCCCTCCTCCGCCCCTCCTTAAGATTTGGCTTGAAAGCATCTGTTGGAGGCCTTTGGCCTTTGCTTTGTTCCCAGGTACAGACTCCACTTGTGACCAGACGCCTCTCTTGTCTCACTCTCTGGGGACTCAGGGCAGCGAGCAGATCTGTGCTGTTCGCTCACTTAAGGACCCAGAACAGAAAATTCCTAAATGTCCGTCTAACAGGAAAAGAACAGTTGATGGGTCACAAAGCAGGCAAACGCCCTCAACTTCAAAGAAAACAGGTAACCATCACTTGAATTCAGAATCGTATCTCGGGAAATACTAGTTGTAACAATGGTTTCAAAAAAAGCACAAAAGAGAAACTTTTTACCCCTCTACTCCGCTCCACACTCTCTGGGGAGGCCTGGTCCTGGGAAGCCGGTTCCCGCCACTCTTCCGATCCTGCAAGAAAACCGGCGACTCCGAGGAAACTATTTTCCCTAAGCGCCGCGGGGTCTGCAAACTACTCACCAGGTGACAACCCTAAGAGACCGCAAAGCCCGAGAGAGGAGGTGGCTCTGCGGGGAACAGGGAGGGACCTCCTGGGAAACGAAACTGAAACTTTGCAGCCCGGGTCTTTGGGGGCAGGACGCGCCTTTGCTCTGTCCTGGCTGTGCAGCGTCCGGGAGCCCTTAGCGAGCCAGAGAGCCAGACGCCGGCAGCCATGGCCTCCAGTCCCTGCCCGCCATCCCCGCTACTTGTGCGGCTGCAGGAGTCCATCCCCCGTGCGCATATGAAGCTACAGATATACTTCCAGAGCCGGGCCTCGGAAGGTGGGGAGTGCTCTGTCCAGCCGGTGGGCCCCAGAGCCCCGGACAGCTTCGAGGTGAACTTCCTAGAACGGGCAGGTGAGCCGGGACCGGGCGGGTGGGGTGGGGATGGGGGGTGGGGAGGAATACAAGGCCGGGCTCGGATGCAAAGGCGGACTCTGAAGGCTTCCAAACATACTTTCTTGCTTCCGAGGAGAGCCCCGAGAGTGTGGCACTGGCTGAAGGGGACTGCCGCTCACGGACTCGCTCCTTCCCACAGTGGAGGATATTCCTTCAGCTGTGTGCGGCCCCCGACCTGGTTTGACTGCTTCCGAGGGCTACTTAACATTTGCTATCTGAGCTGCCGATTTCCCCAGCAGGGGAGGAGAAATAAAGTGTGGGTGTTGGGATTGAGGACTGAAACTCAGAGCATTGTGCACACTAAGCAAGTGCTCTACCACCAAGCTATACTCCAAGCCAAATGATTCCATTGATTGTTTTTTGGTTTGTTTTGTCTGTGTGTGTGTGGGGGGTTCTTTTAGGGGTGGTCTTGAGACGGGTTTCTTTGTGTAGCCTTGGCTATCCTGGACTCGCTTATGTAGACCAGTCTGGCCTCGAACTCACAGAGATCCACCTGCCTTTACCTCCTGAGTGCTATGATTAAAGGCGTGCGCCACCTGCCCAGCTCCACTGACTGTTTTTAAGGATGACAAAAGTAATATATGATCATTTTTAAAAAGTCAAAGAAAATTATGTTAAGAAAGTAAAACATTTTCCTTATTCTTTTTGTTTTTGTTGTTATTTGTTTGTTTGTTTTTCGGGACAGAGTTTTTCTGCGTATAGTCCACTGTCCTGAAACTAGCACTGTAAACCAGGCCGATCTTGAACTCACAGAGCTCTGCTTGCCTCTGCTGGATTTTAAGGCGTGTGGTACCCCACTAATGACCTCAATGGGAACATTTTCAAGTATTTTTTCTTTCCTGTGGATCAGCCAATACATATACTTTCATGTCATTTTAACTTTTGGATTATTGGTTTTGGGGGTGTTCCCCCCACTTAACTAGGCAGTAAATATTATTTTATGTCATTGAAATGAGAGACTCAAGACCATTCCAGAAACATAGGTTCCCCCACCCCCCTACCCCTCAGCCCCCCACCCCCCACCCCCCTCCCTTTGAGACAGGATCTTGCCATGTACCCTTGGCTGGCCTTGAACTCCTGATCCTCCTACCCCTACCATTTAAGTGCTAGGATTATGGGTGTGGACCAACATGCCCAGACCACAAACATGGCTTCTATAGCCAAACAATACTCTGCAGTATAACTTAAACTGCCTACTTTTGAGTTCCTAATAGTTTCTCCCATCAACAACCAGCTATTCCAGAGTGCCAAAAGCAAACTGCTCATGTGCATCCTGTAGTATGGCAAAACTTTTTTTGGGGAGACAGAGCACACAAGCCTATTCATCTCAGATAAGGAGCCCACAACAGTCCAAAGTATGGATACCACCAAAGTCCAACTTGGTGAACTAATTGGTTTATTGGGATTACTAACAGGAACATGGGTGAGGGGTTGCTTAAAGGAGCAGAAATGACTCAAGAGCTCACCTCGCCATGGGTGACAACTCACAAAGCTTGGAACATGGGGTAGACTGTACAGCCTGCGGCCAGCTCAACAGGTGGGAGAATGTCCTTTTCGGGTGCCTCAGTTGGCCTAAATCTCTTCCAGGCAGTTCCGTTAGTGTCTGCTTCTTCCAGGCATCTGGTCTTGTGTCAACATTGTCTTTGCAGCTGGGCTCCTGTGGGAGTGTCCTTTGCAGATCTTTAATGAATCTTCAGCCGCTTTGTTCTGTGAGTCTTAGGCCTCTCAGCAGCCTTTAGTGCTTACTCTGGTAGGGCGGGGCCTGTTGAGTCTTGTCAGTTTCAGGGACCTCCTGGAGTTATTTTGAGTTGTTTACCTTCTTGATTAAGGAAGGTCTTTTCAGGGTGGAATGTTTCAATCTTGAGGAAATTCACACAACAGTTCCATACCCTCAGGTTCATCCAACTAAATACAGTCTAACCTTCCCATAGTGTTTACCTTGTTGAGGGATTAAAAGTCGTCTAGAGATTCTGAAAAGTACAGGGAAGACTGGGCAGTGGTGGCCCATGCCTTTAATCCCAGCACTCTGGAGGCACAGGCAGGCAAATCTCTGTGTGTGGAAGGCTAGCCTGGCCTACATAGGGAGTTTTAGGGCAGCAAGGACTACATAATGAGACCCTATCTCAAAAACAAATATACAAACAAAATCAATTAAAAAAAACAAGCAAACAAACAAAAAGCATATGGGAGAATATTGACAGCTTGTGTGAAAGTTCTAAGCTCATTAGGGACCTCTTGATTTTGGTGATCTCAGAAGTTCCTAGAACCATCCCTGAGGGACACCGGGGGCCATCTCTGGACATTCTCTCTCATTTCTGCATGGATATATGTGTTTATTGTCTTTCCTGCAGCTAAGGAGAGAGTGTTGAAAAAGAATGAACACAAGATGAAGATTGATGACAACAAGTCTGTAACCATTTTCCTGGAAACCATTAAAAAGCCAGGAGAGGACCTGAGACCTATACCTTCATCCTTGACACAGCCAGCTGAGACACCAAACTCCAGACCTTCATCCTTGACACAGCCGGCTGAGACACCAAACTCCAGACCTTCATCCTTGACAGAGTCTCTGAACGAAGCCTTTTGTGATGAGACACACCCCAGTGATGGGCCTGTTTTTAACTCTGTTGACTCTATTGCCCAAAAGGTGAGTATTGTCAGAGGAGCTGGCCCTGTCCCTACCATTGCCTCTGTGGTTACTGCATCTGCCTTTTTGGTCCAGCAGCCTTGCACTGGGGACTAGCTGTGAGCTAGGCAGTGGTCTAGGCACTGGAATACAGAGGTGAACAAACAGAGCAAGATTCCTGACTTCATGTAGCTTGTATTGGGGTTAGAGGTGCACAGACCGTAAGAGAGTAAACTGAGTAGAAGTACTTCAAAGACCAAGATATGCTAGGAGAGTAAAAACAGAGTTTTGCCTCAGAAAGGAACAGGGTGAACTTGCAAGGGGAAGATGAGAGAACTTCTTGGTGAGGTGACATTTAGCCTGAGGGTTAAATGATAAGAAGGCATCAGCCATTTTTTGTCTGTCTGTCTGTCTTTCGTTTTTTTGTTTTTTGTTTTTTTCTAAGACAGGGTTTCTCTGTGTAGTCTTGGCTGTCCTGAACTCACTTTGTAGACCAGGCTGGTCTAGAACTCACAAAGATCTGCCTGCCTCTGCCTCCCAGGTTCTAGGATTACAGGTGTGTGCCACCACAACAGGCGCATCCACCACCTTAACAGCATTTCTTTTTAACGAATTTACCAAATAGAGACTGCTCTTTGTGTGCTGAGCACTATTGTAAGGCATGGGGCACAGGCATGTTGCAGACTGTTCTCAGGGCCCTTAACCATCTAGGAGGGAAACACAGAATAGTAAATAGATTTAGAGTACAATTCTCCCCAGCAACACGTGCAGGAAGAATAAAGGAGCTTAAGTGACAGTGACAGGACTGCTCTCATAAACAGGGTGTAAACAAACAAACAAACCCAAATGCTGCTTCATCTAAAGAACAGGAGTAAATTAGAGCACCTACCTAGCCATGTGGCTTTGTGATAAGAACACTCTAGACTGAGAGAAGCATGTGCGTATGCCTCATAAGAACTAATGTCTTAGGGGCTGGGCGTGTTGATGCACGCCTGTAATATCAGCACTCGGGAAGCAGAGGCTGAGTTCGAGGCCAACCTGGGCTACTAAGTGAGTCCAGGACAGCCAAGGCTACACAGAGAAACCCTGTCTCAAAAAAACAAAACAAAACAAAACAAACAAACAAAAAAAACTGATGCCTTCAGCTCAGAAGTTTCAAGGCAGTGAGCAAAGGAGAGAGCTAGGAACTTGAGAGGGTCCTGTGAAGCGGAGCTGAGGATTTTAACTTCAGTGTGGCACTTCCCCCTGGTGTCTCCGAGCATGGTGGTGAGGGACTGCATTTGGAAAGGATCCATCTGGCTGCTAGGGTGAAGCATAAACAAAGGAAGGGGCCAGGCACAAGGTCAGAGGCTGCAGTGGGCTGGATGGGTGATGGCGATGACCTAGCGACTCCAGCTGGTCCTGATAGAAAAGGGAAAACCAGGCTGGATTTTAGAAACATCTTGAAGCTCTACTCTAGAGAAAGAATGCTCCATGTGGCTTAAAGCGCATCGACAAGATCCAAATTTGCTTTTATATTACATTCAATTTGACTATATCCTTTTTATCCCAATCTGGTATTTCTATCTCACCACTGAACTTTTTTTTTTCTTTTTTCTTTTTGGTTTTTCAAGAGAGAGAGGGGGCGGGGATTGAGATTTTCTCTGTAGCCTTGGCTGTCCTAGAGGAGCAAAATAAAAAAAAGAAAAGCAGAGATGCTTTCTCTCCAGCCTTAGCCCCATGGTCAAAGCAGATAGTGGTGGCTCTAGACACAGATCTCGTCATTTGCAAACCAGTTATATGAGTTCTGCAATGAGCCCAGGCTTTCTTTGTTTAGTTGGATTTTTATTCTCCCCCACCCCAAGGTGAATCCAATGTGGAAATGGGGGCTGACAAGCCTGCCTTGTAGGTGGTCATCCGTGTAGTTCCTGGGTGTCTTCCTGAAGAAGGTCCATATCTGAGGCAGCTTATTTGCACCTGTTCCTTTTAAACCTTCAGGTCTTTCTTGCTGTGACCGCAGAGCTGAACTGTGAACTGCTCTCCAAAGAGCAGAGGGCATGGATAACCACTGTCTGCCCTCGTGTCAGAAGCGTGGAGGGTAGTGACGGGATCAAGAAGGTGTGCGGCAACTTGGAAGACATTGAAAAGATACATGACTTCTTGAGTGGGCAGCTTTTGGACCGTGAGGAGGTGCCAAAGTACCCCCCACAGAACTCCCTGCCTTTCGATGTGGAGAGGGAGCCCCCCAGTCAGAGCTCCTATGAAGTTCCTGTGCTTTTCCTTGAATATTTCAGACACGTCAATCCCAGTAAAATAGAGTCCATCGAGAAAGAGCTGGGCGTGAGCATTGAAATCCGAGATAGTTCTCCCAACATGGCCTCCGTGTGCTTCACCTCCAGCCAATCGGGCGACTTAGAAAAAGCCTGTCATTCCTTTGTCACAGAGTTTCAGAAATGCACACAATCTCTGAAGCAAGATAGCGTCTCTTTAGAGGATCATCAGAGAGCCCAGGAAGTCAGGCAGGAGTTGAACCGCTGCTTCCCAAAGCTCCTGATAAAGGGCTCAGGAAGAAAGCTAACTCTCCTCGGGTCTCAGGCTGACATTTCAGCTGCCAGGGAAAAAGTCTCTCAAACTTCTGTCAAGGCACCGGTGAAAATAATGGCGTCTGGTTACGCGACGGGGATTGAGGTCGATTCCACTCGCTTTAAGCTTCTAGAACCTGAACTGCTCCAGGAAATCTCAGAGATAGAGAAGAAGTATAACACTTGTGGGAAGGTCCAGGAAAAAGGTCAGAAAACCTGCATTCTCTTTGTCCCCAAGGATAAAGAGGTAGACCTGACGGTGCACTCTTACGCAGGCTTCGTTGACGCCTTCCAACATGCCACGTGCCAGCTGAGGACAGAAGTCCTGTCGCTGAAACAGTTTGGCAAGGAGAGAGCTCGCTTACAGAAGACCAAGTATGTCGATGACTTAAAGAAAAAGCACCCAAATGTACACTTTGGGGTGTCTCAAGAGTCAGTGACTCTGACTGGTCTGCCGAGTCACCTTGAACAAGCAAGGCAGCATATCTTCAAAAGAATGGGGCTGTCCCCACCGTCTGGGGAGAAACTCAGTGTGGACCGTGAGACACCCATGGAGATTGACAAGAATGACTCGGCTCTGCCTCCTCTCGGAGGCTCTGCTAGTGGCTCCATGGCCCCGAAGGCGGATGAGAACGAAAACTTCTGTGTCATCTGCAGGGATACCATTAGCGACAAGCATGTGCTCCCTAAGTGCAAGCATGAATTCTGCACCTCTTGTATCAATCAAGCCATGTTAGTCAAGCCTGTCTGTCCTGTGTGTCAGACTTCCTACGGTGTCCAGAAAGGGAACCAGCCGGCTGGAACCATGAATTGCACTTTTCTAAGAGAGTCACTTCCTGGTTACGAAGACTGTGGGACAATTGTGATTCAGTATCATATAAAAGATGGCATCCAAACAGTAAGTGTGCCTGAGCAATGTGGGTTTCTTTTTGCTATGCCAGAATTACCAGAGCCCAAGTGGAGCTACAAGGACAGTATCGACACTTCCACAACACCCAAGGGGTGGTCCTGTAGCCTATTACATATTGATTTTCCCAGGAAATCCATTATTCTGTGACTGGGTAGGAACATAACAGAGGCAAAGGTCATGTTGCTTGCTTAGAACGTAGACACCTTTTTAACTATTTCGACAGTGTTGGAGACTGAACCCAGGGCCTTGGGCTTGCCAAACAAGCACTCTCCTGAGCCACACCCCTAGCCTTTTGTGTATTTTTTTTAAAGGTAGGAATCATGTTACAGTGAGAGGAGTTGGGTGGACAGTGTTCTAATTTGAAAGGGAGAACTATGAATTATTCAGAATATATGTAAAATGTCAATATTTTTCTGGCTTTCAATAGGCTTCATCTACAATGAATACATCTTTACTGTAGTAAAATTCTGAGGCATCCATGTGGATATATATCTCCCTATATATAACATATATATCTATATATATGTTACATCCATATATGTTATATGTATACCCATATGTGTATGTGTGTGTATATATATATATATATATATATATATATATATATATATATATATATATAATTTTCTTTTCTTCATACAGAGTGAGCACCCAAACCCAGGAAAGCCTTATCAAGGAACACAGCGCCGAGCATACTTGCCTAATAATAAAGAGGGAAGGGAGGTTTTGGATCTGCTTACGAAAGCGTTTCACCACAAGCTGATTTTCACAGTAGGGGATTCTCGAGTCTTAGGAATCTCGGATGTCGTCACATGGAATGATATTCATCACAAAACATCGAAGTTTGGAGGACCAGAAAAGTAAGAGGTTTTTGAAGGGTAATTAATGGTTGCTGAACAACATAAAGGGTTGTCAGTGCTGCAGTTTGAGGCTTGTGGGTATAAAAACACATTGTAGCAGCAGATGTTAACCCAGTATCATAGTTGGGGTTACTGTTGCTGTGATGACAGGAAAGCAGCTTCAGGAAGAAAGGGGTTATTTGGCTTTCATATCCCAAGTCACAGCCCACCAAGGGAACACAAGGCAGACAGGACCTGATGCAGAGGCCATGAGCAGTGCTGCTTATGGCTTGCTCAGCCTGTTTTCTTTTCTTTCTTTTTTTGATTTTTCGAAACAGGATGTCTCTGTGTAACCCTGGCTGTCCTGGCCTTGTAGACCAGGCTAGCCTGGAACTCACAGCAATCCATCTGCCTCTGCCTCCTAACTGCTGGGATTACAGGCGTGCACCACCACTCCGGGCTTCATCCTGTTTTCTTATAGCATTCAGGACCACCAGCCCAGGGGGTGGCATTACTAACAATGGGCTGCGCCTTCCCACATCAATCACTAATTAAGCAAATGCCCTATAGGCTTGCCAACAGCTTGATCTTTTTGTTTTGTTTGGTTTTGGTTTTTTGTTTTTTTGAGACAGGGTTTCTCTGTGTAGCCTTAACTGTCCCGGACTCTCTTTGTAGACCAGGCTAGCCTCGAACTCACAGCAATCCACCTGCCTCTGCTTCCCAAGTGCTGGGATTAAAGTTGTACGCCACCACCGTCCCAGGAGGCAGTTTCTCAGTTGAGGTTCTCTCCCCTCTGATGACTCCAATTTGCGTCAAGTTGACATAAATCTAGGCAGCACGCACATGCTAATCCATAATGATAATTTCAAAGACAGAAAGCTGGCGTCCCCACCCCACTCCCCACCCCCACTCTCCCCCTGCCAACCTTCTGCCTTGTTGTTCATAAGGTATGCCTTGGTTACTGCCTTTTGCTTCAGAAGAAGGGGATTTCAGAATCCAAGATGAATGGTACCCAGGATGATTTAATATAGGGTTTCATGTCTACTTGAAAAGTACATCCTAGGAATGTTATTTGCTTTGGCTTTTAACGTTTATTTACTTTTATGTGCACTAGTGTTTTGCCTGTGTATATGCCTGTGTAAGGGTATCAGATCCCTTGAAGTTACAGATAGCTGTGTGCTGCCTTGTGGGTGTTGAGCGTTGAACCCTGGTCCTCTGCAAGAGCAGCTTGTGCTCTTAACTACTAAGCCATCTCTCTAGCACTGCTTTGATTTCTTTTAAAGTCATATCACTCTCCCTCGCCTCTATCTGCCCATCAGTCCAAAAAGATACCCGCCCCACAGGGTTTCTCTGTGTAGCCTTGGCTATCTTGGACTCACTTTGTAGACCAGGCAGGCTGGCCTCAAACTCACAGAGACCTGCCTGCCTTTGCTTCCCCGAGTGCTGGGATTACCAGCATGAGCCATCAAGCCCCTTACTGTATTTTATGAAACTCAAAATTCCTCTACTTGTGGCAACCAAAAGAAGTATATCCTGAGACCTTTTCAAATCCCCCAATATGAAAATCTTACAAATGTGTGATGACTACCTTCTTTGTCAAATATGGCGTTTATAATATCATGAGTGTCAGTGCTCAGAATAAGTTAAGAATTTAAGCAAGCTGGCTAGAAAACAGATGCTGGCCAGCCAGCCAGGCACTCGAGTTGCCTAGATATCAGCCACTGTCTGGATTCTTGAGAATGTTGGAACCCATAATACTAGATGCTCAAATGCAAATTGTACAGATTTTGTTGTGGTTTCAAGACAGGGTCTCACTCTGTGGCCTAGGCTGTCCTCGGACTCACAGAGCGCTGACTGCCGCTGCCACGAGAGTGCTGAGAGTAAAGTCTGTGCCACCGTACCCGGCTATCGTACACATTCTTAAGAGTTATTTGGGAGGAGTCAGTTGCGATGGCCACGCCTGTAATCCCAGCACTTGGGGAGGCAGAGGCAGGTGGATCTCTGAAAGTTCAAGGTCAGTCTGGTCTACAAAGCAAGTCCGGGACAGCCAAAGCTACACAGAGAAACCCCGTCTCGAAAATCCAAAAGCCAAAATCAGAAACAAAGAAAAGAATTATTTGGGAGGAAGCTAAAGGGAGTTCTTTTTTTCTTCATGCAGCTATGGGTATCCTGATCCTAATTACCTGAAACGCGTCAAGGAGGAGCTGAAAGCGAAAGGGATTGAGTAAGGCAACTGCGAGGAAGACGGCTATCCACTTTCAAAAGAAGAGTGTCAGGAAGCTGTATTGGCACAGACCTAAATCTTTGTCTGGAACCACTTTATAACGCTTTTTCATGCTATATAGTCTGCTTGCTCGTCATTTCTATAGTGTCACTCTTTCATGGAAGGCAAAATATAAAGGGCATGGGCTGGGGAAATGGCTCAGTCTACGCAGTGTGAAGAAATGAGCTCAGACCTGCACCATCCATGGAAAAGCCTGGTGCTTGGGAGGCAGAAGTAGGCGAGTTCCTGGCCCCGGCCTGGTCTACAAAGCCCAAGTGCCGGGACATCCAGCTATATGTAGAGAGACCCTGCCTCAAAACAAGCAAATAATAGGTGGACAGAAATAAAGGCATCTAATATCGTTCTCTGGCTGCCATGTGCACCTCCACACACGTGTGCACAAACACACATACATGCACGGGGTGGGGGTGGGGAGGAGAGAAAGAGAAGTCTTAGAAAAGAAAAAGATAAGGGATTTCAGCTTTTTTTTTTTTTCTGAAGAAGTCTGATCTCATTCTTGCCTTATGGTTAGGGCGTTAGGTGGGTTTGAAATCATTATCTGTCTTTCACTTGAGCCACTGGCAACCAGTGCAGCCTCCCCTGGCTTTTGTTTTGTTTTGTTTTGTTTTGTTTGTTTGAGACAGGGTCTCACTGTGGAGCTCTGGAACTCACTCGGTGGACCACATTGGTCTTGAACTTAGATCTGCCTGCATGAGCCTCCTGAGTGCTGGGGTTAAAAGCATGTGCTTGCTACACACCAGGTTTTGTTTGTTTGGGCTTTATTTGTTACTGTTACTGCTTTTTTAAATGTTTGATTGGTTTGGTTTGGTTTGGTTTTGATGTTGGGACTTAAACCCAAGCCTAAGATCTTTGATTTTTTTTGCTTGTTTGTTGGTTGTTTGGGTTTGTTTTGTTTTGGGCTTGGGGTTTTTGTTTGTTTGTTTTTTGTCTTTGTTTATACTGGTTTTTTGTTGTTGTTTTGTTTTTTGGTTTTGGTTTTGGTTTCCAAGACAGGGTCTCTCTGTGTAGCCTTGGCTGTCCTGGACTCGCTTTGTAGACCAGGCTGGCCTCGAACTCACGGAGATCTGCCAGCCTCTGTCTCCCCAAGTATTGGGATTACATCATGAGCCACCCACCGTGCCTGGCTCTCTGATTCTTTTTCATGTCCATCTCTGTAGCAGTACATTAGTTGTTTGTTTTTTATTCTCTGCCTGGACAAGTGAAACCTTTGTGTAAATGGGAAAGTGAAACCTTTGTGTAAATGGGAAGTTTAAAAACAGCTTTCACTGGAAAAGACCCACATGTCCCTCCCTACCCATAGCAGAACCTAGTCCAGGCGATCAGACAACTTTTGATAATAAACAGAACAAGAAGAATGTTGTTTTCAGGATACAGAGCCTCGGAGATAGTAGGTGCTTGATGTGTGTTCCTTGCCTGACTCTAGTTGCTAGAAGCTCGGCAGAGGGATGAGCGAATACAAAGACACGCTCCTCACATCTTTGGCAGAAGCAGGACTGGAGACTCGGCATTCATTTGGAAAACTGTTTTCTACCCCAGCATGCACTGGTTAGACTCTGACCGAGCTTTGAGCATGGGGTCCACCCCCACCCCAACCCTGCATCCTTAGAGCCTGCCCTAAAGGCTGCACTTGTCCTGAATATATTCTGTTTCAAATTTTAAGAGGTAAATAACCTTGCCTTGGTTTTACATTTATAATAACTGTTACCCACAATGTAGTAATTTTTTTGTTGTTTTTAATCCTTTGACTGAATCCCACCAATCTATGTTAACCTCTCTTTCTAATCCATTCCCTGGACATGAGTAAAGGAGAGAATTACACCTGGCATATGGCATGTCACAGTTCGCTGTAAGTGGTTCTCCAAGTCAGAGGAAAACCACAGTCACTTTGGTTCCAACGCAGTCATGTGGAGAGTAGTTCCAACCGCTCTCCAAAATGGCAGCTGACACGTCTTGAACTTCTCCTTAAGGCACACATGCAGTGCTGGGGAGATGGCTCAGAGGTTAAGAGCACTAGCTGCTCTTCCAGAAGATCTGAGTTCAATTCCCAGCAACCACATGGTAGCTCAGAACCATCTATAATGAGATCTATTACCCTCTTCTGGTGTGCAAGTGTACATGCAGACCCAACATTATATACATAATCAATAAATAAATCTTTTTTTTTTTTTTTTTAGGCAGAGTTTCTCTGTGTAATAGCCCTGGCTGACCAGGTGTGTACTACCATGCCCGGTAAATAAATCTTTAAAAACAAACAAAAAGACACACGTGCACACACATAAAAACATTTGGCCAGATAATAATAGCAAGTATTCACTGAGTACTTACTCTGCAAGTACTTTACATTGATAGGATCAATCCGATTAATAGCTCTATTCTGTGAACAGAAAACTCATGCGCAGGGCACAGTAATCAAATCACCAAAAGGTAACATAATCGATAAAAGGAAGTGCTAACTTTTACTTTTCAGTTTTGGTTTTTTTGAGACAGGGTCTTGTGTAACCTAGACTGGCCTCTCCCTATGTAACCAAGGCTGTTCTAGAACTCTCCCCTCCTGCCCAAGTTCTTGCATGTATCCTAGGCTGATCTCTCAGGGTCTGCTTCCTCAGCAGCCCCACCCCCACCCCCATGCAAGGATTGCAGGCATGCACCACCATGCCTGCCTTCTGCATCCAGTAAAGCCCTTTTACTTTTGATGATTCACCAGGCTTTTATCATTAAGACTAAATGATGGTTTTCTATCTTCTAAGCTGGTAGTTAAATTTACTCCAAAGAAGAAAAAAAAAATCCGTTTCTGTTACATTCTGGATCTTGTATTTCATCGATTGTGCATGTACAAACTTCATGTGGTATGAGTGCAGGATGGCAATTGGATTTCTGCTTTTGCAAGGTGTTATTATCTGCCTTAAATAAAGTTAGGTTCTTACTTAGAACAGATTGTGTGGTTTCCCTTATTCCTCTTTTCTCTTTCCTTCTGGGTATTTCCTATGACTCACACAGTATACAGTGGTGTGGGTGTCTGGGTTGTTATCTGTGTAACTCCACCATCACAGAACAACTCTTTTTTTATTGACTTTTGATTGCAAAAAAAAATCATATTTCAAACAAAATGGTTTGTTTGTCAATATAGGTTACTATAGAGACAAAAGTAGACCGCAGGGCAGTAAGATAGGTCAGAGGGCAAAGATGCTTGCTGCCAAACCTGGCAGCCTGAGTTTGATGTCGAGAACCCACCTAGTGGAAGCAGAGAACTGACTCCTGCAAGCTGTCCTCTGACTGCTACGTGCATGCCGTGGTACCCCCTCAATAAAGAAAGAATTTTTGCTTTTATTTTATCCACTGCGCGCGCATGCTTTGCTTACGGGTATGTGGGTGCGCCACACGTATGCAGTGCGCGCCACACATATGCAGTGTGCGCCACACTCGTGCAGTGCGCGCCACACATATGCAGTGCGCGCCACACACGTGCAGTGCCTTCAGAGTTCAGAAAAGGGTGTCAGGATCTCCTGGAGCGAGAGACCTGGCCCCTCTGCAAGAACAGCAAGCACCCTTTTAACCGCTGAGCCATATCTCCAGCATAATAATACATCTTGTTTGTTTGTTTGTTTTTTAAAAAGTAGGCTACAGGTTTCATCTTTTTCAAATTACAGAAACCATATTTAGTCTCCTATTAAAGCTATCGCCCCGTCCCTGCTTACTGAGTACCAGCAACAGATTGGGAGCACGCTCCTCTCCAGAGGATAAAATATTAAAAATCAAGATAGTTAATATTTCCTTAAAATGACATCAAGATAGAAGTTAGGAGGGAGGAAAATCAAACCATTATTATTAGCTTTTTTTTTTTTAAGATTTATTTATTTAACTGGGCGTGGTGGCGCATGCCTTTAATCCTAGCACTTGGGAGGCAGAGGCAGGTGGATCGCTGTGAGTTCAAGGCCAGCCTGGTCTACAAAGCGAGTCCAGGACAGCCAAGGCTACACAGAGAAACCCTGTCTCAAAAACAAAACAACAACAACAAAAAAAAAGATTTATTTATTTATGATGGATACAGTGCTCTACCTACATGCAGGCCTGCCTGCTAGAAGAGGGCACTAGATCACATTATCGATGGTAGTGAGCCACCATGTGGTTGCTGGGAATTGAACTCAGGACCTCAGGAAGTGCAGTCACGGCTTTTAACCTGTGTGCCATCTCTCCAGCCCCTAGCTTTCTTATTCTTCTCTCACTGCTTGGATGCTGTTGCTGCTTCCTTTGATCTCTATATGGGAGTCTATTTAGCATTACTAGAGGAAGAAGAGGAGGAAGAGGAGGAGGAAGAGGAGGATGGAGTTTGGAACCTCCAGGAAAAGAGCACAGACTCAATCGGATTATTGTTTAGTTAAATTTATTAAAGCTACTACTAGCGGGACAACAGTCCCTGAGCCAAACTTGAGATTTCCACACGAAGTGGGGACGAGGGAAGGATTTTTAAAGCCATAAACCCACAGAAGGCCTTCAGTATCTGCCATTCTCTGTCCACTTCTCCCCTGGGAGGTAGCCAGCCTGCTGCACTGGGCTGAGCTGGAGGGAGGGAAGCTTAGCTGGTGGGGGTGGTGGGGGTGGGGGTATGGGGGGGGCATGGGGTGTGTGTGCGGGTGGGGTATGAGGCAAGGCCTTGGTTAGCAAAGAAAACACCCAGGAACAGCTACGGAGAGCTGGTTCAGTTTGGGGGTGGGTGGTATTCATGCCTCTGGGGGAGGTGGGCAGGGTCTCTGGGGCAAAGTTTGTGTGGCCCTATATACACAACTGGCCGGCCCCGGAGTAGGAAAGCTTTAGAAGGTCAAAGTAGGAGTGAGTGCTGATAACTGTCAGAGTAGTAAATTCTTACCGGGTTGAGAGTGGGGCAGCCAATTTTCTCATGCCAGGTTGGGAGAGAGGAGGGAACCAATACCCGCCGCCGCCGTCCTCATATGAGGTGTCTGGAGTTGAAACTTGAGTCGACCCTTCCTCCACTAATCCTGGGCCATTAAGGTCCCACAAGAATCTGTACAATCAAGCTACGAGCTGTTCTGCTCTACCAAGATTAAGTAGTTACGGTATTAGGGTGACCCCAAAATAGCCCCTGAATGTCTGCATAAGCAGGTTCAGAAGCCAAAAAATTTTTTAAAAATTAAAAAGCAATTAGTCATAGCATAATACAGCACATGGTCACAGCTGTACATTTCTGGTTGGGGTTCACTGAGTCAGGGTCACTGGGAACTTACCTTCCAGGGGCTGGAGATAGAGACAATGGCTAGTTGGTACTAAGATGGATGCCTAGCATAAAATGGAGTTTCTCCAGCTATCACGGGGTCAGTATGTTAATTGATTGGGTCCTGAGGCCTCTAAAACACAGTAACTGAGGCCAAAGACTAATATACTCACTATTGCTGGGTGTGGTGGCACACGCTTTTAATCCCAGCACTCAAGAGGCAGAGGGAGGGGTGTGAGTTCGAGGCCAGCCTGGTCTACAAAGAGAGTTCCAGGACAGCCAGGGCTACACAGAGAAACTCTGTCTCAGGAAAAAGAAAAAAAAAAAAAGATACCAACAGGGTGTGGTGGCTCATGCCTGTAATCCCAAATCTTGGGAGGTAAAAGCAGGTGGATCTGTATGAGTTCGAGGCCAGCCTGGTCTACTAAGCGAGTCCAGGAGAGCCAAGGCTATACAGAGAAACCCTGTCTCAGGGAGGAAAAAAAAAAAAGGTTTTCAAGACAGAGTTTCTCTGTGTAGCCTTAGCTGTCCTGGACTCACTTTGTAGACCAGGCTGGCCTCAAACCCACAGTGATCCACCTGCCTTTTCCTCCCTAGTGCTGGGATTACAGGCGTGCACCACCATGCCCAGCCAGATGTCTCATTTTCTAGTGGAGGGAGCTCAGATCTATTTCCTAGGAAAATATGAGTCACTGTGAAATACGCGCTTATTAAAATATAATCCTGGCATCATTGGTTCCTCTCTCTCCAGCACCCCTCTTGTGTTACTGGTCCCACTCCTTCTTGTAGTTCAAGTTTCAGAGTGGTTGGCTTCCTCGGACTTCTCTCAGCAGGACTCCTGAAATACTCTTGGAGACACAGCCTCCACCCCATCTTCCATCCACACCACCCCCACCCCCACCCCCACCACCACACACCCTTTAAAGTATATATTATTTGTACAAAAGTAACAGGTTTCATACAATGCACTCTGATCATCCTATCACCCTTGGTCCTCTCTGGTCCCCATTTCACCTCCTGACACGCAATATTTGTCTTTCTGAGTTTAACTTGCTTTGATCAACCTGATGACCTCCAGGCCCCTGCAAACCTACGTCCACCGAAGCACAGGTCATCATACCTAACTCTTGGAATTAGCCTGCGTGCTCATCTTTTGATGAATGGCTAAAGAAAACGGGCTTCATGGGATTAAAGAGATAGCTCAGCAGTTACAAGTATTTGCTGCCCTTACAGAGGACCACTGTTTTCAGCACTCACATGGTGGTTCAGACCTCTCTGTAACTCCAGTTCCAGGAGATCTGATACCCCTTCTAACCTCCTCAGCACTTCACACGTATACCACCTGCACATGCACACACACACACACACACACACACACACACACACACACACTGTTAAAAAAGAACTCACCAGGATACGACTGCTATTACCTACCCCCAGTGTTTCTGGCCCAGCGGATGGAGGTGGGCCCAAGAATGTACACTCCCAGCAAGTCCCCAAGTCATGCTGAGGTTATTGGACTGGCGACAACATTTTTAAGAACCATTGGCTTAGAAGAGAAAAATCGCAGTTCTGTGCCTAGCTTGGCCACAGAACACTTTTTGTTCTGTTTTGCTTTCTTCTCATCTCTCACAATACCTGATGATCCAGTCACACCAGGACACCTGTTTTACCAAAGCACCAACTATACATGTCCTGGTCCTTGTCCTGTAGATTTCCTCTTTGGAATGACCCTCTGTCTCATTCCTTTCTTAGAAGTCACATACATTGAGCATGCTGTTTTGTTTTGTTTTGAGACAGGGTTTCTTTGTGTAGCCCTGGTTGTCCTAGAACTCAAGACCAGAATAGCCTTGAATTCACAGAGATCCACCTGCCTCTGCCTCCCAAGTGCTGGGATTAAAAGCGTGCGCCACCACTTCCAAGTTCATTCCCACCCTTGAGAAGAAGAGTCAGGTGGATCTCTGTAAGTTCAAGGCCAGCCTGGTTTACACAGCAAATTCTAGTACAGCCAAGGATAGATACATAGTGAGACTCTGTCTCAATACACACACACACACACACACACACACACACACACACACACGCACACACACACACACACCTGCTATGTCAAGGTCTTAACTTTCCTTCATGCAGTTTCTGCTTGGGTGCTCACAGTCAGAGCCAAAAGTCTCTCATTGTCTCAAGCCTTTGGCCAGATGCCCTCTTTCAACATTCTCTGTGGGAAAAAGTTTCCCCTGTATGAATTTCCTTAGAGCTGAGAAATAAAGAGAAAAAGACAGTTTTAGGAGAAAAGGCAGATTTGTAGACAAAATTACACCTGGACCATACGTACTATTTAAGGACAGTGGTGATCAGCCAGAGATCTTTGGAACTTTGTCAAGCAAAGCCTCTACTACTTGTCCTCATGGCTGTGACAACTGGCTAGATCATAACTAGCACTAGGGGATCCAACCGTGTCTTGTGATGTCCACAGGCACCTGACATGCATGCGGTAAACACGCATGCATATAGGCACTCACACATACACATAAAATTAGAATAGAAAAAAAAAGCTTTTCTTCCTTGATCAAGGTAGTGCGCATCTTTGACCTCAGGCCTTGGAAGCCACAGGTAGGTGGATCTCTGTGAGTTCCAGCCAGCCTCAATTTCACAGGGCTATGCAATGAGACCCTGGAGAGAGGGAGGAGGAAAGCAAGCTCTTTCTTGGGCCGTTACTCTCTCTTTTACAGTCTCGTGACACCATGGTCATAGAGTCACAATGGACAAGCCAGCTGCCATCGGCACTGGAGCAATGCTGAAATGTGGTTGATGCAGAGGACTGTCCATGCAAATCCTCATAAGCAGGCATCAGTTAAATGTGTTGCCAGTGACATAGTTCAGGCGATGGCTTTCGGTAGTCAAGCTGAGTTGATGAAAGTCGCCAGAGCGCATGCAAAAGGTGATGCTGGTTTTTCGGATTACCACACAGGACTCCAGAGCAATACATCTCCTCTGTTGAGTACTCAGAAACAGCAGACCGTCTGAGGAGATGGCTCGGCTGTTACGTGTGTGGACTGCTGTTCAAGAAGACCTGAGTTCAGTTCTCGTCACTGACATCACGCAGTTCACAAGCAAGTTTAACTCCAGACCCATCTACATCTGACATGAACAGCTTCTCTAGGGCCCTGTGCTCTTGTGCACATACCCATACCCAAACCCATGTATATAATTAAAAAGATAGACACATAGATAGGTAGGTAGGTAGACAGAAGGGAGCAAGAGTGAGTTCTAGATGTGTCCAAACACCACTAATTGTATCATGAGACTGGCAGAAGTAGGACTGCTTTCTCCCTCCTCTGACTCCGCATGTCTTGGTCTACCTAAGCCTTATGACCCAGGCTCTGCTGAACCTTGAGGTTGTCAGGTAACCTGGTGGCCAGGACAGGTTAAACTTCCTCCCTCCTTATGTCCAGCAAGCAGCTGAAATTCTTCTTCATGCAAATGAAGCATTCCCAACACCTTAGCCCTAGCCAATAATGTACACTCACCCTGAAAACCCCTACAAACTCCCCAAGGTTTGTATTGTTCCTCCCCAATAAAGAGAGCTATGTCACTGAAAACTGTCTCCGGAGAAGACTGTTTCTCCAGCACTCAAGTCGACTGAGATCCTGTCTAACCCACCCTCCCTGGCCAAGATTCACTTCCTCCAGTCCAGTTTGGTACACAACAGTGCCTGGATACCCCAAGGGGAAAAGAAGACCCCAGGGCAGCATATATAAAAGTATATATTTAAACATTTTAATATAGTATTACTTATTATAATATTATATAATATACCAAATATACACAGCAATACAATATAATAATGTATTATTTGATATTTTATACAATATATATATATATATTCACTTACACAGCAATATAATATAATAATGTATTATATATATATATATATATGCAATATATATATATATGCAATGAATGTCTAAAGTGGAGGAGCAGGATGCCGGCACACTGCCCATGTCTTGTGTTCAGAACACCAGGATGGACCATTACCCAGTATCCTGTGCTTACACTGCTATCAGTCTATAGACACCATCCTTTTTTTATGTTACCTGAGAGTTTAAGTTTGAATTAAGGAGTCAAATCACTAAATGTACTTACTCTTAATTCTGAAAGAGTCTTTGAAGGAGTAGGTGTCCTAATTTCATTTCTGTTGCTGTGACAAAATGCCCTGACACAAAGTGACAAAGCAGAGGAGGAGCTTACAATTCAGTTTACAATCCCAGGCTCCAGTCTATTCGGGGACATCAAGTCAGGACTCAAGACAGGAACCGGAAGGCAGGCCTGCTTGATATTCCACACAGCGTTACCTCCCGACCAAGGAACTCACTTCATGGCCAAAAAAGTGTGGCAGGCAAATGTGGGGGCTGGAGAAATGGCTCAGCGGTTAAGAGCACTTGGAACCAGAGGAAGGGTTCAATGCCCAACACACAATTGCCTGCAATTCCAATCCCAGGGCATCTACTGTAAGAATATGGTGCACAACATATGAGTAGGCAAAACACCATTCACATAAAGTTATAAAAATATTCATATATATATATATGTATCCGCACAAACACACACACACACACACACACACACACACACACACACACACACACACGCCTCTAATCCCAGCATTCTGGAAGCAAAGCACTCTGGAACTCAGCATTCTAACTTCAAGGCCAGCCTGGTCTATGGAGAGAGTTCCAGAACAGCCAGGCCCTTGGAGGAGTAGCAAGTTTTCTTACTCACTGAGTCATCTCTCCAGCCTCTCCATAGCCTTCTAATACAGTTCTGGATCACCTGCCTAGGGAGTGGTGCTACTCACAGTGGGCTGGGCCCTCCTACATAACTAACACTCAAGACAATCTCCTACCGGTATACCATGGGCCAACTGGGTTATTGGGTTTGGTGGTGTTTAATTTCTTGAGTTCTTTATATATTTTGGATATTAGACCTTTGTCAGATGTAGGGTTGGTGAAGATCTTTTCCCAGTCTGTAGGCTGTCACTTTGTTCTCTTGACAGTGTCTCCTGCCTTACAGAAGCTTCTCAGCCTCATGAGGTCCCATTTATTAATTGTTGACATTAAGGCCTGGGCTGTTGGTGTTCTGTTCAGGAAGTTGTCTCCTGTGCCAATGTGTTCCAGGCTCTTCCCCACTTTTTCTTCCAAACCAAATAACCCAATTGAGAAATGGGGCTTGGAACTAAACAGAGAATTCTCAACAGAGGAATATCAAATGGCTGAGAAACACTTAAAGAAATGCTCAACCTCCTTAGTCATCAGGGAAATGCAAATCAAAACAACTCTGAGATTCCATCTTATACTCCCATGAGAATGGCTAAGATCAAAAATTCAAGTGACACCACATGCTGGCGAGGATGTGGAGAGAGAGGAACACTCCTTCATTGCTGGTGGGAATGCAAACTAGTACAGCCACTTTGGAAATCTATCTGGTGCTATCTCAGAAAACTGGGAATAGGGCTTCCTCAAGACCCAGCTATTCTACTCCTTGGAATATACCCAGAAGATGCTCCAGCACACAACAAGAAAATTTGCTCAACTGTGTTCAAAGCAACCTTATTCATAATAGCCAGAACATGGAAACAGCCTAAGTGTCCCTCAGTAGAAGAATGGATAAAGAAACTGTGGTAAGCCGGGCGTGGTGGTGCACACCTATAAACCCAGCACTCGGGAGGCAGAGGCAGGTGGATCGCTGTGAGTTCGAGGCCAGCCTGGTCTACAAAGCGGGTCCAGGACAGCCAAGGCTACACAGAGAAACCCTGTCTCGAAAAACCAAAAAAAAAAAAAAAAAAAAAAAAAGAAACTGTGGTACATTTACACTATGGAATACTACTCTGCTATTAAAAACAAAGAATTCCCGAAATTTGTGGACAAATGGGTTGAGCTAGAAATGATCATAATGAATGAGTTAACCCAGAAGCAGAAAGACTCAAATGGTATATACTCACTTATATCTGCATATTAGCCCAAGGGGCATGTCCCATGAAAGCCTTCACTTACCAGGAAACTGGGACAGAGGGGAGGACATCCTATTGGTACTCTAGATGAGAGAAGTATGTAAGAATAGCAAAATAGAAGGATCCAGAGGGTTCTAGAAACCTACAAGTAGAACATTATGATAGGCAGATTTGGGCCCAGGAGTCCCACTCAAACTAAGGCACCAGCCAAGGACAATACAGGCAGTAAGCTTCAAACCCCTACCCAGATCTAGCCAATGGACAGGACATTCTCCACAGTTGAGTGGAGAGTGGGGTATGACTTTCACACGAACTCTGGTGCCTCATATTTGACCATGCCCCTGGAGGGGGAGACCTGGTGGCACTCAGAGGAAGGACAGCAGGTTACCAAGAAGAGACTTGATACCCTATGAGCATATACAGGGGGAGGAAATCCCCCTCAGGAACAGTCATAGGGGAGGGAAATAAGGGGAAAATGGGAGGGAGGGAAGAATGGGAGGATATAAGGGATGGGATAACCATTGAGATGTAACAAGAATAAATTAATAAAAAAATTTTTTAAAAGAAAATAAAATTAATAAAAAAATATAAATAAAAGCAAGACTTACCTTAATGGAGAGAGAGAGAGAGAGAGAGGGAGAGAGAAAGGTTAACACAGTCCTGAAGCAGCTGTTTGCATACTATACGTAGAAGCTGTTTTACTACCAACCCCTCTAGTTCCACTTATTTTTATTTTGTTTTTGTTTTTGAGACAAGGTTTCTCTGGGTAACAACCCTGACAGTCCTGGACTCACTTTGTAGACCAGGCTGGCCTTGAACTCATAGAGATCCACCTGCTTCTGCCTCCTGAGTGCTGGGATTAAATGTGTGCACCACCATGCCCACTTACCACCACTCCACTTAAATGAGTTGATTTTAAAAATCACTAATTTACCATGCCTGGTGGCATATGCCTTTAGTCCCAGGCCTCAGGAGTCAGAAGCAGGCAGATCTCTGAGTTTTGGGGCCAGCCAAAGTGAATTCCAGGACAGCCAATGGTATGGAGAAAAATCCTGTCTTGAAAAACCAAATAAATAAATAAACAAATGAATAAACAAATAAATAAATATCAGTAATTTGAGGGGCTAAAGAAATGGCTCAATGGAACTCCAGTTCTTGGAGGTCCAACGCTTCTATGGGCTCCTGTATTCATTTGATATAAAACATACACACACACACACACACACACACACACACCCCACACACACACATTCTCACACTGGCCCACACACATACACATAAATAAAAACTAAACGCACTTTCCCCCCCAAATTATTAATTTTGGGGTTCACATGGGGGTCACACTGAGTGGTGTATCATCAATAGCATCAGTCTTTATGTAGCTTTGCTGTAGTCGGGGCCTCAGACCAAAGCACATGTAATGGGTTAAAACTTCTAGAAAGCACATGGTGGCACAGGCCTGAGACTCCAGGCAGGAGCTCCCCAGCTTCATAGCAAGTTTGGGGCGAGCCTGAGATGCCCAGAAAGACCCTGCCTTTAAAACAATGAAAACCTGTTGCCAAGTACTCTCAGGTCCAGTGGAGGCTGCCCTGGGCGTCTTTCCCTGTCTCCGGGTTCTACTGTTTTCCACAGTCTTCCTGTTCTTTATATCCTAATGATTAACTGTAGAACTATTTCTGGGAAAAGGAACTGAAAACACAGTCGACAGACTTTCCCATTTGTGACTTTTCTTTAGATGTACACAACCAGAAACATCCTGGGATCTGAAGGAAACCGCACTGGCACAGGAAGGCAAGGCACCAGCTTGCCCTCCGTCTGAACTTCTTCCTCACCTCACCCGCTCCCCACAAAAATCCCCATAGAAGCCTTGCAGCACAATCACTGAGGAAGAGGGCTATTTAAGGGTAAGCATTCCAATCCTACAACTCTGCCAGTTTGTTTCCAGTAAAGCTTTTTACCTCCCTAGTACTCGGACAATTGTCTAGCGCAGAAAGGGCTGGAACAAAATGTTCTCTTCACAGAAGAGAAAGTGAAAGCCATTGAAGGCTCGACTGGCTAAGGGTGGGGCACCATTGGGCTGGGCCAAGGGACTCGGAGCTGACAAGCTGATAGAATTAGCAGGTGAGGAAACACATGTACACACACACACACACACACACACACACACACACCCTCACCAGGCACATCTTGTTAAAGAAAGTCAAGCCTCTCCCTGAAGGCTGGAGTTTTTTTTTAATCTTTTTTTTTATTTTTTATTTTTGGTTTTTTGAGACAGGGTTTCTCTATGTAGCCTTGGCTGTCCTAGATTCGATTTGTAGACCAGGCTGTCCTTGAACTCACAGCGATCCACTTGCCTCTGCCTCCCGAGTGCTGGGATTAAATCGTATGCCACCACGCCCAGCATGGGTTTTTAAATCTTTGAAGGGTCTTCCTCCCCTAATTTAGCGTTTGCCAGTTTGAAGAAAGACAGGGCGGCTAATCACATCCCACAAAGGTTGTGTAACTCTCACTGACCAACTGGGAACCTGTTGAGCCAGCACATCAGCAGGGGCCTTACTGGCAGGCTTTTGTTTTAGGCTTTTGTCTCAGATCCAGAGGGAAAGAAGGAAGCAGGTCATTTTTTAAAAACATTTATTTATTTTATGTGTATGAGTGCTCAATCTGCATGTACACCTGCACATCAGAAGAAGAGGGTGTCAGATCACATTATAGATGGTTGTGAGCCACCATGTGGTTGTGGGGAATTGAACTCAGGACGTCTGGAAGAGCAGACAGTGCTCTTTACCTCTGAGCCATCTCTCCAGCCCCCAAAGTTCACCATCTTTATTAGTTACTCATGGCCCCTCTCCCTGTCTCCCTGTTTGTCTGCCTATCAGGGAGTCTGTCTAACTCCTAGTCTCTCAAAATAACTCAGTGGGTGCAGCTGCTATCACAGGGCTAGATGGTTCCCTCTTTGGGGTTCCAGGTGAGAGGAACTACACCCTTTCTTTGGTCTGATGTGTCTGATACTTTTGCCTGGTTTCCCTATGTGATTGTAATATGCCCAAATGCCAGTCCTAATTTACCCCAATACATTTATAGGGTAGCGCACTTTCCACTCTCACAGCCCACTGCAGGGAAGTGTCTCCAAAATCCACTACCATGGTGTCTTAGTCTGTTCCTGCTGCTACAGCAAAACACCTTAGAGTGGGTAACTTGTATGTGACGGAGATCCATTGCTTACAGCTCAAGATACGGGGACATTGCAGGTCTGGTGACAGCTTGCTTTCTGTTTCCTAATACAGTGCTTTGTCGCTGTGCCCCCAAATGGGAGAAGGCAGAACAACAAAGGAGCTATGGCTCTGCCTCAACCTCCTTCCTAGCGCACCATCCCTGTTCCTGTGGGCAGAACACTTATGCTTTGGCCACGTCTCACAGATCTCCGCCTCTAGCGGAGTCACTGTGGATGGTAGGTTTCCACATATGTGCTTTGGGAGGACACATACCATCCAGGTAACAACGATGGTTCTGCCATCTACCTCAAAAGCCAACGTCAAAATCCCACCCTCTCTTTTGTAGATGGGCTGTGTGTAGTGGATGTAAACATGTTTTTGTTTTGATCCCAAGTGTGGGATGGGATACAGACCTGTGAGAGAGCACATGATGTTTATCCACTAGAAGACGAACCACCTTGTGTGGGGCTTGGTTTTTGTCAGCTGAAACACACCTTAGTACAGACTCTGAGAGGATATATATATGAGCCCAAAACAGGAGGCAGGGCCTTTTTTGGGTCTTGGTACTGTTTGGCTATTCATTGCTCTACTGCAAGATGCTCCTAGAGAGACAGCTCCAGAGAACACTTTAGGGTTCTGGGTTCCGGCTGTTGTTCCAGGTTCCAGCATCAACTCTGGCTGAATTTGCTGGTCTGTTGAAATCCTGCCAACTACACCAGGGAATCACTCCCAGGAACTGAGTTCAAAAATGTCTACTTCTCCTGTTCCCATTAACCTCTTTTCTCTCCTATCTAGGGTAGGTGGGTTGGAAGGGAGGTATAAACATTAAGGAACCTCAAATAAAGTAGGTTTGGAAAAGGCGAAGCCTACACCCTAATACTGGGATTACAGGTGTGCACCCCCACGCTTGGCTAGTCTTACATGTTTGAGTGCTTAGTGCTTAGTCTTCACTTGGGAATGATTGGGACGTGTGGTGTTGGCTTTGCTTTTTAACAATTAGACTTTGTTATACAACCCAACTATCTTATACAAGAGAGAAAAAGGTTAAAGGGAAACAAGAATAAAACCATCCGCTATCAGTTCCACGGGATGGATCGCCAGGTGTCTCTGGCCTGTATGCTGGTTCAGCATGTATGCTGGTCCTCTTTCCAATCCTCACTTGCTCATCACCTGAACCTGTAGCCTTCTCCTCTCTGCCCATCTCTCCCCCCCCTCCCCCCAGCAGTCTCTTGCTCCTGCTCCTCCTCTGGGTTCCCTCCTCCTTTTGATGTTCGAATAGAAACACAATAGCTTGGCTGGAATCCCCCAGTCTGCTCCCTTTGTAGACCAGGCTGGACTTGAACTCACAGAGATCCACCTGCCTCTGCCTCCCCAAGTGGTGGGATTACAGGAGTGGTCCACCACACCCCACTGAGGGCTTTTATTTTTATGACGATGATAATGTATTTCTGGGTAGGCTTTGCTTTTCATGAATCTAATACAAAACAACGGGACCCAAGTAACTCACTGATTCTGTGATTCAGAGTCAAAGATTAACAGAATGTCAATTTGAGAAGTTAATGTCACCCCGCATCCTCACAAAGATATATTGATTACCTCCTGGAAGGTCCAAGCTCAACCACCAACCGGGCTATGCAGAGCCACCTCCTATTTCTCTATAACCGACACTGGCCCCACCCTTAGCTCAAACCCAGTTTCTCCCCTGCTTCATTGAGCACCAACAGAGAACATACATGTGCACCCGGTCACGTGACTTTGCAAACGTGCAGTCGCACACTTTGCAAACGCGCAGGCCAGATTAGGAGGGAGAAGTCTACTAGTATGAATGCTAAAGTTCTCAGTGTGACTCCGGCTCCTCTCACCTTGCTCCTTTTCCCGGCAATCGCTGCTAGCAGGAGATACAGATGTTATCCTATCTGTATAGTTCTATCTATATAGTTCACATGCCTGTGGCTCATTTCCGCTTGTGGCTTAGCTTTTACAATGCAGACACCAGGCTACTAGCCCTAGCTAGCCTTCTTTCAAGTGGTCGAGCATACTGGCGTAGGACACAGCGGGTTTTGAAGCCATCCCGAGGGATTCTATTACGGAGTTGTAGCTGAAGATTGCCGTTCTGGTTCTGTTTCTTCAGCATTCCACTGTCCGACCTTGGGACTCACCTCCGTTTGGATGGCCCATGTTCAAGACAAGTGGACCAAGGGGCTGGAGAGATGGCTCAGCGGTTAAGAGAGCTGACTGCTCTTCCAGAGGCCCTGAGTTCAATTCTCAGCAACCACATGGTGGCTCACAACCATCTATAAAGTGATCTGATACCCTCCTCTGGCTTGCAGGTGTCCATGCAGGCAGAGTACTGTATACATAATAATTAATAAATGAATCTTTAAAAAAAAAGAAGACTAGTGGACTGAGAACTCCACTGAGAAACTCGGAGGCTTTCTGAGTATGAGCCACTGGAACATTCTTTGCTTTTGATGCAGCTGATGGAGCTAGCAAGAGAGGAGGCAGTGGCCACTTTCTCTACGGCCTCTAAAGAGCAGAGTCGTCAGACTATCTTGGAATGTGGGCCCAGGACCTTGTCCTGAGAGCAGCAGGTTGAGCCGTTGACGCTTACCCTTTTAACCCAGAGTTGATTTGACTCATACAAATCAAGAGGCTTACTTTATGAAGCTGGAATTGTAATTACTTAATCTGCCGTGAGAAAGATAATCGTCATGGTGACGGTGATTGTGAGTCTCTGAGTTTTATGAGGGTCCTGGAAAATATAATCAGACTAAGAGAAAAAAAACTGGATGGCATAGCATTACAGTTAATTATTTTTCACTCTATGGGAAGGCTTGGTTGGCATCTCTGGCAGGATTCAGATGCTGTCTCGCTGCTGGGCAACCACTACTGTGGTCAACACTCCTCAAACACTTCACGGTCCTTATCTACTAAAAACAGGTAGGGATGTTATTAACCTTGTTGTGGGGCTTAAATAAAACAGTTCATATAGGGCACTTAGCCCCTATGTGGCACACAGTGAAGGCTTAAAGATTACAGCTATTATCATTATCTCCCTGTGGTGGAGCAACGCCGCACTCCACTCAGTCGGCACCGCAGTACAATTGAGGGACCTATTACCAAGCTCTACTACAAACATTTATTTATTATTATAGTGTTGTAAATGGTGTGTGTGTGTATGAGAGAGAGAGAGAGAGAGAGAGAGAGAGAGAGAGAGAGATAGATATGTGTGTGTGTGTGTGTGTGTGTGTGAGAGAGAGAGAGAGAGACAGAGAGAGAGAGAGAGAGAGAGAGAGAGAGCGAGCAGGCTCATGGAGGGCAGAGACAACCTTGTGGCAATTCAGTTCTCTTTTTCCACCTTTTTGGGGGTTCCAGGAGTCAAACTGAAATTGAGTGCCGTGAAGCAAGGACTGTAGGCTCCGAGCCATTGCTACACCCCCACATCGTTAAAATTTTAAAATAAATTCTTTGAGATTTTTTTCATATAAAATACTTTGTATGATGGATTTTATAGATTGTATAGATAACATACAATAGAGGTCCCCCTCCCCCGGCACCTCTCAGCTCCGTCCCCCCCTCACTAATCACCTGTATTCAAGTTGTCTATTTTTTTGGAACCCACTAAGGAACTGGAGAGATGGCACAATGGTTACAATCACTTGCTGCTCTTCCTGAGGACCTGGGTATAATTCCTAGCACCCACATAGAGGCTCACAACCAGTTGTAACTGCAGTTCCAGGGGAAATCTAACACTTTCTTCAGCCTCCACTGGTATCAGTTATACACATAATGCACAGACACTCACGCAGGCAAAACATCCATACACAAAAATAAAGTTTAAACATTAAAAACAAAATACATACTTTATATATTTATAAACATAATATATATATATATATATATATATATATGATATACACTACATCAAGATTCCATCTCATACTAATCAGAGTATCAATCATCAAAAAAACAGAAACAGGCTGGGTGTGGTGGCACACATCTTTAATCCCAGCACTCGGGAGGCAGAACAAGCACTGTGAGTTCCAGGCCAGCCTGGTCTACAAAGTGAGTCCAGGGCAGCCAAGGCTACACAGAGAAACTCTGTTTCAAAAAACCAAAAAGAAAGAAAGAAAACAAAACCAAGCCAGGCAGTGGTAGGACATGCCTGTTATCACAGCCCTCAGGAGGCAGAGGCAGGTACATCTATGAGTTCAAGGCCAGCATGGGCTACAGTGAGTTCCAGGGCAGTCAGGGCTATACAGACCCTGTCTCAAAAAGCTAAAACAAAACCAAAAACAGAGTGTGGTGAAAACAGCCCCTTAGTCCTAGCACTCCAGAGGCAGCAGCATGTGGATTTTTGTTGAATTCTGATCTAGCCTGGTGTACATAGTAAGTTCCAGGAAAGCTAGGCCCATGTAGAGAGAATCTTATCTCAAAGAAAACCAAAACCAAAGTGAAACAAAAAATTCTGACAAAGATATAAAGAATGTAAGTTTAATAGCCTTCGTAGAGGTTTAAAATAGCACTATCATGTGATCCAGGCATATCACTTCCAGGTACATGCCCAAAAGAATCCAACTGGGCTCAAGGTATAGACGGCAGCACACTCCCTCATAACAGCCAAGTCCTAGAATCAGCCTCGGGGCCCACAAAAGGAGAAAGGAATGTGGTAGATGTAGTAAATGCACACAATTAAGTTTTATTCAGTCATAAGGAAGAGTAAAATTACATTGCTTGCAAGAAAGGGGAAGGAACTGGCGATCATCATGTCAAGCTAAATAAGCCAGACTCAGAAAAATGAGTATTAAGTGTGGAATTTTCAGGATGGGAATGTGGACTGTCCATGTGTACAAAGGGAAGGCAGGAGGAGCAATAAAAGAAGGTAACAGAGAGAATAAATATGATAAATGTGTTATATGTAGAGAGACCCTGCCTCAAAACAAGCAAATAATAGGTGGACAGAAATAAAGGCATCTAATATCATTCTCTGGCTGCCATGTGCACCTCTACACACGTGTGCACAAACACACATACATGCACGGGGTGGGGGTGGGGAGGAGAGAAAGAGAAGTCTTAGAAAAGAAAAAGATAAAGGATTTCAGCTTTTTTTTTTTCTGAAGAAGTCTGATCTCATTCTTGCCTTATGGTTAGGGCGTTAGGTGGGTTTGAAATCATCATCTGTCTTTCACTTGAGCCACTGGCAACCAGTGCAGCCTCCCCTGGCTTTTGTTTTGTTTTGTTTTAAAAAGTCACGGGGCTGGGGGTGAGTCATACTTTGTACAATTAACATATGCTGCTGCTGATAATAATAATGATAAGTTGAAAGTAAAATTTTCTGCCAGGTGTGGTGGTGCATGCCTTTCATCTTAACCAGGGCAACACAGAGAAAGCCTGTCTTGAAAAACCTAATAAGAAAAAGGATGTAGCCAGGTGTGGTGTTCTCACGCCTTTAATCCCAGCACTCGGGAGGCAGAGCCAGGGGGATCTCTGTGAATTTGAGGCTAGCCTTGTCTACAAAGAAAGTTCCAGGACAGCTACACAGAGAAACCCTGTCTCAAAAAACAAAACAAAACAAAACAAAACAAAGGATAAATGTAAAGGGACAGACATAAATATAAACCAGAACTCTGAGATTTGCCTGCCTCTGCCTCCCTGGTTGCTAGGATTAAGGGCATGCTCTACTACCACTAAAAAATTTAATACTGGCTATATGAAAGATAAGTCACGGCTTTATGAAGAGAGGGGAATAATGGAATTTTAAAGTGTGCCAGTCACACTTGTTGATGTGACCAAAAAAATAAAAATAAAATAAAAGAGTTCATACAAAAAGCAACTTGGAATGAAGGAAGGGTTTCTCTTGTATTACAGTCGCAGAGATTTCAGTCAGCAGTCATTTGCCTGTGAAGAGATGGCACTTACTGCCGGACCATGCGGCAGAAGCTGTTCATCTCCTGCCAGCCAGGAACCAAAAAAAAGACAAGAAGCAGAGAGCAGAGGGGACTTGATACATCTTTCTAGGGCTTTCCTTCAGTGACTACCCCAGTGCCTCACCTCCTACTGTTCACCAGCTATGCTATCCTATTAGGAATCTATCAAAGGTTTCAACCTATTAATTAGGGAAGAGTCCTTGGGATAAGATCACGTGCCCAAAAAATCCATCAGTTGGCAAGAAAAGTTCTGGTACGTGACACCATCACTGTGGTGGGACACTTCAAACTCAAAGCAGCGGGGGAAGTCTTGAGATAAAAGTGTCTGTGTAGGACATGCCAATCTAAACAAGTCTGAGGGTCTGAACCTAGAAATTGTACAACCATCTGCTGCATTGGAGAATTTACCAAGTGGTCTGTGGTGTGACAAACTTTCCTGGCTGGGAGACAACACACACAGGTCTACTCACCCCACGAAAGGAGCCCACAGCAGACCAGAGTAAAGATCACGCCAATGTGCAGTTCGGTGAACCAGTGAGTTTTTCATTTCCTAACAGGAGAGTGGTGAGCGGTTACTTAGACAAAGAGAGGATAATTCAAAAGCAGGTGCATCAGCAGAAAGCCCACCCTAACACGGGTGAGGACTCGTGAAACCCGCCACCCTGGAGCTCTCTGAGGAGTTTTCAGGCAGAGCAGCTGCCTCCTGCTACTGAACACCCGTCCTCCTCTGTGCGGTTTCCCAGGTCAGAATCCATCCCCAGCAACTCTTTACACCCTTCTATCCGGCTGATAGGGGGCGCTCAAGAGTCCTTCAAGCATTGTTCCTCCCAACCATCTGACCTCTGTTCAACTCCCTGTGTTTCATGAGGCCCTCCCTCTTGCCAGGGTCAAATGTTTCCGTTTTGAAGGGACATGCCATACAGCAATGGCCTCGGCGGAATGCTACGCTCAGTTTTTGAATCTCAGTTCTGCCATGGAATAGTTAAGTTGCGTTCTCACAGACCCAGAGAGGCTAAGGTAGGTGGATTGCTAGAGCTCAAAAGTGTGCGAATCTCAGGCCAGGGAAACATTTATGTAAGTGTGTAAATAAATTGAAAAGAAACTGGGTGATAATCTAGATTCTCACCTTTCTTTTCTTTTTAGTCAGGTTTGAGATGAGAACAGGGTGAATTTGAAGAGTTTTATATGTGCGCCCACACACACAATGCATCAACAACTGGTTTCAATAGCAGTTATTTATTACCTGATTTTAAGGGCCAACAGGTAATTGTTGCAGCTAACGTTACATTCTAAAGGGGCACAGAGGGAAATTTGTTTTCTAAGCTCTTAGTCATTCTTAATATTGCAGTTGGAAATGTCGTTTTCCCAGGGGTCCTCAGAAACAATTCAAAGGACTGCACAAGCTTATTTGAGAGGAAGCAGGAAAGAAAAATACTTTTAAAATATTACCCTAAAACTTTCTTACTTTTTATTCCTTAGTGATTATATAAAAATATTACCCTAAAATTTTCTTACTTTTTATTCCTTAGTGGTTATAAAATATGTGGAGATATTTTTGTTCAAAGATATGCTGAGGAAAAATCATTAATAGAATTTTCATGATATAGCCCGGTGTGGTAGCACACACCTTTAATCCTAGCACTTAGGAGGCAGAGGCAGGCAGATCGCTGTGAGTTCGAGGCCAGCCTGGTCTAAAAAGCAACTCCAGGACAGCCAAGGCTACACAGAGAAACCCTGTCTTGGAAAAAAAAAAAAAGATGAGTGAGACAGAACACAGTGTTGGAGGAGGTCTACGCTGAGCTCTGAGTTCCTTTCCCTGTCCACCTTGCAGAAGGGAGCATGGCCTACTGCAGCGGTGTTGAAGCCTCTAGGTTTGTACCTCAGCAAAGACAGAGACCAGACAAAGACATTGGGAAAAAAATGAATTGTTTTAAAGTGCTCATCCATCCACATATTCGAAGATAAATAGATATTTGCTGGGTGTGGTGGTGCACACATCCAATTCCAGCACGAGTCAGGCAGAGGCAAGTGGATTTCTGTGAGTTGGAGGCCAGTCTGGTCTACTTAGTGAGTTCATTAATGAGAAAACAGACAGACAGACAGACAGACAGACACAGGCACACATATGTAGGTATATGTATGTGCACACACGTTATGTATATGTGTATGTGTATATGTGTATATATGTATATTTGCGTAAAACTGGGTGTGTGCCAGGCTTCTTTGATGCATTATTAAATATCCCGGCACAGAAGCACCTGTCAGCCTGTGTCACACACTGGAAGAAGCTTGTGGAGTCAATTCCAAGCCAGAATGTCAAAGTGTAAAGTCCTTGTTTTTATGCACACAACTCAGCTGTCATTGCTCTTTGACCAACCTGGTGAAACCATAACCTTGGCTAGCCTAACCACTGCATTGGAGCCAGCTAAACACTTGCCTAATTACCTGTGTGTTGGAGGGATCAAATAACTTAAAGAAAACAGCCAATTTTCTTGCTAGTAGCTGAATTTCCCCCTTTTTATATTTATCAGTTTTTTAAAAAACAGTTTTACAACTTTGTAATAGCTATCTTCTAGCACATGCCCTCTTTTATTGCTTAGCAGGCCCTCGTAAAAACCTGTATTGCTTTAATTTTTTTTTCATCGACACATAGTATTTGCATGTTTTTATCTTTTTAAAAAATAGAATAATGAAGTGTGTCACCACTGCCCAGCTTCAATGATTATATTTATTGAGCTAAAGAATCTGGATTGTGGGGGTCATGCAGCTTTGGAGGGGGGTCATCATCCCAGTGAGGTGTACTTTGCTGTGCTGTATTTGGTTCTGAGTAAGAAACACTTCATCCAAGTTCCTGTAAGTCACTCCGATAGGCTCAACTGAGCAAGAAGTGAAACTGGAGATGGAGACCTGGCATCAAAGCCATCTGTGCTGTCAGCTGTTTTCACTTCTCAGAAACCAAGGTGCAGCTTCCTTCCAGTAACTGATGAGCTGTGCATCTCTTTCCTCCTTGTTTATTTTTTTTCCAGCTACAAGAACCTGAATTATATAAGGGTGGATTGAGTTGTTATGGGGTCCACTTAGATCCTACATAACTCAAACACCAGGGCAATGCAGATGACAAAAATTTACTGAAATCAAGGTGCTACTAACTAATCAATCTAATCTACAGAATAGACTTGGGGGCTGAACTGTGTCTCCCGCCCCAGCCAGACTGTTACAGACCTTTGAAGTTTCAAAACCACGAAGATCTGTGCTAAGTTATTGTTACATTTTCCCACCAATCAGGATTCAGGGATAGGGGACTTCCTTAGGAGCATGTCTTTGCGGTACACAGGAACCTCTCCTGCTCCTATTAGTTGGTTTATTCAACTGTGCCAGGGTGACTTGCCCAGCATTTATGTCTCAACTTGTCAACCAGGATGCCAGTTACCAACATAGATGTCTCTCTCTGCCAAGCAAGATGGCAGTTACCCAGGGAGGTCTTGGGACCTTAAACTATGTTTGATCCCTATCCAAAAAGGAAGTTGTATTCAAAATGTCTTTGATTTGGTTCCTTCTTACAGAGTACAAAATAAAATTGCTGTTTTGGAGAACATAAGTGTCAGGAAACCAATATCCAGGTTCTAGAATTGTGTATTCAGACATTGTACACTTTTGTTTCCCTGATAATAAGGAAAGCTGAAAGAAGGTTGTAGCTTCTTGACTTGAACATCCTAAATTAGCTATTATTCTTGCTCTTACCTTAGTGAAGTCGGATGTGTCTACTCAGAGTCTGGTCGGGAGCGACAGAACCCAGGTGTCTTTCATCTGCCTTTCTTACTTATTTTCTTAGTGTCTTTTTTTTTAAAAATTAAAAAAAAATATTTTATTATGTCTGCATGTACACCTACAGGCCAAAAGAGAGCATCAGATCACATTACAGATGGTTGTGAGCCACCATGTGGTTGCTGGGAATTGAACTCATGACCTCTGGAAGAACAGTCAGTGCTCTTAACCTCTGAGCCATCTCTCCAGCCCTTTTCTTAGTGTCTTTACATGTTCAGTCTTAGGCTATTCATCGTCTGTTACTATAACAAATAACTGAGACCAATTGTCTTATAAAGAGAATAGGTTTTCTTGTCTCCTAGCTTTGGAGGGTCCAGTCCATAATTAATTGGCCCAGTTGCTTTGGGCCTATGCTGAGCAGCTTATCTAGGTGGTGGGTGTGATGGGGGCAAACCTGTTCCTCATGACCAAGAAGTGCAAGAGAGAAGAGATGAGGTTTTCAGCATCTTCTTCGAGACTGTACCCCCTACAGTGGCTTCCCATTAGCTCTGCCTCTTAAAGATCCCACCCCTCTCAATAGCACTTAGCCGGAGGCTGCTCCTTTAGCATATGGGCCTTGGAGTAACACTGCAGATCCAAATTTTCCCCCAGAGCATTCTCAATTTCACTTTCTCCTTTGGTAGCATCCCAATGCTTACCAGTATCCTGGCCTGCCGCCTTCACGTCTTTGCATACCCAGACCCTGCAGTCAGCAATACCACACAATGGGCTAGGCCTTTCTATATCAGTTAGCAATCAATAAGATATCCCAGAGACACGTGACGGGCCAACGTGATGGAGGGAATTCTTCAGTTGAGGCTCTCTGTAGTTAGAATGAAAATAGCCCCCATGGGACCACAGCGAGTGGCACTATTAGGAGGTGTGGCTTGTTGGAGTAGACTTCATTGGGGGGTGGGGGTGGGATTGAGGTTCAGAAGCTCAAGCAAGGCCTAATAGTTCATTTTTCTCTTCCTGCTGTCTGCGCATCAAGGTGTAGAGCTCTCGGCTACCTCTCCGGCACCGTGTCTGCCCACATCCTGCCACGCTTCCCTGCCATGATGACAATGACAGTAGACTAAACCTCTGAAACTGTTAAGCCAGCTCCAGTGAAATGTTTTCCTCTATAAGAGTTGCCGTGGTCATGGTGTCTCTTTAAAGCGATAGAAATCCTGACTGAGACACTATCCCGGGCATGTCAAGTTGACAACTAAAATTAACCACCATAGCCATATCATTTTCAAGCCATATGTGCCACCTTAACTCACTTCTCATTTCCCCATTTTAAAGGCGAGGAACTGGAGGGGTTAAGGAGAAGCTTGGCTAGCTAGTGTCTTAATTATTTACTCTTGCCATTACAAAACACTGTGGCCAAAGAAACTTATAAAGGGAAGCAACTAATACGGGGCTTGGGGTTCCAGAGATTTAGAGTCCTTGACTACCATGGTGGGGAGCACAGCAGCAGGTAAGCGCTTGTGGGGCTGCAGCTGCAGCTGAGAGAGATTACAGGAGACAGAGAGAGGCACTGGAAACCTCAAAGCTCATTCCCCAGTGACACACCTCCTCCAGTGTGGCCACACCCCCTCATCCTTCACAAAGAGTTCTACCAACTGAGGACCAAGCATACGGGCTATTCGCCTTCAGACCATCACAGCCAGTAAGCAACACCAATAGGCTCAGACTTATGCAGCCTGGTTTTGTAACACCCCCTGTCTCTCCCCCATCCTCCCCCCAAAAAGAGCATGTGTCAGAGCCTATCACATTATCAAGGCCAGCTGACACTTTTTTCCTTCTGTCACGTAAAGGAACATGTTTTGCTCTTATGAAACGCCGCTAAAAACCCTCAATCACCATTACTTGTAAGGTGAACAGTGCTACAATAGAACTCACAGGGATATTTCCTCTTCAGCTTTTAAAATAGCTAAAGTTGGCATCTTTCAATATGAGCTGCTAAATATATTCTCTGACAGTGTGGACAAAAGGGCCCTCTCAGGCCCAGCTCCTGCCTCTCAGATACATCCCCAGACTAGAAATAACACTCATTTTAAAAAATCCTGTGGCTGCCTAATATCATTTATACAATATTTAGATGTGAACGCTCCCTGGATTTATACTTTTCTACCAGTTTTAGGATTTTAAAACAACTTCCTGAGCAGGGCTTGGTGGCACACACCTTTGATCCCAGCACTTGGGAGGCAGAGGCAGGTAGATTGCTGAGTTCGAGGACAGCCTGGTGAACACTATAAGTGAGTCCAGGACAGCCAAGGCTACACAGAGAAACCCTGTATCAAAAACAAAACAAAAAAAAAATCAAAAAACAAAAATAACAAAAAACAAAAAACAAAAGAAAACTTCCGTGACGTACAGAAAAGGATAACAATCAGGGGATACACTTTCCTATCCTCTGGTTATTATTATTATTAATTATTATTGTTGTTGCTATTATTTTATTATTAATTAATTAATGCAGAATCATGCCTCAAAACAGCACCAACAAATGGAGAGAAAGTGAATAGAGAAATTGAGACAGCAGAGATGGGGAGAGAGCTGGGAATGCTGGCCAGTTGTCTCATTGTTTCTTTGTTGATTGTTACAGATTCTCAATATCTCTTGCAGCTATCTACTAGCAAATCAATGCTGAATTTGTCACCCCCTTTTTGTTTTGTTTTGTTTTTTGTTTTTGTTTTCAAGACAAGGTTTATCTGTGTGGCCTTGGCTGTCCTGGGCTCACTCTGTAGACCAGGCTGGCCTCGAACTCTGAGATCCACCTGCCTCTGCCTCCCGAGTGCTGGGATTAAAGGCATATGCGACCACCCCGGCCTTGATAGCCCCCTCTAGACAAGTGTTATTAGTTAGTCTGGTGTCCATGAGACTGAAAGCCTGACAGAAACAGCTTAGAAGGAGGAGTTATTTTTTGTTCATTATTTCAGAGGGTTAGGACCATCACGATGGGGAAGGCGTGCCAGAGTAGTTCAGTTCACGTCATAGGGAATGTGGGAGCAGAAAGCAAGAGGCCAGGGATATAACCCCCGAGGATCCTACAATAGTGGCCTACTCCACCCAGCTCCCAAAACATCCAGAACATCACTGGGGACCAGGCAGTCAAATCGTGGGTCTATGATTCTCAGCTGTTTGCTCTGACAAGTGCTTCCACAGTCCACCCACATGTCCACCCACGACCTTCCCTTCCGGTGTTTGGTAGCTTCTCTGCCTCTTCTGTTTTCTTTAAATATATGAACAGCAGATAAGTCATGATTGGTGGAGATTAAAAGAAGATCAAATGAGGCAGGCAGTGGAGGCGCACGCCTTTAAACCCAGCACTCGGAGGCAGAGGCAAGCAGATCGATGTGAGTTCGAGGCCAGCCTGGTCTACAAAGGGAGTCCAGGACAGCCAGATCTACACAGAGAAACCCTTCTCTAAAATACAAAACAAAAACAAAAAGAAAAAAAAAAGAAGATGAAATGGACTTAAGCACTCTCTGCCTTCACTAAACATTTTGTTTTTTTATTTACTCACTATTTATTGAGACAGGATCTCTCTGTGTAGCTCTAGCTAGCCTGAAGTACTATGTAAACCAAGCTGGCCTTAAACTCAGAGAGTCACCCGCCTCCGCCTCCTCCGTTCTGGGTCCCACCGATCAAGAATTTAAACTGATTTATGAAACTTAAAAATGAAATAAGGTGGATGAGACAGCTCAGCAGATAAAGGTAGTAGCTGCCATTTGGTTGACAACCTGAGTTTATTACCCACAACCAAAATGGTAGAAGGAGAAAACTCCCCAATGCTGTCCTTCGAGCTCCATACACCTACGGTGGCATATGCATGTCTACACACATCCGCGCATACAAAATAGGTAAAACATGTGAAACAAAAAACCAAAACAACAAAAAAACTTAGAGTGGTAAAGAGAGAAACAAAATCAAAAGACAAAAATGAGCAGAAACAAAGCTGTTACATAACCTTTACTGTTAGGTAAAGACAACTTGGATAAGAAAATATCAGCTAAAAAGTTCAGCAGCTGGGGCTGGAGAGGTGGCTCAGAGGTTAAGAGCATTGGCTACTCTTCGAGAGGGCCCGAGTTCAATTCCCAGCACCCACATGGCAGCTCACAACTAACTGTCTGTATCTCCAGTCCCAGGGGATCTGAAACCCTCACACCTATGTGCATAAAATAAAAAATACAATTAAAATAAATTATTAAAAAATTTTAATAGCCAAGTCAGGTAGTGGTAGGACTCATCTCAATACCAGCACTCAGCTGGCAGAGGCAAGCAGATTGCTGTGAGTTTAAGGCCAGCCTGGTCTATAGATAACACACACACACACACACACACACACACACACACACACACACACACACACACACTTTGTCTTGAAAAACAAAAAGAAACAGTTTAGTATCCCAAATAAACTTAAAGTTTTGTAAGAATTTATCATATGGTATTAGTTCACTCCTTCTTTCTTTTTTGTTTGTTTCAAGACAGGGTTTCTCTGTGTAACAGCTCTGGCTGTCCTGGACTCACTTTGTAGACCAGGCTGGCCTCAAACTCATAGATCTGCTTGCCTCTGCCTTTTGAGTGCTGGGATTAAAGGAGTGCACCACCACACCTGGCCTCTTATTTACTTATTTTGATGTGAAAGTATGTGTACACTTCAGGAATTTTCGTGCATCACATTCATGCAAGATCCGGGGAAGACCAGTTACGGATTATTGTGAGCTACCATGGGAGTGCTGGGAACTGGGCCTGTGTCCTCTGCCAGAGCAACAAGGGCTTTTAGCCACCTTAGTCATCTCTTCAGCCCATGTAAGGGCCACTTTAAATAAAAGGCTTTGAGCGTCACTTGGGTAAGTGATACATAATTACCTTTCAAGTGTTCCTTGAAGACATTTGTAAGTCGGAGTCCACTATTGCGAACCTGGGGTGCGCATCAGAGAGCAGAACTGTAGATTTGGGAGGTTAATGATGATACATAGGAAATGGATTCACCAAGTGCGTGTACAGTTAGTTATCCATGAAGAGGATAGACAGAGGAGAGAGGAAGACTTGGGGCTCAGCCTGACATGTAGCTGAATTGTTGTGCATCTTTAAAGAGCTTTGCAAGCTGTCCCATGAGATAGAAAGGGAGAGAACAACACTTTCAAACTCTTCTCAAAATCAGTAGTACGCCGATATCAGAAAAAGATAGGAGAAGAAAACCTATTTCATTCCCCCTGAGGAGCATAAATGCAAAACTTCTCAATATAATACTTACATGCCAAATCCAAGAACAAAAATAAAAATTGCCATGTTCAAGTTACCTTCATTCCAGAGATGCAAGAATGCTTCAGTCAATCAACAAATGGAATATATGACATCAATATACTCAAGGACAGAAGTTACATACTCAGAAGATGCTGGAAAAAAAAAACCTTTTGATAAAATCCAACATCCCTTTATGATAAAAATTCATGAAGAAATTAAGAATAAAAGGAGCATTGCAAAGCTGTTGCCACAGTAACAAAAACAGTGCAATACTGGTCCATAAACGGATGCGCAGATCAGTAGAACAGAATAGATGACTCTGATATTAAACTCCTACTGGCACAGGGGCTGCAAAGACGGCTCGTGCAGATGCACTTGATGCTCTTGAAGAAGTCCAAGGGTCAGTTCCCAGCACACACACTGCAGCTAACATGCTGTACTCCATCTGTACTAGGCTCCAATTCTAGGGTACAGGATGCTGTTTTCTGGTCTCTTTGGGGGCTCCGACACACAGGTACACATAAACCCATGTAGGCACACACACATATACATAAGCATAATACATAAAAAATTCTTAAAAGATCACCTTGAGCCACATACAAACTTTAAACTCATGCAGCTACAACCACCAAAAAAGTTTAAAGAGATATTCCCTTCCCCCCAAAGTCCCCCAAAGACAGGCTTTTCAACAAATCATTCTGGAAATACTAGGAGTCTATATTTAAAAGGATAAAAATTAGAGTCCCAACTCTCAGCTTGCATAAAAAAGCCAATTCAAAATGGACCAAAGACCTTAACAGAAGACCTGAAACTCTTAGCATTGTTAGAGGGAAATGCAGAAGACACTTCTGTATCAGCCAAGGCAGGGCCTTCTGAAGAGGACTCCAGTTGTTCAAGAAATATTGTCAACAATTGTCAAATGAGACTGCATGAAAGAAAATTGCGTCCTCACAGCAAAGGAGACAGTGGAGTAAAAAACAGGCTACACCACGGGAGAACATCTTTACCAACTACATATTTAGACTATACAAAGAGCACAACACATGTCAAGGAAACAAACAACCCAAGCTAGGGAACTGAATAAACACTTTTCAAAAGATAACATACAAGTAGCTAATAAACATCTGAAAAAGTGTTTAACGTCACTAGCTGTAGTGAGAATTTTGGTTTCTTTAAAAACCCAGCTATGTGGCTGGAGAGATGGCTCACAGATTAGGAGCACCACCTGCTCTTCCAGAGGTCCTGAGTTCATTTCCCAGTCAACCACATGGTGGCTCACAACCATCTATAATATAATTTATGCCCTCTTCTGTCCTGCAGGTGCACATGGAGGCAGAGCACCATATAATAATAATAATAATAATAATAATAATAATAATAATAATAATAACAACAACAACAACAACAACAATAATAATAATAACAACAATAATAATAATAATATCTAAAAAATAAAATAAAATATAAAAGCCCAGCTATGGAGCCAGGCATAGTGGCACATACTTGTAATCATAGCACTCGGGAGGCAGAGGCAGATGGATTGCTGTGAGTTTGAGGACAGCCTGGTCTACAAAGTGAGTCCAGGATAGCCAAGGCTACATAGAGACACCTTGTCTTGAAAAAACAAAAACAAAACAAAACCCTTAACAGCTATGTTATATGAGTATGTTTGTTTTAATCCCAGGTGTGTCATATGAAGCTACTTCAGACTGTCCACAACCAATAACTATGACTGTCTTGTGCTCTAAAAGGACTATGATTTTTGCCGGCTGCAGATAGTTTACATTTGGGAGTCCGAGGACTCTGGAGAGGGTATAAATGGCAGAGCCCCAAGAGGGCCTGTGGTCCCTTTGCTGTGTTTGCTATTGCTGCATTGCTGGTTGGAGATATTCTGATAACGAAGATTGGACTTGCCCCAGGGAACTCAATGTCCCTAGTCAGCAGGAAGTAGCCTATACAGGTCTATGCCCACTTTCCCCTCTAACCCTATTCCTCTCCTACCTAGTATTTTGGGGTTGGAAGTAATTAGGGTGGAATAAGGATTGAAAAGGTCATCTATATATAAGAACCCAATAACATAGTCCAAAACATATGGCTACAACCAGCCATCATACAAATGTGATTAAACTAGACTCAGATCTAATAGGTTTGTTTTCTGCCATGATGCAAATATAGGCCAGATCAGATGGGATTAAAAGTAGATAAATGTAGGATTCATTGGTGAAAATCTCAAGTGGGTTCACATGTCTCAGAGGAGAAGGCCGGGGAAGTATTTAGGAGAGGGGAGGGGAGAGGGGAGGGAAGGGGAGGGGAGGAGAGGAGAGGAGAGAGCACTTTGGGAAAGCTGGGGGCCCATTTATCCACAGCACACACCTGGTGCCCCTGCCAGCAGCAGGTGATGACACAAGCAGCTGCTAGGTCCCCGAGAGCAGGCCAGCGCGATTGCCTGTATACTAACAAGATCCATCTTAACCCAGCCAGAACAGTACTCAGAAGAAAACCAACAAATGCTGGGAGGGTGCAGAGGAAAAAAAAAATCCTGAGACACTGTGGGTAGGAGCATACAGTAGTCTAACATCTATGGAAATCAGTTGAGAGGAAATCACAAAATTAAACATTGCTGGTCAGTGTTGGCTCACACCTTTAATCCCAGCACTCTAGAAGCAGAGACAGGTGGGTCTCTGAGTTCAAGGGCAGCCTGGTCTATATAGAGAGTGAGATCCAGGACAACCAGGGCTATTATACAGAGAAACTGTGTCTCAAAAATCAAAAAATGAAAGAAAGAAAAGAAAAGAAGGAGGAGGAGGAGAAGAGGAGGAAGAAGAGGAAGAGAAGAAGAAGAAGAAGAAGAAGAAGAAGAAGAAGAAGAAGAAGAAGAGAAGAAGAAGAAGAAACTAGCTGGGAGTGGTGGGCACACACCTACAATCCCAGCACTTGGGAGACAAAGGCAGGCAGATCTCTGTGGGTTCGAGGCCAGCCTGGTCTACAAAGGGAGTCCAGGACAGACAATGACACACAGAGAAACCCTATCTCTAAAAACAAAAACAAAAACAAAAAATTGTTTTTTTAAATCTATTACATGATCTAGACATACCCCTCTTCGGTATGTGATTAAACCAGCATGCCTCCATCTTGGGTTTGAAAGCCATCTTATAGTAAAGATAAACTAAGTTCATTGTATTTTTCAAGGATTAGGCTATGTTCCACCTGTAACCTTAACTACAAATGAGTTTGTACTGCTTGTTCCAGGAAATGGTAACCATGCCTTAGCTGCAGGAGGTTGTTGTGTCCTGTTTGTTATGCTTATGTTCTGCTTCTGTAGCCCTGCTTACTTGCCTCCCAGATCCCCCATGGGGAAACTCCTTACGCCTGAACTATAAAAACCTTACTTGCCCATATCCAGGGCTGAGCTCTTGAAACCTGTCTTGGGGAGAGACAGCCTGCATACACAAATAAGGCTTGCTTTAATTTGGTCATTTGGGTTGACAGTCTTTTGCTCTCGTCTGAAAGATTAACCCACCTTAAAGCTCCAGGCAGTCTGTCATTTTATTGAGTCCCTTTTCCCATATCTCTTGAAACTGGCCATCTTCAGTGTCATCCTAAGGGTAAAGGACATCCCTCAGGAACCCAATGGATGTGCTGTAAGTATCTTTTGGAGCACTTCATTCCATGATGGATGCCCCATGCAGAGGCCTTTTATGGAGGGCATCTGGTCTCAACTTCAGGAAGTGATGCTGCCCCAGCCAGGGATTTGCCTCAGATACAGAACCACTTTGCCCCAAGGCCACACCCTTCCTGTGACAGCCCTGATCCAGTGACAGATTCTGGTGGGATCCTAGAGGCTCAGCCTCACTGACGTGGTGGGGCACCTGCTGTGCTCTCAACACACAGGAGGCTAAGGCAGGACGATTGTCAGCATGTAGCCAGCCTGGGCTACACAGTGAGACCTTGTCTCAACAAGCAAACAGGATGAAAAATAACAGTTTCAGTCTTTCTTGTACAGCTCTGTTGAGCCATTTGTGCCTCTGAGCTTCCTAGGGATCGGCTGAGGCTGCTCTTGGGCCCTGCATTGCACTGGCTTCCATACTTAATTCAACTGCTGAATCTCCTTTTCGCTGGTATCCACCTCAAGGTTACTTCCTGATAAACTTTCCGCATGCTGCATTTCACATTAGAGTCTGGTCCTCAGGGAAACTCACTTGGGATGAATGTAACTGAGGCTGGCATTTTAAAGTGTCTTTTAATTACATGGGTTGAAGGCAAGTCAGTGACGTGGAGTAGGTACCAGCTGCTCAAACTATGTGTCTTTCACGGTCCAACCACCTGTGCCTCCTTGAAGAACTGAACAACACCTTTACAGACTCATGGCATTTGGACGCTGTAGCTATCAACAGCCAGAAACTACATTATAAAATATTTCCCCCACAGAAGACTTTTGGGAAATCTTTTCAGCCTCTGTAGTCAATGATATGCCTCAATTAAAGTAAATTAATTCTCCACCATCCTATTTATCAACTGTTTTCTTAGATTTACTGCCTGTCGGTGACTTAAATGCGTTAACATAAAGAAACTTCAATAAGAATGACGCATTTTATACCAGGAAATGACCTAATATTATACTTTTTCATATAATTTTTAGCTACCTTTCTCTTTTCAGCAGCTACTCCAGTTTAGCGACATAAAATGACAATAATCAGCCTGTTGTGATGCTGCAGTCCTTTAATCCCAGCACGAGGGAGGCAGGGAAGGAGGATCTGTGTGAGTTCCAGGCCAGCTCACCTCACTGTCCTGTCTCAAGATTCTGGGAATTAACTACTATCATCATGGATATGGGATGGCAAAAGCAGGTATGTCAGTGTCTTTCTACAGTGTCGGGATTTACTGCGTAACAATCAACCCACAAGCAGTATCAGTTTCATTGGCTGCGTTCCACCAGGTACGGGGACAGCATCTGAGAAGTGACCCGCCACACTTGATGGCACGGCTGTCTGCAGCCCCCAGGTTCTTTCGCTTCTGTCTTAATCGCTAGTATTAACTCTCAAATCGCACATAATCGTGTAGAGTTTACAGAACGATTAAAGACGCTGCAGTTCCAAGAGGCCTCACCGCTGCCGGAGGCAGAGAGTTTGTAAAGCTGCAAAGAGAAGTAGTTAGACAAGGTGATAACGGGCTGGAGAGATGGCTCGACCATTAAGAGCACTGGCTGCTCTTCCAGAGGTCCTGAGTTCAATTCCCGGCACTCACATGGCAGCTCACAACTGTTTGTAACTCCAGTTCCAGGAGATCCAACACCCTCTCACAGACATACATGCAGGCAAAACACCAACACAAATAAAAATAAATAAGTCATTTTTAAAAAAGATGTTAACAAACCCAGTCACAAGCCAGGAGTGGTGGTGCAAAACCTGGTCTACAAAGTGAGTCGGGGTCAGCCAAGGCTACACAGAGAAACCCTGTCTCAAAAAGACAAAACAAATGAAAAACAAACAAACCCAGTCACACAGCAGTTGGTGGCATGCAGAGGTAGTTCAAGGCTGAGGAAGGTTGAGCTGAGATGCAGGACTGAATCCAGTCCAATGGTAGGGTGGGCTGTGTCAAGCGAGGGGACCAACCATATAAGCTGATGCTGTTTGTGATCCTATAAGGTATGCACTAGACCAAAGGTGCCCAACTCTTTGGTTTCTCTGAGCAGATGGAAGTTATAGGAAGTTGTGAATTGGTAAATATGCCAAGTGGGTGTTGCTGACTGAACCCAGGTCCTGGGCCACTGAGCCACTTCTCCAGCCCCACACCTTATTTATGTATTTATGTATTTATTTATTTTTGAGATGTTTGTTTTGCTTGCTGTGTGTCTGTGCACCTCATGCATGCTGGAGCTCACAAAGGCCAGAAGAGGGCAGTGTTACCCTGGAACTGGAGCCACCAATGTATTTTTAAAAAAACTCCCTGATTTATGATTTTCTTTGTTCTGTAACCTCAAAAATCTCATAAACTGCTACCACACTGGAATATAGTATTCTATTTTCCCAGGCCATGGTCAATTTGTATTTGATTTCAGAATAAACTATCTCTCATTCCCTTTGCAGTTAGAGCTGTGTTGTGCATTAAAAGCCTTCGCTGAAATTTGCCTTTGAGAGCTTTGAGTTGTACATATATGTATTTTAAAAGCTGAGTTTTCATTTTTTACTTTCTCAGCATTCAACTTCTCTCGCACAGCTAGGTAGTAGTGTGGTCCTTGATTTACCTCCCAGGTTAGCACTGTGGCAAGCCAACCAAGCACGCCTTCCTGAGAGAGAGGAAAGACAGAGACAAGGGACCAAAGGTAAAAGTGAAATAAAGTATACCAAGGAAATGTGAGTCTGGTTTTATTAAAAAGCGATATAAGTGATGTTCAGTGGTCACCAAATATGTAAGGAAAAGGAAATGATGAAAACAGGTCACATTTATAGAAGTAAACACCAAGGCAAGGGAATAAAATGTAAGACACAATAAACGTTCTATTACATTCATTTATTCATCATGTGTGCTGTGTGCACGGGTACCACAGTGAATATGAGGGGGATCAGAAGACAGCTGGCAGAGCTTAGGGTGAGCTCAGGATGTTGGGCTTGGCAGCAACACCTTTCCTCACCGAGGCATCTCCCCTGCCAAAGAATACACAGTCTAAAACTCAGAAGGAAAATGAAAAACTGAACAATGTTTAAGAGATCTGAACATCATTCATTCATTCAAGCACTATCACTGTATGCATTCGGTTGCATTGGGCACTAAGGATGTAGCAAATGAGCAGGTGAATCCCAGGCCAGCCAGCCCTACAAAACAAGACCCTCCCTGAGAGAGAGGGGCGGGCGGAGAGAGAGAAGAAGAAGAAGAGGAGGAGAAGGAGGAGGAGAGGAGTGGGGGGAGGAGGAGGAGGAAGAAGAAGAAGAATAGGGGGGAAGGGAAGGGAGGGGAGGGGACAGGAGAGGAGAGTTGAGTTGTCACAGATAACATGAGGTACAGGCCTGAAGAGGGAGGCAGTCCCTTGAGTTCTGAATATGGGTTTGTGGGGAAGGAAGTTCTACGCATGAGCTAGCTTACATGTCGGATGAACTCTGGTTGTCTGGTCAGCCAGCTTCCCCACCTACAGCCACCAACAAATCTAAAGAAAAAGAGAAAGCCTGACTTTTTGAGACAGAGAGGGTGGCTGCTGAGTCACTAAGACACAGAGGATCAAAGCCTCTAGCGCTGGAGAAGATCAGAGATGGGAGCTACCTTTGTAGCCACATTATTAGCTCACCCCAGAGGGTGTACCCCGGAAGCTTACTGCATAGGGCCGTTGGGGCGATCTGCAAAGTCTCCATGGATGTCTGTGTAATTCGGAAGATGAACAAGGATGCGCGCAAAACCGGAAGCAGGCAGTCACCGGAGAGGAGAACAGAAACCCGGTGGGGCAAGGGCCACAATTCTGGACTCTTGTGGGAGAGGGTGGCGCAGAGAACGTACAGAGTACTGCCGAAATGCCCGTGGAGGCACCGAAACCAATGTAGACTGAGCTTTGCCAGGACCATGGCCCAGCCCCACTTGGCACAGCTCACTATGGAGTTGAGAGGGAAATACTTCACGAAATGAATGTAATTTTCATTTCTCTATGGGAAAATGAATGGTCAAGAGTATCGAAAGAGTGGTCTAGGTCCGAAAGGGTTATGAAAAGAATTTGGAGTTATATAAATATGTAGGTATATTAATAATACATTAAAAATCCACACCTCCCACCGTCCTCTGAAAAATAAATTCCATGTGGATTAAGAATTAAATACCTTGCCAGGCAGTAGTGGTGCACACTTTTGATCCCAGCACTCTGGAGGCAGAGGCAGGAGGATCGCTGTGAGTTTGAGGTCAGCCTGGTCTACAAAGCAAGTCCAGGACAGCCAAGGGTACACAGAGAAACCCTGTATCAAAAAACTACAACAACAACAAAATAATTACATACCTTACAAATAAAAACAAATATATGCACCCACACAGGAAAGGTTCAATGCTTAGAATAAAGCAATAGATAATAAATGCAAGTTCTACTTGGGTTAAAGATAAATAATTTCTATTAGAGTCAAGGCCGAAACATCCTATGTTCCTTACTCCCAGAGAGCTGGGAAGCCCCCAAAGAGCTCTCCCACCCTAAATCTCAGCCAATCAGCTTAAAATGCTTTGTCAAGCCACTTGGGTACTTATGCTCAGAAGAAAATCAAGTCTTCTTAAGTTTAGCTAATCAAAACAATGTAATGCTGCCATCCTCCTTGCTTCCCACCTGGTTACCTGGCTACGGTTTTTCTTATTAAAAGCCTGCCTTAGAAGCAGACCAACGTCATGGTCTGATTCCGAGTTCCAACCGTGGCCCTGATTGGTCAGCTCTTGTTATCAATGTCACAGTCTGAATTTACAGGCCGTGGCCCTGACCGGTTAGTTCTTGTTCAGCGTTCAAATAAACTTCCATCAATCTGAGTCTGGTGTTCCAGTGGTCAGTATGCGGCTATTCCTGAACCCCGGCCAACACATTTATGTAGTGCGCATGCGCACACAAGTGTGTGTGTCCGTCCCCCCCCCAAGTCAGCACATATGTGGAGGTCAGAGGGCAGCTTTCTAGGATTGGTTCTCTCCCTCCACCAGGTGGATTCTGGGCATTGAACTAAGGTCTATCAGGCTTGGCAGTAAGTTGTACATTATGCTGGGAAGATATTTCGTTAGAGAAACACCCTGAGTAAGCCATGAGTTTAAAAATAGGCAGCCGAACCCGGGCTTGGTGGTGCTCGCCTGTAATCCCAGCACTCAGGGAGACAGAGGCAGGCAGATTGCTGTGAGTTCGAGGCAGCCTGGTCTACAAAGTGAGTCTAGGACAGCCAAGGCTCCACAGAGAAACCCAGTCTCGAGAGGAGGGGGGAAAGCAGCCAACCTTAGTAAAACAACTACAAACTAAACCTATCATGAGCCTCCATTTTATACCTAAAAAAGAATCAGAAGAACTTCCAGAAAGTTATGAAAATCTATGCCTACAAGGCTTTGGGAGAGAAGATAGGCTCATGCATTAATGAAAGCAATGTAAATTGATCCAGTCTTTCTGAAGGGCAGAAGAGTACTTTATTGAAAGAATCATAAATATGCCTAACCCCTGACCAAGTGATAGAATTTATCTCGAGGAAAAAATGTTTAATAAAAAAACCAAAAAAAAAAAAAAAAAAAAAGACACATAAAATGTTTATTTTACGGTAGTAAAATGGGGGAAGAAAGCTAAGATTCTGACAGTACAGATCTCAGAAGGTAACTGCTGTATATTAAAATGATATACTCCAGTGACATCCTAAAGTCATCAACATGAAAATGATATAAGAAATAGACAATATTTGGTTAAATGACACAAAAGGGAGGCTACCAGGCTGAACACACCGCCCGACTATACTTTAAAAGAACCACGAATATGTACGGGCTGCAGGTGGGGGAGGGGGGGCGGAGGGAACTTTTCAAAATAGTTTGAGAACAACAGACTCAGAAGTTTCTTATATTTTTGTAAAGTTGCTAAATATTAGATTTTTGTTGTTGTTCTTGTTTTAGGCAGGGTTTCTCTGTATAACAGTCCTGGTTGTCCTAGACTCGCTTTGTAGACCAGGCTAGCCTTGAATTCACAGAGATCTACCTGCTTCTGCCTCCGGAGTGCTAGGAATAAAGGCATGCGTCACCACACCCACTTTAAAATTAGATTTTAAAAAACTTTATTACTATTATAATGAAATTTTCATCAAGGACACTGAACTGCTTTAAAGAAATAGTTACAAAAGAAAAAAGAAAAAAGAAATAGTTACTTATTGCCTCTGTAAACTGGTCATGTTGAAAGAGGAGAGTTTGCATGTACTTATCTGAACTTTATTGGAAAAAAAATATACATATTGAGACAGGATCTCACTGTACAGCCCCGACTGACCTAGAGTGTTCTGTGTAGACCAGGCTAGCCTAGAAATCATGGAAATCTGCCTCTGCCTCCAGGGTGCTGCCATTCAAAGCATGTGCCGCTATGTATGTCTCAGAAAGAAAAATAAAACAAAATGTAAGTCAGACGCAAGGGAGGCCCACAGCAACTCAGCCTGTCCCCAGGGGATGTTCCAGCCACAGCCGTTTCCTAGGTAGTGGGTAGGAGTGAACTACAGGGTCCTAGCCTTCAGCCTGAAAGAGACTCGAGAAATAGGACTATTGTAGGGAGAAGGATCTTGGGTCAGGCTGCTTCCTGCTCTCTCAGTTCCTCCATATTGTGTAAAACATTGTTTTTTGTGCTGTTGTAAGCAGCTCCTAACTATCATGAGGGTGGAGCATGGCTGTGCCCTGGGGTAGGCACCTGCACTGCACCATTTTTCTGGCACAGACTGATAGGCGACTTAGTGCTAAGACAGACAAGACACCAACTTGTACATTTGTCAGGAGAAGTTGGGAATTAAGGAACATGTGGGTACCTTACGATCATATCAGAAAAACTAGGCCCAAGAACTTACTAGACACAACAGGACAAGGAAACTGTGTAACTCTCTCACCTGGACCTCATAAAAAGATCAACTCCAAGCCCTGGCTGGTGGTACACACCTGTAACCCCAGCGCTTGGGAGGCAGAGGCAAGTGGATCTCGGAGTTCCAGTCCAGCCGGGTCTACAGATCGAGTCCACAACGGGCAAGGTTGCACACAGAGACACCCTGTCTCAGAGAGAGAGAGAGAGAGAGAGAGAGAGAGAGAGAGAGAGAGAGAGAGAGAGAGAGGAGACCTAGCTCTGAAATGGTGACAGCCCCAGTCATCTGCCGTGTGACCACCATTTGTTCATCAAGAGACTGGCATAAAGAGACCTCCCAACTGTCCCAGGGTTTGGCTCGGCTTCGTCCCTGCTCCAATTGTTACCCTGAGTCTACCTGCTTGCCTGTCTGGTCCTTCCTCGTTCACCCTTTTGTTCTTCAATTCAATTCCCCAATTTAGCCTCTACAGCTGGACTCAATTCTCTAGCTCAGCGGAGCAGCGTGGCGCTACAGTATAGAGCCTCCCCAGGGAGCTCCAGCTGGTACCCCTCAACCCCACAGACTGCTCTGCATTTCTGTCACTTTCCCAGCTCTGGATTCTTAGACTTTTTTGACACTTATAGAGTCTTTAACCATTTGTGGCCATTCTGTAACCTACAGATGGTTAGGTAGGTTAGGTAGGTAGATAGATAGATTAGACGATAGATAGATTTACTGTGTGGTATATAATGTATATTCTGAGCACCAATATTAAATCATCAAGATCAGAATAATAAAAGAGTCTGTGCTTGCCTCAGCTAGAGCTGTCAAGGGGAGCAGGGGCTTCTGGCAAGTGGTTACCAGTGAAAGCACCACACTTTGTGGGTTTGTTAGTCAGTAAATTCTGACGCTATGAAAGGACAGAACTGTCTTTGTTTGCTTGTTTTTGATTTTTGTGTTTTCGAGACAGGGTTTCTCTGTGTAACAGCCCCAGCTGTCCTGGAGCTCACTGTGTAGACCAGGCTGCCCTTGAACTCATAGAGATCTGCCTGCCTCTGCCACCCCAGTGCTTGGATTAAAGGTGTGCTCTCCGCCCTCCCCCACCCCCACCCCCACCCCCGTGCGCAGCTTTCAGAAAATGTATTTGTTAAATGTCTCTTAGGTGAGGCAAACTGTATCTTCCAAAACAGTGTGCTGGAATTCTCACTCCCATACATGTGAATATGATTTTATGTGGGCATGGCAATTCTGCCAGTACATGGAGTCTGGGGAGACTGTTCAGCGGATAAGAATGTGCTTTAAAAGCCAGGGGACCTACGTTCAAATCTTGGCATCCACCTAAAAGCTAGCAATGGCTATGTGTGCCTGTAATCTCAGAGTCAGAGGTTGGGGGGAGGGGGCGTGGAGACACGCACCCTGTCTGGTCCTTCTTCACACATCCATTGGAGCACCTGGTCAGCTAGTCTAGAGAAAACTGTGAGACTCAGCAACATGGGAGCAATAGAGGCTGTCTTCTTCTGCCTTTCACATGGGGTTTAAATAAGTAATCACAAGCATATACCCGTGCATATGCCACATGCTCCTGTTAGGATTTTGTCACCTTGACATAACTTCAACTGAGAAAATGTCCCCACCAGATTGGTCTGTGGGATGTTTTCTTGATTAATGATTAACAGGGGAGGGTCCAGTTCACTGTGGTCAGTGCCCAGTGCCTTGCCTGGGCAGGTGGTCCTGAGTTGCGCAAGAAAGCAGGCTGAACAAGCCAGTAAGCAGCACCTGCTGTGGCCTCTGCTTCAGTTCCTGCCTCCCTGTCCTGACTTCCCTCAGCGATGGGCTGTTACCTGCCAGTGCAAGACAAAAGAACCCCTTTTCTCCCCAAGTTGCCTTTGCTCGTGCAGAAATAGAAACCCTAATTAAGACACCATGTGCACACACACAAGGGTTTTGTCACTGTAAGAAAGTTAAGATGAGCTTACACTATTGGATTTCGCTGAGTTATTCTGGTTATTTCTCAATAACCAGAGTTGTTGTTGTTGTTGTTTTTAACATTTTTCTGTGCCATGCATCAAAAGGCATCATTTTAGAAAGATTTTATTTTCTTTTTGTTTTTTGTTTGTTTGTTTGTTTTGTTTTGTTTTTGATTTTTCAAGACAGGGTTTCTCTGTTACACAGAGCCCTGACTGTCCTGGACTCTATTTGTAGACCAGGCTGGCCTTGAACTCACAGAGATCTGCCTGCCTCTGCCTCCTGGGTACTGGGATTAAAAGCATGAACCACCACACCTGGCTTATTTTTACTTTTTAAAGATTTATATGTTAATATGTATACAGCTTTCTACCTGCACACCAGAAGAGGGCATCAGATCACATTATGCATGGTTATGAGCCACTATGTGATTGCTGGGAACTGAACTCAGGACCTCTGGAAGAGCAGACAGTGCTCTTAACCACTGAGCCATCTCTCCAGTCCTGACCAGAGTTCTTTGTTTGTTTGTTTGTTTGTTTTGTTTTTGTTTTTGTTTTTGTGTTTTCCAAGACAAGGTTCCTCTGTTTATCCTTGGCTGGCCTGTATTCACTCTGTAGACCAAGCTGGCCTTGAACTCACAGCGATCCACCTGCCTCTGACTCCCGAATTCACAAAGTTAAAGGCATGGGCCACCTTTGCCTGGCTCCAACCACAGTTCTTAAAAAAAGGGAAATATGCAGGGAGTGGTGGCGCATACCTATAATCCCAGCACTCTGGGAAGCAGAAGCAGGTAGATCTCTGTGAGTTCAAGGCCAGCCTGGTCTACAAAATGAGTCCAGGACAGCAAGACTACACAGAGAAACCCTGTCTCCAAAAAAAGAAAAAGAAAGAAAAGAAAAGAAAAAAGAAAAAAAGAAGAAGAAAAAGAAAAAGAAAGAAAGAAAGAGAGAGAAGGAAAGAAAGAAGGGAAGGAAATCTGTGTACGGAGATTTGTGCAGACACTGGGGAATTAAATCAGCTTGGACAAAGGAGGCAGAGACTATAAGCCAACAAATGCCAAGGCCTGAGTGAAACAAGAGGCGGGGAGTTTTCTTCCTTGGACTTCTTGCAGGAACTCCAGAACAATGGAAAAATCGGTATCTATTGTTTTGAGTTATGCAATTTATTGGCATTGTACTATCGCCTCTAGGAAATGAATCTAGTGAATCGAATACGCTGTCTGATGGAAATACTGACAAAGCCAAGATGGACTACAGCTGCTGGCTACCAAGGCAGCGGTAAGATCAATGAATCATCGTTTTCAGGCACTGCATCGTTTTCAGGCACTGGCACAGAGGCAGCTTCACACCTAGTCAGAGAAGAGGCCAAGGATGTCATGTCCAGTACACTGGGTTTTTTGTTTTGTTTTTTGTTTTTTTCAAGACAGGGTCTCTCTGTATTAGCCTTGGCTGTCCTGGACTTGCTTTGTGGACCAGGCTGGCCTCGAACTCCACATGCCTCTGCCTCCCAAGTGCTGGGATTAAAGGCGTGCACCACCACGCCTAGCTCAGTACACTGTTTTAATTTTATTTATATACGTGGGTATTTTTCCTGTATATACTATGTGAGTGCCTGGTAACCTACAAAAGAGGGCATCAAAACCCCCAGAACTGGAATTATGATAGCCCTGGGCTGGTAATTGAACCCAGGTCCAGAGTTCACCGCTGCGCAGCCAGAGGTGGCAGACTGGGCTGAGGGTGTGCAGGTGCCCTCCGAACCCATCCAGCAGTTCTCTACTGAGGACTGGAGCTCCCAGCCAGCCACTGAGGACTAGTCAGCAGCTCCCACAGCTCAGGCCACTGAGTGGGTTGGAGCCACCACTGAGTGGTCCTGAGCTGCTCTGCAGACACCTGAGCAAAGGGGGAAATGGAGGGAAAATAAAGTCCTTAAAAGTTGAAAAAAAAATTATGTGAAATTTGGGCCTGTTAAATGGCTCAGTGGGTAACAGCACTTGCCCAGTGAGCCTGCCAGGTGTCTTCTGACCTTCACACATGTGTGACAACAACAACAACACACACACACACACACACACACACACACACAGAGGGTTCAATCTTTTGTTTGTTTTTGTTCTTCTGAGAAGGGTTTCTTTGTGTAGCTCTGGCTGTCCTGGAACTCATGCTGTAGACCAGGCTGGCCTTAAACTCACAGAGATCCACCTGCCTCTGCCTCCAGAGTGCTGGGATTAAAGCCTTGCACCACCACATGACCAGGATCAGGTCAGATTTAAAATTTAAAATCAGGCAAAGATTTAAAATTTTTAATGAAGTCAAGTTCTATGTCTGCAACAGAACCATGTTCACACAGTTACACCCGTGTGTTCTATGGCTGCACAAATTAAAATTTTTTTAAAAATTTGATTCTCTAAGATGCAATAGAAGGGTGAGATTTTCTTCATTTTAATTTTTAAACACCTGTCAACACTCATTCTCTGCATATTATTTGGAGATGTAGAAAAACCTTTTTTAAAGCTCATTTTAACATCTCTGGTCAGTTATAACCCCTGGGAATGTTTTCACAAAGAGCTGGGAGCCGTCGCTTTGAAATGCAGTCGACAAAGAAGGCTGTACTCTTATCTCCCAAATTCCCTGGGAAGGAAGACGCCTGATTTTGGCTCGCACCTGACTACAGAGATGAGAAAAATGTATTATTCCTTTAGATTAAAAGCAATTTAGATGGTCACCCCAATTACCAAGGAGATGTGGGATGTGCTGTGTGGTGTCAAATAGGGTTTTCAAATCTTTTTACTTGAAGACTATTTTCATTTATCTTGGAAAGTATTAGACTGGTTTTTTGGCTGATAACATTAAAAGGTGAGATTTCATTCTGTCTTTGCAATCTGTTTAGCAGACTCCTTGTAATTAGCATCGTTTTGTCTTGGTAGGTATTCATAATAAATCATTTCCTTTTTCTCCCTCTTTATTGGCAATGCTTTCTGCATGGGTAGTGTTACCAGGGACAGTGGGGTCTCTCCTGGGAATTCTTAGTTTCATTAGTAAAAGAATTTAAGAACGAGACTCAGAGGGAAGCTTAAAGGCGATTTTATTAGAGTTTAAAAGGAAAACTCCAGGGCAAGTAAGCTGTAACCATCAAACCTGCCCCAGGGAGGAAGGTGGGAGAAAGTCAAGCTACTTCACCAAGCCAGCATGCTTAGCAATGAAAGTCAACCCTGTGGTGAGAAGGATGGGTGCTTCAAAGAAAGTGGTGGGGAGAGCATGCCCAGGATCAGGTCGGGATCAGAGGAGGAGGAGGAGGAGGAAGAGGGGGAGGAGGAAGAGGAAGAAGGGGAGGAGGAGGAGGAAGAGGAGGAGGTGGAGGAAGAGGAGCAAAAAGGAGGTAAAGACAAGGAAAATAGCTACAGACAGACCTTACAGAACCTTGTGCTTGGTGTGTCTGTGGTGACCACTAACAGCCAATTATCTCATCGTCTATTTTCTATCAACCCTAACCCTTCCCATAAACGAGACTTCAAAAGCCAGCGAGGGGGTCCTCTCTGAAATCCTGACTTTGGGAGAGGCAGCCGGCTAGCCAGCTCTAAATATAGCCTGCTCTAATCAGACAGTCATGGAATTGGTTCTCACCGCCCCCCACCACACCAGGTCTAACACTTTATAGGGAAATACAATTCCACTGTGTATATGCCCCATGTCTTTATTTTGATTATTCCTTAATCAGTTGATGAACATCTAAGCTAAGTCTGTGTCCTTGCTTTTGTGAATAGAGCAACAACAAACATGGGTGGGTGCTCTATAGTAGGATATAGAGCTCTGTGGCACATGCCCAGGGGTGATATTATATATATATATATATATATATATATATATATATATATATATATATATATATATATTTTTTTTTTTTTTTTTAAATACAGGCTTTCACTATGTGTCTCCTGCTGTCCTGGAACTCACTATGTAGACCCCAGCCTGGCCTCACAAAGATCTGCCTGCCTCAGTCTCCTTTAATGCTGGTATGAAATGCATGTACCACCAACAATTTTGTAAGTGATTTCATTGTGCATTTTTGTGTCTGTGTTCATCTCGGTGTCGTCAATCTAGAGACAGAGGGATCTGGGAGAATTGAGTGTAAAAAACGAAGAGGACTAAAGTCTCGTTCGTGCAATAGCCCGCTTTACATAGAGCGCCAGACAATTTATACTCTGAGGGTTAAGCAAGGTCACGTGAGCAAAGTTCACATGAGTTCAAGCTTTAAACGATCAAAGGGCAGACGTTAAATGACGGCAGTAAGATATTGGGTAGTCTGAAGTAAACCCATTCCTGTTTACTACACCTGGGAGGGGCGCAAAGGCACCTTTCATGAGCAAACCCATGTCTAGAAGAAACAGAAGACTCTTGTTTTTTGGGGGTTTTCCCACAAGCACTCAGAATTCTCCTCACAGAGCTCTCTACTCTTGGACCATGCTCTGACTGACATTTTAAATTAATCCATGGCTTTCTTTGTTGTGTCTTGGCTGGTTTGAATGATAATGGCCCACACAGACTCAAATTTGAATACTTAGACCCCAGTAGGTGGAACTGCTTGGGATGGATTAGGGGGTGTGGCCATGTTGGAAGAGGTGTGTCACGGGGAGGGGCGGGACTTGGGGTTTCAAAAGTCTTGCCATTCCCAGAGTGTTCTCTGTCTCCTGCTTGTAGTTCTATGTGTGAGCTCTCAGATGCTGCTCCCTCCTGCTGTGTGCCGCCTGCCTCTCCACTCTGTCACCATGGACCATATCTCTCTGGAACCACAGCCCAATAAACCCTTCCTTTTATAAGTTGCCTTGGTCATGGTGTGTCATTACACAGCAACAGGAAGTAACTAAGACAGAAACAAGATACTCTAGTCAGGGTTCACGAAAGGACCAAAATGGATAAAATTGATAATAACGGGAACTCATTAAACTGACCTACAGGATGCAGTTTGGGAAAGCCAGCAATGGCTATCTCACAAGGAAAAGGTCAAGGCTATCTCACAAGGTCAAGAATCCGGTAGCTTTTAGTCTATGAAGCTGGATGTCTCTGCCATCTAAGCCTGGTAATGGAGTCCCAGAGGCTTCCTGGGGGAGCTGCTGGTTTTCAGTCTACCTTACCATAGTGAAGACGTTGGGTTTAATACCAGCAGCAGCAACAAGGTAGAAGAGCTTACCAGCAAAGACAAAGGGCAAGCAGGCAAACAGCACAGCATCCCTTTTCCAAAGTCCTTAGATGTAAGGCTGTCACCAGAAGGTGTGGCCCAGATTTACAGTGTGTCTTCCCACCCCAAATAGCTCAATGAAGAAAATACCTTAAAGGTGTGTCCAGCAGCTAGAGTTTTAGAATATTCCATTTGTAGTCAAGCTGACAACCAAGGTTAGCTACTCCAGTGGTTTTGCTCACAGGATAATGCTGGCTTCCTTGAGTGAATTTGCCATTGTTCCTTCTTTTTCTGCTTTGTGAAGGAGTTTGAGAAATGTTGTTTTAGATCTTCCTTAAAAATCTGGTAGTATGGCTGGGCATGGTTGCGCACGCCTTTAATCCCAGTACTGGGGAGGCAGAGGCAGGTGGGTCTCTGTGAGTTCAAGTCCAGTTTGGTTTACAAAGCAAGTCCAGGACAGCCAGGACTACAAAGAGAAACTCTGTCTTGAAAAAACAAAACAACAAAATCTGGAAGTAAGCTGGGCATTGTGATGCACAGCTGTAATCCCAGAACTCTGGGAGGCAGAGGCAAGCAAATCTCTGTGAGTTTGAGGCCAGCCTGGTCTACAAAGTGAGTCCAGGACAGCCAAGGCTACACAGAGAAATCCTGTCTTGAAAAACCAAACCAAGCTGGTAGTGGCGGCGCACACCTTTAATCGCAGCACTCGGGAAGCAGAGGCAGGTGGATTGCTGTGATTTCGAGGCCAGCCTGGTCTACAAAGTGAGTCCAGGACAGCCAAGGTTATACAGAGATACTCTGTCTCAAAAACAAACAAACAAGCAAGCAAATGAAACCAACCAAACCAAACCAAACCAAACAAATTTGGTAGTAAGGGCCGGGCATGGTGGAGTCAGAGGCAGGAGCATCTGGAGGCCATCCTGGTTTCATAGTGAGTTCCAGGACAGCCAGGGCCATATGAAGACCCTGTTTTCAAACAAACAAACAAACAAAAATTTGGTGGTATTTAGCAGTGAATCCATCCAGTCTTAGATCTTTCTTTGTGAAGAAGCATTTAAAACAGATTTATTTTATTTTTTAAAATATTTATTTTATGCAAAGGAGTGTTCTTTCTGCATGTACACCTACATGCCAGAAGAGGGCATTAGAAGGCATAGGTGGTTGTGAGCCATCATGTGGTTGCTGGGAGTTGAACTCAGGACGCCTGGAAGAGCAGACTGTGCTCTTAACCCCTGAGTCATCTCTCCAGCCCCAGATTTATTTTATTTTTGACCATGTGTATATATGCGTATATATGCGCATGCAGGTGCCCACAGCATCTAGCAGGAGGCAACGGATTCCCCTGGAGCTGTAGTTATGTGTGGGTAAGGACCACCCAGCATGGATGTTGAGAACCCAGGTCCTCTGCAAGAGCACTGAGCTCTCTTAACCACTGAACCCTTTCCCCAGCCCTGTGAGCAGACCCTCAGTCACCACCTCAGTCTCATTGTTGTGAGTCTGTTTAAGTTGTTAATAAGTTCTGATCTAATTGTGGTAGGTTACGTGCATTGAGAATGTTATCCATTTCTTCTATGGGTCCCAGGTCTTTGGAGTAGAAGTTTTCAAAGTATTCCCTAAGGATCTTCTGAGTTCACTGGAGTCTATTGTAATAACTCCCTCTTTACCTCTAAGTTTATTAATTTGGCTCTTCTGTCTCTTTTGATTAATTTGGTTGTTAAGTCTTGTTAATATTTTCAAAAATCTAACTTTCTGATTTTTGTGGAATGTAGTGTTTTATGTTTTATCATTGTATCATTAAAACCTACAGAAAATACACAAAGGCCAACTTTCCCTCCTAAGTCCCTGGTGGTGGTGGGTCTTCTTCTTCTTCTTCTTCTTCTTCTTCTTCTTCTTCTTCTTCTTCTTCTTCTTCTTCTTCTTCTTCTTCTTCTTCCTCTTCCTCTTCCTCCTCCTCCTCCTCCTCCTCCTCCTCCTCCTCTTCTTCTTCTTCTTCTCTTCTTTTTCTGAAACAGAATTTCTCTGTGTAGTCTTGGCTGTCCTGCACTCACTTTGTAGATCAGGTTGGCCTCAAACTCACAGAGATCACAGGTGTGTGCCACTATGCCCAGCTCCCCTGTGGTTCGTTTGAACAGGTTGGGCACAGTATGATGTGTAAACAGGAGTGTGCTGCGTTTCCTGCCTGTCTTGAGAGGTTCCTGTGTGGATCTGATTCTGTGATTATCTGGTTGAAAGACCAGGAAAGGTCTTTACTTGTTCCTTATTCTGTATGAACTAGGAATGATCAGGTCTGCACCTTTCTGAATAAACTGCCTTTAATTCCCATCTCAGTTATCAGTGCCATAAGACTGAAGACCACCTGAAAGAGATGCCTCAGGGCTTGCCTGTGGGGTTATCTTTTATTTGTTTGTTTTTTCAAGACAAGGTTTCTCTGTGTAGCTTTGTCTGAACTAGACTCACTTTGTAGACCAGGTTGGCCTCGAACTCACAGCCATCTCTCTGGCTGCCTCTGCCTCCCGAGTGCTGGGATTAAAGGCCTGTGGGCTTATCTTGATGGAGTAAATAGAGATGAGAAGACCTGCCCATGGTGGGCGACACCATTCCCTAGGCTGGAATCTTGGACGATTAAAAGGTAAAAGGTGAGCCGATCATAAGCCTTTGTCCCCCTCTGTTCCTTGACTGTGGGTATAATGTAATAGCTACCACAAACTCTTGTTTCTGTGACTTCTACAGTATAATGGATTACAACCTGGAACTGTGAGCCAGTACCCCTTTCTCCCTCAAGTTGCTTTTATTGGGGTATTTCATCACGGCAACAGGAAAAGTAATAAATGCAGCAGTGTGCAACCATGCAGTATTTGAGAGCCCACATTACTCCCTTCTGGGAAATGCACTATTGGGGATCCCTCACCAACTGACTGATATTGGACTTACATTCTGAGGAGTCACCCCACAGTGGGAAGGCACAGTGCTGAAAGAAATTTCAATCATGAATATCACGTTTACTGTGATTTTATTTCTTGTAAGTTGATGGTGTGAGGAAAATGAGAAACCATTTACCCAGCTCTGGAGCTCTGAATTCTGAGAAATGACATTACTAATTTGTGGTTTGGGTGAGACAGAGACCAAGTCCAGAAAGTCAGCACACTGCCTGCCCAGCTGTGTCCTCTACACCAGGTCCATGGCTGGTTGGTTGAGATAATCAGCGCCATCTGCAGGCAGAACGCTGGAAATTGGCGAAAGATCCATATTAAAGAGCGATCTCTGTGAGTTCAAGGCCAGCCTGGTCTACAAAGTGAATCTAGGACAGCCAAGGCTACACAGAGAAACCCTGTTTCGAAAAAAAAAAAAATCAGTAAGTTCCCTCCTTGTCTCTGAACATCTTTATATTGATTTAGTTCTTTGGGATTAAGCAACAATATTCAAGGTCTATCTGACTTCAAAGAATCTCTACACTAAACTTGACAGACCCTGAGATGGGACCTATTACCTTCCACTCACATCTGACAAACTTTAATGCAACCTCAGGTATACAGTATGCAAAGTATGCGTGTAAACCAAGCATTTACTGATGATAAATCATAAAATCATTTAAAGGCTATTCTTGAGTTCACATATGCTTTTTCCATTTACTATAAATGGAAGCAATTTTTCATATCACAACAGATATGTTTCTTTTTGTATAGAGAACTAAATCATGGTTGAATATTTGCCACTGCAGGTCATGGCCTTCTCATTTTTTTTCAGAGTTAATGAATATTTTTTTATTTTACAATTGTCAATGCTGAGAACCCTGCTTTGAGTTAAACATATAGTATAAAATGGCAGAAGCGTGTTTAGGACCATTTCAGAAACTAGAATGGAAATTTTGTCTTAATCCCAACCCGAAATTTCATTTTATTTATTATTTTATTTTATTTGGTTTTTTCAAGACAGGGTTTCTCTGTGTAGGCTTGGCTGTCCTAGACTTGCTTTGTAGACCAGGCTGGCCTTGAACTCACAGTGATCCACCTGCCTCTGCTTCCGGAGCGGTGGGATTAAAGATGTGTGCCACCATGCCCAGCCATTTTATTTGTTTTGTGTGTATGGGTGCTTGCCCTGCACGTATGTCTGTGTACCCACGGAAGCCAGAAGGTGTATTATATTCCTGGAAGTGGAGTTACAGGTGGTTGATAGCAGCCAGGCAGGTGCTGGGAATTGAACCTGGGTCCTCTGGAAGAGCAGCCAGTCCTCTTAACCGCTGAGCCATCTCTCCAGCTCCTGAAATAACAATTTTTAAAACTAAGCATTTGCTGTGATTTTGAGGTCAGTCTGATCTACCAAGTGAGTCCAGGACAGCCAAGGCTACACAGAGAAACCCTGTCTCAAAAAACCAAAAAACCAAAACCAAACCAAAAAACAAACAAACAAACCTAAGCATTTTAACTTGATTCAATCCAAAGATAAAGTGACTTGGTAATTACATTGTAAAGAAGGACAGCAGGAACATATTACAACCATTTTCTTTTATTAAGACATTATGTTTCTATAAGAACAGAAACTTTGTATACTGCAATCCGTAAAAACTGCAATCCAGCCTGGTCTACAAAGCGAGTTCAGGACAGTCAAGGCCACACAGAGAAACCCTATCTCAAAAAACAAAACAAAAACAAACAAACAAAAAAAAACCCTGCAATCCATATCATATCAGCTCTCCCCTGAGCTGCAGTGTTTCGGAGTGTTCACTGGTGGTGTCTGGTTTGAGGGGCTCCTCTGTGGGAAGTGCGCATGCGTGCTAGGAACAGGGCTGCAGAGATGCTAGGAGACACAACACCGGTAAGCACGGCCAGAAGCAACCAGGCACTGTGCTGCCAGAAACCTTTCAGTGTTACCAACGTTTTCACAAGCCTTACACTGAACTGTGCGACCCTTTGGATTCCAATCTACAGAGAAACGGGACTCATTTGTAAAACTGCATAAATCTCAACCGCCAGTCTGCATTCAGACTGCATGCCTTGCTGCTGGTGCCTGGGACATCCTGGCTGATGCCACCAATAGCTTTCACACCCTTTCTTTGAACCAACATTTGTGTATACCTAGGACTTTTCTTTTTTCCTCTTTTTTAGTTTTTCGAGACAGGGTTTCTCTGTGTAGCCTTGGCTGTCCTGGACTCGCTTTGTATTTGTAGACCAGGCTGGCCTCGAACTCACAGCGATCCACCTGCCTCAGTCTTCTGAGTGCTGGGATTAAAGGCTAGCGTCACCACGCAGGGCTAACTGGGACTTTTCTATCTTTACAATGTTTAAACCCAAGAAACAAAAAAATGCAAACTTTCTGAGCCCAAACTCCCATCCCCCAACTGCTGCTTGACTTCCTGGTCTTCCTGGTCAGTCAACTTTCTGGAAAGATCCGGGTAATTTTCTTTGTTTGTTTTTGTTTTATTTTTGGTTTTTCAAAACAGGGTTTCTCTGTTTTAGCCCTGGCTGTCCTGGAACTCACTCTGTAGCTCAGGCTGGCCTTGAACTCACAGAGACATGCCAGCCTCTGTCTCTCAAGTGCTGGGATTAAAGGCTGTGTGTCGACTAGATCTGGGTACTTTTTTTTTTTTTTTTTGCTATTTCTGCTTCTTCCTTTTTTCAGACCTCAGGCCTCTTCAGATTCTGTCCCTCCCTGTTCTCCATCAGATAACGCCACCAAGGCAACAGCATGGCCTCCCTTCATTGTGTGTTCAAAATATTTGCTCATCACGTGTTGAGGATACACACATTCCTAGGCTCTTCTCACCCCTGTCATAGTCCAGCTCACTCGTGAATTGCTATTCAGCCTCTTGCTTGGACCACTCGGCATGAACTGCTCCCATCCTTTGACCAACCTTGCCTTTAGTGGCAGCTTAGAGGCCATCTCTTCGCTATCCCTTTCTGTAGCACCCAGGTCAGCCTGCCTCCTCTCACTGGCACCCACGCAGCAGCATAAGTGATTTTGTACAAGGGAACCGTCACTTTCTCCTTAGGCTTCAGGCACTATGTCACCTGCTCATACGTGATTCCCAACCTTCGACCTTCCCGCAATTGGGCTAGGAGCCCCTGCTCAATTGCTCCAACAACACCTGAGTATTTCTCCCTCCGTCTGTGTATTGTCTCCTGCATCCCTTGAACTCCCAGAAACCATAGTGCCTAGCACACGTTCCTCAAAACTGGGAGTTTGTAAACATAGTGTTCACAGATGAGAAAATAGAATTCAGAAGCAGGAAAGGCAGGTTGAATTCTGATGGGTGGTCCCCAAATGAGTAGGGAGCATGCTGAGAGGATCGTTTTGCGAGGCTTTTTCTTCTCTTCTACAATGTGGGGTTTAGATATACTGAACCGGTCCTAGGGATGAAGCTCAGCTTGGTCCTGCTGAAGCGCAGGCCAACAGGTGGACCGAAGGCGAGGGTAGGACCGCCAGCTCCCTGGAATTGACTTGCTTCTGTTGAGCGCAGGAAAACAAAGCGGGTGTGTGTGGGGGGGGGGGGAACTGGGTGTGTCCCGGGCCTTGGGGGGTGGGTTACACTATTCCAATCCCCCGGACAAATGGGTGAAGTTAGAAACTAAGGGTGGGGGAGGGATTTCCAGGAAATGAAAGCGAAAGAAAGTTAAATAACTGAGCCGCTTTGAGCAACCCGGCAGTGTCCGCTTCCTAGTCCAGTCAGGATGGCAGCGTCCGGCTCCTTCCCGCTGCTGGTCGAGGGGTCTTGGGGCTCCGATCCCCCAAAGAACTTGATCAACAAGTTGCAAGTGTACTTCCAGAGCCGGAAGAATTCGGGCGGAGGGGAGTGCGAGGTCGTCCCTGAGCCCGGGAACCCAGCGCGCTTCCTGGTGCTCTTCTACCCGGAGGATGGTGAGGGGCGCAAAGGCCGGGGGAGGGGTCGCCCGGCGCGGAGTTCGGGGCCACGGGTGGCAGACCCAGCACTCGGGCTACAGCCCGGTGGGAGAGGGAGGTCGTGGAGGCAGAATCTGGGTGGCGAGAGCATCTTGGAGTAGGAAAGGCTTTCCTGGCGCTGTGAACCTTCCTGTGACTTTTTTTTTTTTAATTTTAAACTTTTCTGTTTTTATTATTCTAGTGGTGTAGGAAAAGAATTCAGAAACTTGAGTTGTCCTGGACAGCTAGCATCGCAGGGTTTTGGGGGAGGTTAGTTTGAAGAGGGAAAAGGCCTGGGGCTCCTGTGCCACAGCCGGGGGTCTTGTTCCTGCTTTGTCCTGCAACACCAAGGTGACCTGAGGTGTCTGTAAACATTGAGCCCGGGTTGGAGTGCTGGGTGGAGGTGTCCCTCATCTGGGGAAGCAGTTGACTGTTCCCCACCTCTGTCTGCATTCCGCAAGGGAGGCCCAGCCTAGCTTTGCTTGCTTGCTTTGGGTGGCTGAGTGGAAGCTCAAGACCTGTGGCATCTGCAAAGCCACCTTTTTGTCCCCATCTGAGATTTTGTAGACCAGGGTCATCTTTGGAATGCAGACAATGCCACCGTCTTGTCCTTGGATTTGGAGGAAACATTCGGGCTAGAGAGGCAAGGAGACTGAGGAGGCCTGGCAGCTGGCCAGGTAGCGGCCCAGCAGGGATCCAAGAAGGAAAAAAAAATGAAAGGTGTAAACAGGTTTTTGGAAAGCCTGGGTTGGAGGGCGCTAGAGACCAGCAGGGCTCTGGCCCCTTCCGGAAAACAAGGACTGTATTTTCCTAGTTTCGATTTCACACGGGAGTGCCCAGCTGGGTAGCTGGTAGCAGAATCTTTTTTTTTTTTTTTCTTTTCCTAGAGCAGTGGTTCTCAGCCTCCCTAATGCTGCGGCCTTTTAATTCAGTTCTTTATATTGTGGTGGCCGCCCCCGACACCACCATAAAATTATTTTCGTTGCTACATCATAACTAATTTTGCTCACATCATGTAAAATGTAATGTAAAAAAAGAATTTTCCCCCAATGGTCATAGGCTAACCTCTGAACGGGACATTAGATCCCAAGGGGTTGCGACCCATAGGTAGGTTCGGAACACCTCTTGAGGGTTCCCAGTTGGATTCCAGTTGCTAGTACCCCAGTAGACAGGAGGAGTGCATTCTTCTCTTTTTCTTTTAAAAAAATTTTAGTTTTATTTTATGTGCATTGGTATGTAGGTGTCAGATGCCTTGGAACTGGAGTTACAGACAGTTGCGAGCTGCCATGTGGGTACTTGGAATTGAATCCAGGTCCTTTGGAAGAGCAGACAGTGCTCTTAACCACTGAGCCATCTCGCCAGCCCCACATTCTTCTCTTAAATGCCACAATCCTCAAATGTTGGTCGCATGTTGGGAGTACAGGCGACTGGCATCCTGGTCACAGAGAGTGTGTAGACACAGCTCCGGCTCTATTCTAGACACTTTAGTCCAGTGAGTGTGAGGTGAGTGAGCGGTGTGCCACCAGTCCTGAGGTAACACCCGGGACATGCTAAGCTTAAACAAACAAACAAAACCTTTGCTGTTTATTGGGGGTGGGGGGACTCAAACCAACAAAATGGAGAGACTATCTAAGATATTGGTAGTTTAATGGCAAACACGGCATGGAAAAAAAATAATTGTTGTGACAATGCAGTTCCCGTCTTCACAGCAGACCCCTGAGCTGACAAGGTGACTCAGCGCCAAAAGCCTGGGCTCACGACGAAGTCACCAAAAGCAAGATCTCTGCTCAGCTTTCTCCCTGCAGGGCTCCCGGTTCACACACTCCCCCCCCACCCCCCACTTCCCCCAGGAGGCACAGGTGATCCCTCTGGCTTCACTCCCAAGAGAGATGACTCAAACTCTATTAAAATGTAACAGTGTTGAGGGCCAGTCATTAGGGTGACTAGAATCTCTGTTCACTTTCGGTTTCCTGTTCGACCGTTTCCTCAGTAGCAAGTCATCTGGAATTTCCCTGCAACAGATTTACAGCCCCGGATTCACTGTGTTTACAGCCCGAGGGCAGTAGCATTTCTTTCCAGTAGAGGGCGCCACCCTCCGCCCTAGAGGTAGTCTGAGCATAGCCTGATGGTACTACTGAGCCTCTTGGCTGTACTATATATTGGTCGGAATGGGAAGATCTGACCTTTGTAGGCTAATTGGGTTTGTATACTGTTTATGTATCAACTTACTGTCTTTTTAGTTTTTTTTTCTTTTTTAATTAGAACTTTGAGCCTGCTAGGCAGCTGCTCTATGAATGAGCTTCACTCTCAGACCCTAACTCAAAACACAGTAAACCCCATTTCAGATGGGCACAGTTTATTACACTTTCTAGTCCTAATTTGCCTCCTGTTTATTGTGTAGAGGCCTAGGTATCCTTGAAGTTAAGGAACTCATCTTCTTAAAAAAAGAAAAAAAAATGTATTGCCGAGTGGCGGTGGCAGCAGCAGTGCACTCCTTAATCCTTAAAACCCCTGCGCTCGGGAGGCAGAAGCAGTCAGATCTCTGAGTTCAAGACCAGCCTGATTTACAAAGTGCATTCCAGAGCGGAGCTGCACAGAAAAGTGCTGTCTCACAAAACAAAAACAAACAAACAAACAAACAAAAAAAACTTATTTTTATTGTATGCATATGAGTGATTGCCTGCATATATGTCTGTATACCACATGCATGCAATGCTTGCAGAGGCCAGAAGAGGGCGTTAGAACTCCCTGGAACTGGAGTTGCAGACGGTGTAACCAGTGCTCTGAACCACTAAGCCATCTCTCCAAGCCTAGACCCCCACCACCTTGTTAAGTGAAACTGAACGTAGATGACCCAAGGCGGCCACAAGCGGGAGGCTGGACATCAGAATTTTACTTCCTCCTCCCAGATACACCTTCTTGATGGGGGTCACATACTGTTTTGCCACCATTGCTCTCTGAGGGTACCATGTCCATACACAGTGCATACGATCTAAGAGGAGGCACTCATCTCTGGATGGACTTTGCCAAAGTGCTGGAAAGAAGAAAAGGAATGCCACACAGAGGTGCATCTCCCCGCTCAGTGCAGCTTCCCCGGAAACACCCCTCTATCACAGAATACAGAGTCCAGCGATCCTTCTCAGATGGATTCTAACGCCTGTATCTGGGGGGACATCTAAATGAAGTCCTCTTTGGCCTGTCCTCTTCATGGCTGAGATGGGAGAGCTATCACACCTCCCTTTATGATAGGCTCTGAGTGCATCAGACCAGCCCATCAGGGTGCAATAGGAACCCCACATTTGGTTGCTGCTGTGAACAGCAGGGCTCTGATACCTTTTTCCTTTATCCTTGTGCAGCATTTTCTGTGCTGGGCATGCCCGTCCTGTTCCTTACACACACATACACACACACTCACACACATACACACTCACACACTCATGCATGCACGTGCACACACACTCATGCATGCACACACACACACACACACACACACACACACACACACACACACACCCCTGTTCTCCATGGTCTGAGCTATGCTGATTTTCCTCTTCTCTCTCTCTCTGACTGCTGCTTGCAGTTTACACTTTCATAGCTCTTTGTGTGATTGACAGCATTTCCTGAGAATACTTTAAATAGAGAAACCTCAGCTCCAGTGGGTGTTTGTTTCTTTACAGCCACCCAGGTAGTTTGTGACAGAGTTGGAAATCAAACGACAAGACTTTGGGTTCTGTTCAGTTTTCACTGTATTTCGGCTGTCTGGTGTTCTAATTCTGTTTTTTTGCAAAACTTCCTCTATTCCATTTTTTAAAAACAATCTACTCCATTTACTACCAAGTATGGATTATTTATTATTGCAGGCTAATGTGTTAGTTGAAATGGCTGGACTCTTGGTCATTCTGATAATGGCCATCTGGGTCAGCTTCCGAGAACCATATACCCAGTCATCCCTGTAATTATAAATATTTCTACCTCTGAAGCCTACCGAATATAGTACGGGTACCACACTACTACACTCTTTCTATCTCTTCAACGTAATGCACTTAACACTGGCTCAGAACAACCCCCGTTAACTTCATTAGTTCATAAGAAGACTGAGGTAAATAAGATTTGCTTAGCAGGATGCTAAAGGAACCAGAGTTCTGTTACTGTGATAGTGTATCTGAGATAATCAGCTTGAACAGACGAAGGGTTGATCTGGCCTCAACAATTTTGGAGTTTTCAGTCTCCAGTCAGTTGGCCTGCTGCTTTGGGGCCAGTGGCACATGGCAGTACACCCTGTCAAGAACTCCTGGCTGTGAAGTGGTAAAGGAGGAAAGGGGAGGAGGTCCCAGGATCACTCCTTCCCTGCCTCCCACAGAATCATCTTCCAATGACCTGACTCCTTCCTCTCAGCCCCACTTCGTAAAGCTTCCACAACTGCGCTGTGAGCTGTGCAACCGTGCTAGTGTTCTCAAGGCCCTTGGGGGACACTCCATAGCTAAGCCAAAGCAGTAAATATTAAAAAGTATGTCCCCCAAAATCTTAGGCTGGGTGTAGGAGTCACCCCTTTAATCCCAGCACTCTGGAGACAGAGGTAGACGGATCTCTGTGAGTTCGAGGCCAGCGTGGTCTATAAAGAGAGACCAGAACAGTCAGGGCTCTGTTACACAGAGAAAACCTGTCTCAAAAACAAACCAACAACAACAACAAAAGTAAGCTGGGCATGATGGTACAGGCTTTGACTCCAGCACTTGGGACATAGAGGCAGGCAGATCTGACTCCAAGTTTTAGGCAGGCAGGGCTACATAGTAAGATCTCGTGTCAAAACAACAAAACTACAACAACAACACTCCAGTAAGTTTAGGGGCAGGGGAATAGCTCACTGGGCAAGATAGCTTGTACTATAGGCATGAGGCTGGAGTTTGAACCTCTAGCACCCTTGTAACAGCTGGGCGTGGCTACATGTGCCCAGTACAGAGTAGGGACCAGAGATCCCCAGAGCTCCCTGGCCATTAAGCCTAGCCAAAAGGGCAAACTTCAGGTCCATTGAAAGACCCAGTTTCCAGGCCAGGAGGCGGAGAGTGATGCAGGGACGTGCCGAGGGTCCTGATGTGACTCCACGCGAGCAGGGGTGACACTCTTCCACATGCACTACGTGTACATAGCATGAAGAGTGCAGAGTCAGTTTAAAGATGAAATTAAACTCGTCTGTTAGTTGTTTACCCCCATTGAACAGAGTTTTCCTTTTTAGAGAAACTGGCTGAGCCGCTGACTAACAGTGGTGAAAACTGTAGAAATCATGAACTCATTTTTTGTGCAAGGTGTGTGCAACTTGGCTTAAAACTTTTTTTTTTTAAACATTTCAGTTCGGCAGAACGTTCTGGAGAAAAAGAATCATGAGTTAGTGTGGCAAGGAAAAGGGACATTCAAGTTAACTGTCCGGTTGCCCGCAGACCCAGAGGAAGCCTCAGCCTCTAAAGAGGCAATTCCAGAAAAGGTAAAGAAACCTAGGAGGGACTCAAAAGGACACAGGGTGTGAGTCCAAGGTGTGTGGGGACCTCCATGATGAAAATATGGTAAACATGTGCTGGCTGAGGTGGCTCGTGTCTTTAATCCCAGCACTCGGGTTCAAGAGGTAGGCAGAGTTCAAGACTAGCCTGGTCTACCAGCCAAGGCTGCACAGTGAGACTGTCTCGGAAAGAAAAGAAAGCAAAATGGGTAGATGGGGGCCTAAGTCCCACGAGTGTGAGAACAACCAGAGCCGTGGAACGATGGCTGTGAGCAATGAAGAAGCAGTCACATCTTGACACTTTTTGAAGAGTCAAAATTGGGGGGGGGAGTACAATAGCAATAAATTTGGGGTGTCAAAGTTTGCTTCTATTTGTCTTGGCTTCTTTTTTTTTTAATTAATTAATTATTATTATGTATACAGTGTTTTGCCTGCATGTTCATCTGTAGGTCAGAAGAGGGCATCAGATCCCATTATAGATGGTTGGGAGCCACCATGTGGTTGCTGGGAATTGAACTCAGGACCTCTGGAAGAGCAGTCAGTGCTCTTAACCTCTGAGCCATCTTTCCATCCCTGCCTTGGCTTCTTTATAACCGGAAGCCTGCCATCTTGTTTTTTTTTAATCTTCTTGAGAGGCCAGCAGTTCACACTGTGTGCTGTTTCTTCAACTGGGAAGAAGATTGCCAGGGATCTCTGTGATGTGCTGTGCACACACAGTAAACACGAAATGACCACTAAGTGTGTGTGTGTGGCGGGGGGGGTGGGGGGGAGGGGAGAAGCACAGGCTACGTTGTCTTACCTTTGGCATGAGCTGGGGACTCTTGTGTGCACCTCATTTCATCATTGACTGGTATGACCAGCAAGAAGACATGCTGTGACATGCAGCCTCCAGTTCCTTCACCAGCTCCTTACCCAACGGTGTCGTTATCATCTCAACTTAGCTTACGTCTCCAGTCTGGCCCAAGAGGTGTCTTATTTATACAAAGAAAAGACTCGTGTATTAATGCTGTCTTACTGTTTGGGGTTTAGGAGTCCAAGACAAAAGAAGGTGCTGTGAAACCAGGTAAGGCGGCCCTGGTGTTTACCAGGCAGTTTGGTCTTTATTAAGCACGTTGCTTGGGAGATTTTCCCTCTAGATTCACACACCGTGCAGAATCTTCTTAGCCTGGGGCTGTCTTCAGTTGCATCATCTTTCCAGGTGTATGAAACATTCCCTGAGGGAGCCCTTTCAGCCATTAGGGCCCCCCAGCAGAAGAATAGGACCAGCTCAGAAATGTCTCCAGATGGGAAGAGGGGAAGAAGACCTGGGAGGCAAAGAGCAGCAAGGATAGGACATGGAACGGATGCTGTGTGGTTCTCTGGGTATCAGTGCTCTGTGAGACCTGGGTGTGTTGTAGGTGGAACCCAGTGTCCCAGCTCTTCCGTGCGCACCTGCTGTAGGGTGCACAGCCAGCACTGGGGCTCGGGGCGGGGTCTCCTGCTTCACTAGTGGGTGGGCAGGGCCATGTCCTGGCCCAGACTTTAATGAAGGAGTCACTGTTACCCTTATAAAGGGTAACAAATAGATAACCAAGATCAGCAAGGGCAAGAGATGCAGACATTCAAATCTCAGGGGAAGGAATTCTTTCTCTCCCTCCCTCGAGACTCTCACTGAACCTGACGTTTGGCCTTTTGGCTAGGCTTGCTGGCCAGGGATCTCTTGGGATCTGCCTATCTCTACACTGGGCACACATAGCCACACCCAGCAATTACAGGGTGCTGGGGGTTCAGACTGAGGCCCCCATAAGCACACAGAAAGCTCTCTTACTCCGTGAGCCACTCCTCATTAATACTGCTACAGTGTTGCTTTTTTTAAAAATGTATTTATTTTTGTTATTATGTATACAGTGTTGTGTCTGTGTGTACACTTGCAGGCCAGAAGAGGGCATCAGATTACACTATAGATGGTTGTGAGCCACCATGTGGTTGCTGGGACTTGAACTCAGGACCTCTGGAAGAGCAGTCAGTGCTCTTAAGCTCTGAGCCATTTTTTCAGTGTTGCTTTTTAAAGTAGTCTTGGGGGCTGGACAGATGGCTCAGAGGTTAAGGGCACCGGCTGCTCTTCCAAAGTTGCTGAGTTTGATTCCCAGCAACCACATGGTAGCTCACAACCACCTATAATGAGATCTGGTGCCTTCTTCTGTCAGGAAGGCACACATGCAGGCAGAACAATGTACGCATAATAAATAAATCTTTTTTTAAAATAAAGTAGTCTTTTGTTTAGCATGAGTGTATGCACACCCTCAGATATCTTTGCTTTCCCAGAGAGAGCCAAACGGGAGTGCTCTAGCTCAGCGAGCCTCTGGTGAGCCTCAGCTATATGCCATGTGCCAGCAACGCTAAGATGAGGAGAGTTAAGCCCTGCTTTTAGAAACTGTGGCTACAGTCTAGTACTGGGGAGACATATATGAGGGATGATGTATATTATCAGAAAAACAAAGCAGAAAAATTAGATCAAACTAATGATAACAACAACAAGAACAACAACAAAACCCTAATGCTACATTTTAGGTTTTTCGAGACAGTTACTCTTAGCCCTGGCTGTCCTCCAACTTACAGAGTTCACCTGCCTCTGCCTCCCATGTGCTGGGATTAAAAGAGTGTGCCACCACTGCTCGGTGGTGCATTTTAGTTTTTAATTCACTAAAGCGAAGGCTTCATTATCCAAAATTTCCTTTTAGCTGAGTTAGCCAAGAGATGGTAAAATCAGGGTGGGGGATGGTGATGGGAGTGAAGGGGTGGGGGGTTGTCTAAGGATCATTTACTTTGATAAAACCATGATTTAATACCTTACACCTAGCTGGGCGTGGTGGCTCACGCCTTTAATCCCAGAAGAGGCAGAGGCAGGCGGATCTCTGTGAGTTCAGGACCAACCTGGCTTACAAAGTCAGTCCAGGACAGCCAAGGTGACAACAGGGAAATGCTGTTTTTAAAACAAAACAAAACAACAAACAAAATACCTTGCACCGTTCACTGTCCTTTCCTGATTTATCAGATGATTTGGACACAACCCATTCTCCCAGTGGTGGAGCAGAGAAAATGGAAGACGTCCCGAAAGAACGTGAGAATACGTCCTCCATGGTGGTATTTGAAAACCTGCCAGAGAGAGCAACTGACATAGTGCTGACCTTCCTAGTGGAGAACATAAGTGGCCTCTGCCCCAGTGACTTTAAGGTGGAAGTGATCCGAGACTTTAGCGTTGCTGTGGTTACCTTCTGGAAACCTATAGGTGAGTCCCAGGAAGCCGTGCGCTCCCAGGCCTCTGGGCATCACACCCCAGAGTCTGAGACATCTCTGAAAGTTTGACTCCTTTTTGGAGGGAGTAACTAAGTCAGTACAGATGCTTTTGCCCTTAAAGTTTTGAAAGAGAAATTAATTCTGAGATCAAATTTGACTATGTTCAATAGTCTGCCCTTTACTGTATGATCACTTGAATGGGGGGGGGAAGTTGGGGGGGAGAGAAATGGAAATTTTAAGGTGACCCCAAGTGAACAAGCTTGAACCTCTTACATCCCTGGGAGGGATAAAGACTGACCCGTTACCACACTGCATTTACTGGAAGACAATAATGCCAGCAAACTAACCCTTAGCCCTTGCCGTAAGTCAGGCACCTGCTAATTTCTACGTATGTTAAGTTAGTCATTCCTTCAACGACCCTGTAGCAGGGGCACAGCGGTGTGAGAGACAGGGACCTGGATTTGCGCTCAGGCAGCTCTTCCCTTTCTCCTACCGCGTCACCACACTTCTTCTTGGTATAACCCTCCCATGGTCACACATGCAGAGACGACGGAGCCCACTCAATGGGGACAATGAATGCCCTGCCAGCAAGATGGCAGAATGGGCAAAGGCGCTTGCCGTCAAGCCTGACAGCCAGCCTGAGTGTGATCCCTGGGGCTCTTAAAAGTTGTCCTCTGGCCTCTCAATGCACGCATGCATGCATGCATGTATGTGCACTTGCATGTGAGCACACACACACACACACACACACACACACACACACACACACACAGAAACATAAAAAAGGAAATGAGTGCTCTGTTAGGTCATTGTAACAAGAAAGAATCGTCTCCTCCTAGACGATTTGGGCAAATTCCAAATCCGAGGCCTATGTCCCAGGGCCGTGGTGGTGGGGTACCAATCACACCCACAGATGGTGTGGTCAGAGTGTATGAAGTTGTTCCTTTTCCGCTCATCCATAAAATGGGGATGATCACCACCTAGCTAAATTCCTGTGAAGATTAAATGAGATATACTTAATGCGGTACCTGAGGCATGGTAAGGATTCGGTAGAGGGCACTATTGTTATTTCAAGTTTATTCTTAGTTCTTATAAAGGGAAGTTTGCCTGCATGTATGTATGTTTGTGCCACATGCATGCAGTGCCGGCAGAGGCCAGTAGAGGGCATTAGGTTCCCCCTGGAACTGGAGTTACAGATGGCTGTGAGCCTCCAGGTAGATGTTGGGAACTGAATCACAGTCCTCTGCAAAGGTACCAAGTGCTGTCAACCTCTGAGCCATAAAGGGACATCCATCTGCCTCTGCCTCCCAAGTACTGGGATTAAAAGAGTGCGCTGCCACCACCGCCACCACCACCACCACTGGCATCACCAACCAGACCAAAGCTGGGCGTGGTGTTGCATGCCTTTAATCCCAGCACTCTGGAGGCAGAGGCAGGTGGATCTCTGAGTTCGAGTCCAGCCTGGTCTACAAAGCAAGTCCAGGACAGCCAAGGCTACACAGAGAAACCTTGTCTCAAAACAAACAAACAGCTGGGCGTGGTGGCACGCGCCTTTAATCCCAGCACTCGGGAGGCAGAGGCAGGCGGATCGCTGTGAGTTCGAGACCAGCCTGGTCTACAAAGCAAGTCTAGGACAGCCAAGGCTACACAAAGAAACCCTGTCTCAAAAAACCAAACCAAACCAAACCAAAAACAAATAAACAAAAAACCGAAACAAACAAACAAACAAACTAACAAACAAAAGTAGGACCAAATGAGAAAATGGAGGAGGTTGTAGACATAGCTATGGCAGCAGTGTCAGAATAAAACAAAAACACCTCAGACTCCCATGTTGCTCCAACATGGCATTGCAGACCCAAGCAATTGTATATACAAGGACAAAAAAGGGGCTTTAAAAACATGATTAGTGTGTGTGTGTGTGTGTGTGTGTGTGTGTGTGTACATGAACATAAAACTGAAACTGAAAGTGGTCTTCGGATATGAGTTTGGAGTCAGGCTGTGGGTGTGGACTCCTTGAGAAACTGGGGAGAGAGGCGGCATTGTAAGGATACTGAAGCCAGTTGGCCATGGCTGAAGGATAAGCTCAGTGGCAGAAAAGACCCCCGCTGGCTAGTTCTCCCTTCTCCGTTGTAGCCAAGCCATTTGTTCAGTCCCATATAGATATGCCATCAATTTTTTTCTCATTTTATCTTCTCTTGTAGATACCACAAAATTTATTACTGATTGTACCAGCCATGACACAAGCAAAAAGCTCCAGCTTGCCCCGAGACTTCTGGAAACAACAAATGTAGTCAGGGTGGAAAACCTGCCTCCCGGCGTGGACGACTACCAGTTGCAACTCTTCTTTGAAAGCCCTTACAACGGCGGCGGAAGAGTCGCCCGGGTTGAGTGTTTCCCTGAAGAGAGCTCTGCGCTGGTTGAGTTCTGTGACTGCAAAGGTACCGGGTCTCGGCCTGCCACACCGGGCATACCCAGAGCTTACTTAAACCCCTCCTGTGTTTTGTCCACTCATCTGTGGGAAATGGCGCCAGTCCTCTCCTGAGTGCAGGATGAGGGCAACAGTGCAGACTGTGGTGAGACACCAGCTGGTGGGAGACAGTGCAGAGCCTCCATGACTGAAAGAGTCGCCGTTCTCAGAACAGGCTATTCTCCCAAAGAGATAGATCCGTGTTTTAGTTCCCCGTGTTGATTCTCAAGTTGATTTCAACAAGTGTAGGTAAAGATGTACTCAGAAACATGTACAGTCCCCCAAAGCATTTCTTTCTTTCTTTCTTTTTTTAAACTGAAGTGCCTGGACAAGGCAAACTTCATTAAAAAAAAAAAAAGACGGTTTATTTATTTATATAGTATTCTGCCTGCATGTACACCTGCAGTCCAGAAAAGAACGTTAGATCACATTTAGATGGTTGTGAGCCAGCATGTGGTTGCTGGGAATTAAACTCAAGGCCTTTGGAACAACAGACAGTGCTCTTAACCCCTGAGCCATCTCTCTAGTGCCCCCCTCCACAAAGCATTTCTGTCCCCTTCTGTCACTGTGCTGAGGCGGAACTTATGGGGGCATTTTCTCATAACCTCAGGATGGAGACTGAAAGCCGCATCGATGGTGACGTCTCCCATGGTTCTTGAGTCAGACTGACTTGAGTTCAAGTCCTATTTGGTGTTCACTGGCTTTTGACCTTTAACCCTGAAACCTCCTGTTTTCTTATCTGTAGTGATAGCACATCAGGAGTTACCTCAGAGGAGTGCTGGAAGAGTTACATGAAATAATCCCTTTACTAAGCTTGGCCTAGGGTGGTGCTGTGTCCATGCTAGAGCTCACTCAGCCTAGCCAGGTATACTGCCTCTCCGGAGCTGCTATGGAAGGTTGGACCTACATCTTTGGGCCTCTGAATGTCACAGTCTTGCCCTCTGGCATGATTCCAGCCCTAAGATTGAGTCTTACACAAGGGTATTATTTTTTAGCATCTTTATACCATGGGTGCTATGTCAATCCAAGTTTTTAATCTCCATGCTGATACTTCCTACACTTGCCCAACAATTATAACTAAGTGAAGGTGAGTCCTGGATGAAGACAGAGAGAGAGAGGAAGAGAGAGAGAGAGAGGGAGGGGGAGAGAGGGAGGGAGAGAGAGAGAGAGAGAGAGAGAGAGAGAGAGAGAGAGAGAGAGAGAGAGGAAGGGAGGGAGGGGGAGGGAGGGAGGGAGGGGGAGGGAGGGAGGGAGGGAGAGAGAGAGAGGGAGGGAGGGAGGGAGGGAAGGAGAGAGAGAGAGGGAGGGGGAGAGAGGGAGGGAGGGAGAGAGAGAGAGAGAGAGAGAGAGAGAGAGAGAGAGAGAGAGAGAGAGAGAAGAGTGCATTCACCCAGGGGCAGGGTGTGGTTGCTATCTTGGTACACATGGTGGGTGGGAGATTATAATGGGAAAGGCCTTACTAAAGTGTGATTGTTGAGGCTGGCCTCTCCAACGACGGCGAATTTTGATTTGGTGTAGGGGCAAGAACATGGGGCCAGGTTGGCTCACAGTGGCAGGTAGCTCAGACACTACCTCTTCCTATGGAGCCCTGACTTTTCCCAGCCTCAGCTCTCTCACCTGAGTTTAGGATGTCTTAGAGCCCTTACCTGAGGGAGCCACTGTCAAGATTAAAGGCATTACATTTATGTACAAGGCTTGGGAAAGCGATACATGGTGCTGGTACAATTATGCTTCTCCTGCGAAGATATTAATACTCTTAAATTAAACATGAAAGTTAAATTCTAGGGATCTACAGGAAGGGACAGACAGCAGAATGTTTCCCACCGAGGATTACAATGTTCTTTATATTGGTACAAAGATCAGCCATGTGCTTGCACCCAAGTTTGTATCTGTTTCTTACTGTGTCACAAGAACAACAGATTCAAACATGATTTCAGTGTGGAGTGTATAAAGTCGGCCTTGTGAAGTCACTGCATATCAGGCTATATGTGACCTCATGGGAGAATGCTACCTTTAAGTTCTGCAAACGTCAGTGACTTTTGCCCTTCAGAAGAGTTTGTTTTGTGTTCTTTTTTTTTTTTTTAATTATTTATTATGTATACAGTGCTCTACTTGCATGTACACCTGCACGCCAGAAGAGGGCACCAGATCTCATTGTAGATGGTTGCGAGCCACCATGTGGTTGCTGGGAAATGAACTTATGACCTCTGAAAGAGCAGTCAGTGCTCTTAACCACTGAGCCATCCCTCTAGCCCTTATTTTGTGTTCTTTTTGAAATATGTGACACTGACATCACTGTTATTTATTTATTTATTTACTTTTCTTTTAAAGTGTTAGACACCGTTATGGCCAAGAAACACAGCTTCAAGAAGATGCCACTATCCGTCTTCCCCTATTATACCTCTCTGGGCACAGCCTTGTATGGGGAGGAGAAACCTTTGGTCAAGCTTCCAGCATCTTTCCAAGAGTCCCTGGGTCTTCCTTTGTGGAAGTTCTTTCAAAAAAACGATCATCTGATTGAGGAGATAAATGACAAAATGAGACGCTGTCACTGTGAGCTGTCGTGGTCTGAAATCGATGGGAAGTTGACTATCAGACCTGCTGCCACCTTAGCCAGCCACAGGCCGAGCATCAAGACCTGGAAGGAAGATGCCTCCGCAGCTCTCTCCAGCCTGAGGTCTAAATATGAGGTTAAGCTTTTTGAGGTGCAGTCACCAGTGTGGGACATCATCAAGCACGCATTGGGAGATGACAGGGTCCTGATTGAGTTTGAAGGGGAGAGTCTAACCTTAGCAGGAAGATCAGGAGAGGTTCGCGCCATCAGCCAGCAAGTCAAGGAACTAATAGACAGCACCACAGAGAGGCTTAGAAGGGAAGAGCAGAGCGTGAAGGAGAAAGCGGCCGTTTCTCAGGGAAAGCATTTTCTTTTGCACCACACTGGTTTCCTGGAGGATCTGAGCAAAGAGTACCCAGAGATGGAGATCTCTTACGATGACGCCACTCAGTACCTGTGCTTTAAGGGGCTCCCTGCAGATGTGTATAAAGTCAAGTGTGAGATCCAGGAAAAGGCGCATTCCATGGTTCAGAAAGAAGTCTCGGTTTCTTCTGACGTCTTCCTGTTTCTGCAGCGAGTGGACAGCCGGGAATTCTCCAAGACTCTTTTTGAGGCACAGAATATTCTCGCCACATATGAGCTGAAAGGCACAGGTCTCCTCTTAACTGGTTGGTCTGTCCAAGTCCTGGTAGAAGCTGAGAAGAAAATGCTAGGCACTTTAAGTCATAAGTGCATTGAAGTTGAGGACAAAGACGTTCTTAGCGGCAGTGCGTGGCGAAAGAAGATTCAGCCTCTGCAAAAGAGACACAGGTCCTCCGCAACCATTGTGGTAAAAAATGAACTGACTTCAGGAGTGCAGGCTGAGGTCGTTGTCGCAGGCTGTGTGAGAGAAGTAAGTGAAATCCATAGCCAGCTTTTTGAGTTCTTGGAAAACCACATGAGAGTCGAAAGACTGGTTGAAATAGAACCACCCTTGATTATTGACTATTTAAAGACAGACAAGGTGCTGTTGTCAAAGATAAAAAGGGCAGCCGTGCAGGTGAGTTTTAAACCGAAGGGCAACCCAAACAGCATTTTACTAACTGGCCCCAAGAGCAAAGTTCTAGAGTGTGTGAACACAGTAAAGGAAATCCAGAATTCAGTCTGCGTCAAAAGATTCCAGACGGACAAAGCCGGCGCCAGGCACTTCTTCCTGGATAAAGAATCCTATTACAAAATGGAGGTCAAACGCCAGTATGGATGCATCATTGAACTCCAGGAGGATGGGGACAAAGAGGAAGGCAGCTTTGAGGAGCAGAAGTGCCTGGTAGAGAGGGGCATCGCCCCCGGAGTCACGTTGATTGCCCAGCAGGGAGACCTGTCTCAGTTTCCCGTCGACGCGGTAGTGAACGCGGCGAACGAGCACCTGAGGCACATCAATGGCCTCGCGCTCTCCCTCTCAAAGGCGGCTGGCCCTGAGCTTCAAGCAGAGTGTGACCAGATCGTAAGGGACATCGGCGGCACAGTCTTCCCTGGCAATGCTGTTATCTCCAAGGCAGGCAAGCTCCCTTGCCGGCACGTCATCCACGCCGTAGGGCCTCGGTGGAAAAATGACAAGGTCCTCGAGTGTGTGAGCCTGCTAAAGAGAGTTGTGGATCAGAGCCTCACATTAGCTGAAGAGTACAAGTGCCAGTCCGTGGCCATACCGGCTATCAGCTCTGGCATCTTTGATTTCCCCTTAGACCAGTGTGTCTCTACCATTGTTTTAGCCATCAAGGAAAACTTCCTCCGTAAGCAGGACAGACGCACCTTGAAAAAGATCTATCTGGTGGGCCTATCGGCGAAGGTTGCCGAGGCCTTTGCCGAGGCTGTAAAAGATGCATATAAAGACACTCTCTACCACACAGCTTTCTCACCCAGTTTAAAAGCACCTGTACCATTAGGGAAAACACCACCAAGTCAGGACCGTCTGCTGGTGTCCCCAGAAGGCCTGAGAATCCGGCTGGTTGAAGACAGTGTGCAGAATGCCAAGGTGAGTGTCCCTGTGCTGTGATGCCACATGGCCTTGTAACTGCCTTCTTGAGGGCCAAAGAAAGACAGAGTGGAGGGGAAGAACAGGAAAATTCCATTACTTCTCCCTCAGCCTTCAAACGCTTTCCCACAGATACTGGATTTCTTGTCAAATCATCAGTCAGGCATGGAGATTTGGTGTGTCCGGAAGGATTGAAAGGGCCCTGAGATAGGTCCCAGTAACTGAACATCTGTAGCAGCAGACATTGTGTACCTTTCTGCATTTTCATCACTTTCCGTCTGTCAGGTTTTGGTCCATCTGAGGATGGCTTCTCAGAGTTACAGATGGGGGAAAGAGTAGGGGAAATACAGAGGGTGGAATCTCCATAGCCAGGAGCAAAGGGTGAACGGGTGCTGGGGTGGAGGGAGCTCAGTCCCCTGAAGCCATTTGCTGGTCCTCTGTGAGGAAGGAGTGAGCTGATTAAAGTCCTAAGTCAGGGCTGGAGAGATGGCTCAGTGGTTAAGAGCACTGTCTGCTCTTCCAGGGGTCCTGAGTTCAATTCCCAGAAACCACATGGTAGCTCATGACCATCTATAATGTGACCAGATGCCCTCTTCTGGCGGGCAGGCATTCATGCAGGCAGAATATAAATAATAAATAAAGAAATCTTTAAAAAATGAAGTCCTAAGCCAGCACCACTGGGTGGCACTTATCCCACTACCTTTACATGACAAACAGTTGGACATGCTTTACAAGAGAAAGTGTCTCTAAGCATCCATCAAGAGCAGGTCCTAGTACAGTGTGATCAACAATGACACAATGGAAACTTTTAACCTGGACATGCTGCTGTAGCACAGCCCCGCAGGCTATATGGAGACGAGTTAAACAGCATCTAGCAGCCATGGAATTAGCTGTCCTTCTTTATCCTTAGACAGCTTTCATAGCTCACATACAACGCACATACCCTTTAATCCCAGCACTCGGGAGGCAGAGGTACATGGATCGCTGTGAGTTCGAGACCAGCCTGGTCTATGAAGTGAGTCCAGGACAGTCAAGGCTACACAGAGAAACCCTGTCTCAACAAAACAAATCAAAACAAACAACTCACATACCTGCTTCAAGTGGGCATACCAGTGGCTTTTAGTATATTCACTAAAAGTACAAATGGGAGGTCCTCCTGGTGATGGACCTTGTGTAGGGACAATTCTTAGTGTGAATGAGAGAGAGAGAGAGAGAGAGAGAGAGAGAGAGAGAGAGAGAGAGAGAGACAGAGTCAGGCAGAGACAGAGAAACAGAAACAGACAGAGAGACAGACAGAGTGTGATGTAACAACAATTGTGCAACCCCCACTACACTCTAGTTTTGGTGCATTTTCATCCCACCTGAAAGAAATTTGTGCCCATTAGCAGTTACTTAATTTATCCACCCACTCACTCCATCCTCCCAGCTCTAGATAACATCTAATCTACTTTGTTTTTATATTTACATTTATTTATTTAGTTAGTTTTTAAATTTTTTTTTTGAGACAGGTCTTACTACATTGCTCTGGTTGCCTTAGAACTTGCAGTGTAGACCAGACTGGCCTCCAACTCCATCTGCCTCTGACTCCCAAGTGCTGGGATTAAAGTTATACACCACTACACCTAGTTGTATTCGCCTGTTCTTGAAATTTCATATAAATGAAATAATATATTTGTGATCTTCTGTGATCAGCTTCTTGCACTGAGTAGTGTTTTCAAGGTCATCCGTGTTGCAGCATATCCAGTATTGCATCCTTTTTAATGGCTGAATAATGTCGCGTCAGATGAATATAAATTTGGGTTTCCCCAGCCATTAGCCAATGGACATTTGAATTGCTTGCATTCTGAGTTTTATGAACTTCGTTTCTCTGAGCATTGATTTACAAAGTGTATACAAGCAACTGTTGTCTTCCTTGTGCCGAGCCCAGTGGCTCAAATGTAGCCATGGTTGATGAATACTTTTACTAAGAATTTGAAAAGAATCTTTGCTTTTTTGTCTTTAAGACCCATGTCATTGTCAACTCCGTTCCCTCGGATCTTGCCCTCAACATAGGACCCCTTTCTCAAGCCCTCTTGGAAAAGGCTGGGCCACAGCTCCAGGAGGAATTGGACAACATAGGACAAGGGGTCTCTGTCAATGTGGGAACAATTCTTCAAACCAGTGGCTGTAATCTGAACTGCCGCCACGTATTTCATGTGGTGGTTCCTCCTTGGAAAAGCAACAACACCGCGTGGTCACTAAAGGTAGGACGCAACTTTACATTTTCCAGGAAATGGGGTGGCTCTCTGGACTCCTCTTTCAGCACACCACAATTAGTCCGTCTGTTCTTCCTTCCTTCCTTTCTTCCCAAAGATTTATTTATTATATATACACTCTTCTGCCTGTGTGTATGCGTGCACGCCAGAAAAGGGCACCAGGTCTCATTATAGATGGCTGTGAGCCATCATGTGGTTGCTGGGAATTGAACTCAGAACTTTTGGAAGAGCAGCCAGTGCTCTTAACCGCTGAGCCATCTCTCCAGCCCAAAAGCAAATGTAACTGATCTTTTGTTTGTTTGTTTGAGTCAGGGTTTCTTGGTAGAGCTCTGGCTGTCCTGGGATGCATTCTGTAGACCAGGCTGGCCTCAAACTCACAACGCCGCCTCTGCCTCCCCAGTGCTGGGATTAAAAGCGTGCGCCACCACCTCCTGGTACCATGGCCGTTTCTTTTCAGTTGTAGGTGACTTTTTGTAGGTCATAGTTAATGAGGTCTGTTGGCTGTTGTGATCAGCAGTTACTGAGGGTCGGGGGAGTATGCTACTTCGGTGAGAAAAGTAAAGTGAGGGCTTGAAGCTGAGAGACAGGGAAGGTGGAGTGACTCTACATTGTCTTTTTTTTTTAATATTAATTAATTTATTATTATGTATAGTGTTCTGCCTGCAAGCACACCTGCAGGCGAGAAGAGGGCATCAGATCACAACATAGATGTCTGTTGAGGCATCATGTGGTTGCTGGGAATTGAACTCAGGACCTCTGGAAAAAAAAAGTCAGTGCTCTTAACCTCTGAGCCATCTCTCCAGCCCGGATTCTACATTGTTGTATGGGTGTCTCACAGTCTCTTCCCGTTTCTTCTCCTGCGTTTCCCTCTTTAGACTGCTGTTAACTTCTGTTGAAAGCGTAATGGAGTGGACAGTGCTTCCAGTAAAAGCTGCTGAATGCTTATTCTTCCCCTCCCCCACCCCCGAGATAGGGTTTCTCTGTGTAGCCTTGGCTGTCCTGGACTCACTTTGTAGACCAGGCTGGCCTCGAACTCACAGCCATCTGCCTGCCTTTGCCTCCTGAGTGCTGGGATTAAAGGCCTGTGCCACCCCCTGCTTCCCCCCCCCACCCCCCCCAAATGCTTATTTTTTTAGGGTCTCCAATTTCTAAACAAGACATTTAAGGAAGTGCTTTATGCTTTTCAGGCCATGAAAGATATCATCCGTTACTGTCTGAAGACCACCCAGGAGCTGTCTCTACAGTCAATTGCATTTCCAGCAATAGGAACAGGAAATTTGGGGTTCCCTAAACCTGAATTTGCTAAATTAATAATTTCAGAAGTGCTCAAATTTAGTAGCAGGAACCAACTGAAAACTTTACAAGAAGTTCAGTTTCTGCTGCACCCAAAAGACCATGAAAACATTCAGGTACAGCCTCAGCTTGCTTCTTATTATATTGGCAATTGCAATTTTGGGTCTGCGTTCTTCTAAATTTTCTTGGCTGTTCAGGATGTTTATTTAATGTATTTTCATCACAGGAATGTGCAAGAGAAGTATTGACTGGTTATATGTAGCATGGCAAATGTAAAGAAAAATTAGAGAAAAACCACTTCCTATTCAGGAAAGTTTCAAACACACACACAAAAGTACATACCAGTTTAATGAAGTTTTCTTACCTCAACTACTATTTCCCTATGGGCAGGTGCCTGATCTTTTTCCCTTCTTCTCTTGTGATGTTGAAACAAATTCCAGGCACATGATTCTATCTCTAAACTGTTAGAGTTATTTTTATAAAATCGTGTTTGTTTTTTAGTTTGTCTCTTAACCCGGCTATCACACAAATAATTCAGGCTCTTATATTATTTTAATAATAAGTTTCACAGCATAAGAAGTGAAGAGTAACTAATGTATTCTTAACCCTCTAAGCTAATGTGGTATCCTCCCAGCATATACATCTGCCTGTGGCTCCACCCCCTACTTCCTCTTCTAACTTCTCCTCCCCTGGCTGGCAGGAAGTCCAGCCCTATTCTTTTCCATGCTCAGAGATTGGCTGTAAGCTTCTATATCGGCATACCAGGGGACAATTGGGGAGAAGCGTTTACACAACATTGAGACAGGATATTCTCAGAACAAGGATTGTAAGCAGTTATTGGTGGTACAGAAATCAGCATTTGAATTACACAATAACTTTATGCCTACGCCAAACAATCCACCAATTTATTTTGAACATAACCTTTCTACTAAAAAAAAAAAATCTGGAAATGGTAGTCATTACTTTGATTTGATCAGTTATGGAGTTGATGTGTGAGTTTACAGATGTCTCTCCATCTTTACATCTTTATGTCTGAATCAGAAATCAGATAAGTTTCACACATTGTATTACTGGTTATGACCTTTTCAACCTGTAGGGTTGCCTCTCACATGGACATGAAGATGTTAACACATAAAGGCACAGTTGTAGCCCAGACTGTTCACACTCATGGCAATCCTCCTGCATCAGCCTCCAGAATGCTGGCGTTACAGGCATGCATCTACCTGCCCACACTGATAAGAGTTCTTAATGACTCCCCTATGGTATGCGCTGTTTGTGGTGAGACAGGCATTTATTACATGTTCAGCACATACTTTTCCTTCCAGAAATCATAATGACTTTGGACGTTTAGATTTATAGACACTAAGCCAATATTTTTGTATGAAATTTATGTATGATAGTTTATGAACATCTGTGTCAATAGGTCTGAGTCCTGGCACCTAGACTTGAGCCTTCCAAGCTTTATTTGGGAAACTCTGCTCTCTCTCCCTCTCCCTCTCTCTCTCTCTTTCTCTCTCTCTCTCTCAATCTGTCTTTCTCTGTCTCTCTCTTAGTCATTTTCAACACAGAGTTTCCCTGTAGCCCTGGCTGTCCTGGAGCTCACCCTATAGACCAGACTAGCCTCAAACTCACAGAGATCCTCCTGCCTCTGCCTCCTGGTGCTGGGGTTAAAGGTGCGTATCACCGCTGCCCAGCTGGTCTCAGTTTCTTTTATACATAGACTATTCTGAGGAAAGGATTAGATTCTGCAGACACCCTAATGCAGTTACATGCTATTATTCTCTCTCCAAATGTGGTGAATTCTAAATATTTAAAGACATTTTAAGCTTGAATTACATTTACAAAAAGAGCCATTTGTAAGGGGAGGCTGGAACAGAGATTGCGAAGCAGGGGCCTGAGATGTACCCATGGCTTTGTAGGCATGCTCTCTCTGAGCTGCTTGGCTAGGGGCAGGACGCGTGTTCCGTGCAAACACGCTGAGTGGTACAAAATGCAGAGATTTGTTTAGTCAGCCTTAACCCAGTCCCCTCTGCTGCAAGTGTGACTTTTAGATGAGATTATGCAAATATGCAACTTAATATACTTTTCAGATAAAAGTATGAAGTAAGCATTTCTACATTTTTTAATGGCTACTATTTTACCGCACGGGCATGGGGAAGTGTACTGAACTACCCTGTAATTGGATTTTAACTGCCTTGTGTTTGTTGTGAACAGCACTCTAGTAAATACCCTGTGTTTACGTATTTGTTCACATCTCTCTTTTTACAGGACACATTTGTAGAAAAAGAATTATATATATGTGTATGTGTGTGTGTGTGTGTGTGTGTGTGTGTGTGTGTGTGTAATGTGTATATTTAAAAATGTAAAAGTAAATTAAAAAATACTGTTTGAGAGTTATTTTCCAATTATGTACGTGTGCCTACAGAATCAAATGCCCCAGCAAAGCAAACACATCCATCAAGTACTGAGTATAATGGCCAAAACTGTGTTTATATTTCCAGGCATTTTCAGATGAATTTGACAGAAGGAAGAACGGAAGTCCTAGTGACAAACATCCCAAGGCTGAAGCTACACAAGGTTCAGTAAAGCTTTTCTATGTTGACAGTGTTTTCTTGTTCCTGAGTAACAATGCCAGATAGGGAATGATGGGGATAATTTTCTGATAAGTCAAACTGTGGACCATATTCAAGTATTTTCCATTCATGTAAGTGAAAGGACAGAGGCCTGTTCATGGGACTTGGGGGAAAAAATGAAGATGTGCCAAATTATGTAATCTGCACAGTGGGGCTTTCAAATTACCAGTGAGACTACCACCTCCAATGGGTGCTGTGGCGTGGATTTTCCGAGACACATTAAGAGACGATACAAACCAATACTTCTCTGTCAAATTTGGTTTGCTGTCTCTGAAGTTATCTTGTTTGGGGTTCACTGAAGCTATGAAATGGGGTTTTGCTATGTTGCCCAGGATGGCCCCACAAGCTTAAGCTCAACGGCTCCTCCTGTCTGGGCCCAGGGCCAGGGGCATGGTAAAGGACAGACAGTACAGAGATCAGGCGGCCTGAGACCTGAGTTATTCTTGCTTCTGCTGATGTGGTGACTGACTCTGACTGCTCTTATTTTTTTTATTTTTTATTTTTTTCTTTTCTTTTCTTTCTGGGCAGGTGTCTATGGGAATCTCTCCAGCCCTACTTTAGGAGTGCATGAAATGAATATTGGCCCAATCCTCTTTCAAGTGGCCACTGGGGACATCACCAAAGAAGTGGTCGATGTGATTGTCAATTCAACATCAGCCACGTTTAATCTCAAAGCAGGTACTTCATGGAGATGGATTCGGTCTCATGTAGTTATCAGTGTGGCAGACCCTGGAAAGGAGTGTTTCTGTAGCTAAGTGATTTTGTTGGCTTTGACTTTCTTTGCTTAATTGATAGCTAAAAGTTATTTCAATGAGCTTTCTTCTCTCTCTCTCTTTGTATTTTTCTTTTTTTTTTTTTTCAAGACAAGGTTTCTCTATGTAGCTGTCGCTGTCTCCAAACTCACTCTGTAGACCAGGCTGGCCTCAAACTCCTGAGAACTGCCTGTCTCTGCCTCCTCAGAGTGCTGAGATTAAAGTTGTGCATGCTTACAACTGGCAACATTTTTGAAACTTTTTTCTTTGTCAATAATGCCTAGGTGTGGGACTGCTCTATGACAGGGAATGTTGAGAGACAAAGGCTGTCTTTCTGGTCAGTCTACCATCTTGATTTTCTCGTGTAGGGGTCTCCAAAGCAATTTTGGACGGTGCAGGACAGAATGTGGAGAAAGAATGTTCTCTCCTGGGTAAGGAGCAATGCTACCTCCTGGTGCTAGACCGTAAGTGGAAGATTGAATATGGATGGCTGTGAGGAAACCGAGGAAGGTTTGGGAAGATAACACATTAATCTTAAGATCATGTATTTCATGAAGGAATTCCATATGAAAGAAATTAAGTGGAAAGTTATCTCACAGTTACGTATGGCTTAAGATTAAATTAAGCCATACAACTTTACCACACATAGTGTCTCAAAGATGTTCCCTCGCCAAATCAGACATCTTGCTTTCTCAGAGTCGGCTCATCCCCTGATCCTGCATCTGTTTGTGTCCCCAGCTCAACAGGGCAACAAAGAATATATAGTTACCAAAGGAGGGTCACTGCAATGCAAGAACATTATTCACGTCGTGGGCGGGAATGACGTCAAGAGGTCAGTTTCCTGTGTTTTGGAAGAATGCGAACGACGGAATCACTCATCCATTTGCCTACCGGCTATTGGCACAGGTTCGTTGACACGGGCTGTTAAGGTTCAATCCCAACCTGTCCACTTCCCCGTGGTCCTCACTGGGTTTGGATGAGGACAGTGACACCTCACCTAGGCATGGACAGCTCCCTCACTCCAAGGTTCCCCCAACCCACTAGGGAATGAGCAAAACCTGTGGGTACCTTAAGTAGGAGGAGGGTGCCTTCATGCCCACCTAAATTCCTACATGGTCTGAGGCAGAAGGAACCATCTGTGTCCCCACAATCGTCTACAGCAGTGGTTCTCAACCTTCCTCACACTGCCACCCTTTAATACACTTCCTCGTGTTGTGGTGACCCCCGCCCCCTCCCCCCAAAGCCATAACATTATTTTCGTTGCTACTTCTTAACCATGATTCCGCTATTGTTATGAACTGTGATGTAAATGTGTTTTTTGGTGGTCTTAGGTGACGCCTGTGAAAGGGTCATTTGACCCCCAAGTGGGTTGTGACTCACATGTTGAGAACCACTGGTGCACAAGCTTAGTCAAAGGCATCTACTGTCATTTTCTGCCACAGTGATGGGCACCATTAACAGGGGTAATCCAAATAAACTTGCCCAGGGGACTATTGGATTGCTTGTCACATGACTTTGCTGGCAGCCATTCACTCTGGGCCACACCCTTGATTAGAAAAGGATGTTTCAGCCGGGGCGAGGTGGTGCACACCTTTAATCCCAGCACTCAGGAGGCAGAGGCAGGTGGATCGTTGTGAGTTCGAGGCCAGCCTGGTCTACAAAGGGAGTCTAGGACAGCCAAGGCTACACAGAGAAACCCTGTTTCAACCTCCCCCTCCCCCAAAAAAGGATGTTCCATAATCTTACCAAGCCAAAGGCTTTTAGGGCTTGAGAAATAAGACCTGGACCATGCTGAGGACAGGAGTGAATCTACTCAGTGGCTGCTTTGAATCTTGCCAGGCGGGGAGAATCACACTGAGGATGGTGAAGGAAGGCATCCTAGAGGTTCAGGATAATGAACACGCCCAGGATTATTGACTATAACAAGTAGCTTACAGTTTTGGGTACCTTAGAAAAATCAGGTCCCCAGAGATAGCTGGGAGAATGCAGACACATGGGTAAAATCAAGCAGAGGTAAGTTGTCTCTCGGGGGCCCATGCTGTCTTAAGATGCTATAGCTTTTACATTTTTACTGATTGATTTTATTTATTTATTTTGCCTTTATGACTTTTAATCTATTTTTTTTTCATGATTCAAGACAGAGTTTCTCTGTCTTGACAAGGTTTCCTGGCTGTCCTGGACTTTCTTTATAAGACCAGGCTAGCCTGGAACACAAAGAGATCTGCCTACCTCTGCCTCCCAAGTGCGAGTGCTGAAATTCAAGGCGTGCGCCAACACGCCCCAGCTACCTTTTGTGATCTTTTGAGGACACTAGTAAATCAAGGGAGGTGGGGGTCACCTGGACTGTGTAATAGGAGAGCAGCTCTGGGAGCCTGGGATCAGCTGAAAAGGACAGATGTGAGTGAATGTCACAGACCACAAGTTGTATTTCAGGGTCTTTTCCTGGGGGTGTTGACTTATCCACAACATAAAACAAAACTCCCTGCTCCCCCTCTTCCATTCTGTATCTAGGGCATCAAAACAATGTGCTGACCTAATGTTAGAAGCATCCACGCTGACTATATCGGGAGCAGGCATTTTTACTGCCCGTGACAACTAGAATTCCTCATTTGTGCCGCAGCTGTTTTGCAGGTGGATCTTACTTAACCTTGTCTTTTTTGTGTGTGCTTTTTTTTGTTTGTTTTTTGTTTTTTTTGTTTTTTGGTAGGAAGTGCTCAGCAGAAGGCGGATGTAGTTGCTAAAGCCATAATGGACGCCATTGAAGAATTTATCCAGAAGAAATCAGTCCAGGCTGTGAAGAGAGTCAAAGTTGTTATCTTTCAGCCCCATATTCTGAATATTTTTTATGACAGCATGAAGGAAAGAGAAGGCTCCCCTGCTCCTCCCCAGCAGTCCATGCTGTCTAAGTTTGTCTGTGAGTTCTTCACTTTTATGAAATATATATTCCTAACTTTGATGTTGAAGGGAGTAAAAGAAGTGTTCGTTTCAATTTTCTCCATAGCCTTCTTTAGCTTTTCAAAACAACCTTCCCCAAAACGCAACGCCCTGGTTTTGGAGAAGAAAGAAGAGCTGACGGTTTTCCAGGTGTGCGGCGCCGATGAAGCCAGTGTGGGAAGGACCATCTCCTGGCTCCAGGACCTGCTCACCAAGGAGCAGCTTTGCTTCACCAGTGATGACGAGTGTCTCAGGGACTTCGATGCCAAGGAGTACAAGAAACTGAATGAGATGCAGAAGAGGCTGAACATCTTCATCGATCTGGACCGCAACAAACCGTCGATCACGGTCTCGGGAATCAGCAGAGATGTGGTGGAAGCCAGAGATGAGATCGAGAGCATGGTCAAGAGCCTCCGCTTGGCCAAAGAAAAGGAAAACCAGGCCGAGTATGTCTTTACGTTTGTGGAGTGGAAATATGTTGACAATAACATCACGTACCGTTTCAACAAAATCGCCAACATGGAGTTGGAGGAGGCATGGAAGGCAAAGCGCAAGAGCACTGTGGTCAAAATTCATAATGAGGACTTCACGGTGAACTTGAGCACCAACACTGCCACGGGCCCTCAGGGACAGAATTTCACTGTTGAGCGCTTCCTAAAATCCGAAGGTGAGTTAAGTGCTCAGGCCTGTCAGCCAGTACTCTGACTTTAAGTTTAATGCTATTGTACAAACACAGTACTTTTTTTGTTTTTGAGACAGTGTTTCATTGCGTAGCCGTGGCTGGTGCCTGGTCCAGTACTCTATATAGGCAGATCAGACTGGCCACAAATTCACAGAGATCTGCCTGCTTCTGCCTCCCAAGTGCTCGGATTAAAGTCGTGCGCCACCACACCCTGCCACATTAAATTTTAAAGTAGATAAAATTCAAATAACCCAGTTGAATCATTTAAAAATCTTGGTCTCTGTGGTTGCAGACCATACACGATAGCTAGGGAGTGTAGCATGGATGAATTCTGCTGCCAAGAGCAACCATTGTGATTGTGACAACAGCTTTCCCCTTTGCTCCTATTTCTGCAGCGTATAGGCTTTCTGGAGCCAGTTCTTCTGACGGAATAATGGCTGTCCAGTCAGAGACAGAAAAGTAATTTTAAGCTGGGCGGTGGTGGTGCATGTCTTTAATCCCAACACACGGGATGCTGAGGCAGGTGGATCAATGTGAGTTCAAGGCCAGCCTGGTCTACAGAGTGAGTCCAGGACAGCCAAGGCTACACAGAGAAACCCTGTCTCGAAACCCTCCCCCTCCTCCCCCAAAAAATAAAATAAAATAAAGAAGAAAAAAAGAAAAGTAATTTTAAAAGGAAAGTGGCCTAAGGGTCTCAAGAACACAAAGGCCAAGGAGAGGACAGGCTTGCTAGAGTTGGCCTGTGTGTTCACAATGATGACTGGGAAGAAAAACTGATTTTACTCCCAATTCTTCTTTTTCCTGAGCTAAGATTCCAGTCAGGAAGCAGCCTGCAGGCCCCCTGAGGGATCTGATCCCCAGGAAGGGAACATTTTGTCTTGTGTAGACAGTCATTCCTGCCTTCGAACCACAGCAGCCCTCCTTGGCTTCTCACAGACGATACTCGTCTTCTGTAGGATCAGTGGGAATGAAGCCCTTAGACTCTGAGCGACTCCAGAGGAATGACATACTACACATGGCATTCCGCAGCCTGCCACAGGCAAACCTCACTACCCACCTACTGCTTAAGGGTGTAGCGAGGCAAATGAGACTTTCCATGTAGAGCGCCCTCCAGTGGCAGTGAGGTGTTCTGGCAGAAACCCATGCACATGTGAAACTGCGGAGATTGCCTCAAAAACAAGTTAGGTAATTAATTTGTTAAGTTAATCAGAAGAGAGGCTGAGCCGGGCATGGTGGCGCACACCTTTAATCCCAGAACTCAGGAGGCAGAGGCGGGCGGATCGCTGTGAGTTCGAGGCCAGCCTGGTCTACAAAGCGAGTTCAGGACAGCTAAGGCTACACAGAGAAACCCTGTCTTGAAAAAAACCAAACCAAACCAAACAACAAGACAGAAGAGAGGCTGAGCAGTAAGGGGAGGTAGATTAAAGTGTGTAGTTGGCCCTCACAACTTGTATGATTAAAACAGAAGGTATAGACCCAAAGGTATAGATTACATAGGTATAGACACAGGTATAAACCCAGAGGTAGAGACACAAGGCTATGAAAACCTAACTTGGTACACCTGTGGCGTTTCCTCTGGAGGAGGTACTGGCAAACGAGTCCACGTGTGTATCAGGCGAGAGATTTACCACTGATCCATCTCCCCGTATCAAGATGATCCACACTTTTAACATCCTTTTTACAAAGCTACCTTGAAGGCATGATATATTATGAGGTTGTAACCCAAGAGGGAGGCAGGTTTCCCCCCCCCCCCAAAGCATACTGGAAATGTACACGGGAGCCCTAAATGTCTTCCCTACAGTTGAACTCCCTGAAAACTGGACCGACATGACGCAGAAGAAATTGCTTGTGGTCATGCTGCAAACCAGCGACCCCGAGTACAACATGGTGGCAACCAGGTTCAATCAGACCTCCTCGAACTTTGTCATAGAGAAGGTAAGTCGGCTGCTGACAAGGAGTTCCCTGGTGGCAGAAATAACCAATAACACCATCCTGGGTGAGCCCACTCACGTGGTAGGCCCACAGAGGTGGCCCCAGGGGTCAAGATCTCGCCCTGCTCTTGCTGAGGACCCCAAGTTCCAGGTTTGGTTTCCAGACCTACGTCAGGTAGTTTACAACAGCCTGAAACCATGGCAACAGCACTCTGAAATTAAGCTTTCCCTTGAGCTTAGTGGCAATATGTTTTTATTTATTCCTCTTATAGCCCCTGTGGGTACCTGCACAAACCCAAATATACATATTTAAAAATTAAAAATAAGGTCTTAAAACATAACACTTTCACTTTCTATCATATTTTTCTTACTCAGAATCAGCCAGGTTTGTGTGGCTTGTGTCCTCTCACCTTTACGTGGGTTCTTTCTAGGGGTAAGATTCAGGTCACCAGGCTTCTAAAGGAAGGACCTTTACCTGCTGAGTCACCTCCTTGGCCACCCCACCTTCAGTTTTCGAAGGACATTTTTTTGCTGGGTATAGAATTCTGAATTGGCAGGGTGTTGGTTTTTTGTTTTGTTTTTGGTATTAAAAAATTTAATTCCACTATCTTTTTTTTTTTTTTTTTAAGTTTTTCAAGACAAGGTCTCTCTGTGTAGCCTTGGCTGTCCTGGACTCACTTTGCAGACCAGGTTGGCCTCGAACTCACAGCCTCTACCTCCCGAGTGCTGGGATTAAAGGCGCGCGCCACCACGCCCGGCTAATTCCACTATCTTTGAACTTCATCGTTTCATATTGTATTTCTCTTCTTTCTGGGATCCTGTCTCATCAAATTCTTGCCATCATCTCCCCCAAATCTTCTGGCAGCTATGGGTGAGAGAGCAAATTTGATTGATAGACGTCCAAGAGCTAATGGCTAGCAATACATCTATTGAAAAAAAGGTTTAAGATTTATTTTCCAGCTGGGTGTGGTGGCACATGCCTGTAATCTCAGCACTCGGTGAGGCAGAGGCAGGGGGATCTCTGAGTTCGAGGTCAGCCTGGTCTATAAAGCAAATCCAGGACAGCCTGGGCTACAGAGAGAGACCCTGTCCTGGGGGTGGGGGTGCAAAGGTTTCTTTTCCTTCCTTCCATGCTGCTAGGAACTGAGCCCAGCATCTCGTACACAGTAAACGTTCACCCTGTCACTGAACTATTCCACCAAGTCTGAAATAATTATGTGCGGTTTTTAAGAAACTGCTCCTTTAAATTTTTAAATGAAAAGATTAGAACATTTCAAAGGGGAAATAAATGAAAGTTTGAAAAACTGAGTTAAATGACAAAACTTAAGGTAAACAAAAATAAAATGGACACAGTTGATGAGAAATAGCCGTAGGGAAATAATAAAAAGGGGAAATGGTGGGGGGGGGGGAAATCCTAAAGCATATAAAAGTGTGTGAAAATTTTGAGACTTTTGAGTTAGAGAGCCGGTTGTGCCTTTCTTATCCTATAGTTTAGGCTGGGTTGGAATTCACAGCATAGTTCCAGGCTGGCTCCAAAGTCATTGGCCTTCATGCATTAATCCCCCAAGCACTGGGATTTCTGAACATAGGACACTTGTCACTTGGCTCCAAATTTGCTACTGAGCATAGGTTTTGGAAGACAACGATGCTGTTTTATTTGCTATCACTGGGCAAGTGCTCTTGTCCCCTCTGGCATACTCTTCTTTATTAACTCACAGATTGAAAGGATTCAGAATCCAGCCCTCTGGAGGAGGTACCAGGCAAACAAAAAAATCATGGATGAAAAGAACGGCCACGTAAGAAACGAGAGGCAGCTCTTCCACGGGACGGAGGCTAGCTCCCTGCCACACCTCAACAGCAACGGATTTAACCGCAGCTATGCTGGGAAGAACGGTAAGGGTGCATGTAGTCAGCTGCTATAAATGGGGGTGCTGGCGAGGGAACTCACTCCGGGTACCGTACTCCCCACATTGTTGGTAGCCAGACTGGAGGCAATTTTAACAGTAAACAGCAATATATTTCACCCCGAACGGCTTGACTGTCCCTTGGAAGAGGAAGATTTAATTTTTTAAAAATAAAACAAACAAGAACCGAAACAATGTTTAAACTGCTCCTTCCTTTTACATTAGTTGGTAAGTTGGGCTGTTAATGTGTGTGCTACGCTGGATTTCTTTAAACTGGTGCTCTCTTCACAGCCACATGCTACGGGAAAGGAACCTATTTTGCCGTCAATGCTTCCTACTCTGCCAATGACGCATATGCCAGACCAGATGCCAATGGGAAAAAGTATATGTATTATGTGCGGGTTCTCACTGGGAACTACACAAATGGGAACTCGTCGCTGATTGTGCCTCCTCCGAGGGACCCTCAAAACCCTACTGACTTGTATGACACTGTCGCAGACAGCTATACAAATCCAAGTATATTTGTAGTGTTTTATGACAACCAAGCATACCCAGAGTATCTTATCACGTTTAGGCGGTAACACTCTGGGGACGCCCGAGAGGTATCTGTGATCATGTATCTGCTGTAAGACAAATTTTAGCTGTTTTCCTTCTTAAGCTGTGTCTAAGAAAAGAGCACAAGGTCTTCCTTTGCTGTGGATGTGTTTCCTCAGGCGCCCCCTCCCTCGTGGGAATGGGTGTACTTGAGACAGGCATCACCATGTGTTCTCAAATGTGGACCTCCAATCCGTGGAAAAGAACAGGTTTTTTAATGTTCAGGAAGGACAGTAACACCTTTATAGACTTTCAGGAAGCCACGCAGTGCCACGGAGTCTCAGCTGCCACCGGTGGAACCGTGTCTCCATGGGGTCACATGGCATCACTGAGCCAATATGGCTGGTATCTTTGTGCTGCCAACTGAACAGATTCCAAGATGGAGAACTTCTTACTTCTTCAGGACTGGACAGCTCCAGCCAGGGCCATGTACCAACTGGCTGCTGGGATGTGACTCATGGTCTCTGTGAACTGAGCCCCTAAGGAGAGGAGGCCCAGCTCAGAGGCCCTGGCCCCAGTTGCCAGAGCTCTTTTTACTGTTGACCCCCAATGTTCAGGCTACTTAGTGGAATTGATGGGATGACATCTGCGACATCTCGAGTGGAAACCTTTCTAGTGTGCGAAGATGGGTGACCTCTGAGGATGATTGGCTAGTGTCTTTCCTGTGGCAGGCCAACTTGTGATGACTTGAAAGCTCTTTGTATAAGCCAGAGTTACATTGCTCACTTACTGACAGCATCCAATGGATGGTAATAATTTCTTATGACAGTAGAGACAGCCCAGGGCCTCACATGTGCCAGGCAAGCAAGCACTCTACCACTGAGCTATATCCCTGGCCATTTTCTTATTTTGAGGGAGGATCTCACTTATTCCAGGCTGGCTTCGGTATCACTCTATAACCCTGGTAGGCCTTGAACTCCCTATCTTCCTGTTTTGGCTACTTACTGGGGGCCTGGGCCACCAGACTTGGCTTAATCTGTTCTTTTAATTTTCCTCTGTAAATTTCAGACAATGCCATTTATTCAGTGCCTAGACTTGGCCCAGTAGAGCAAGAGGTGTGTTTACGTACATGGTGTTGTTCCCATGAATAGTGCTTTGGTATGAACCCGTATTTCAGGGCTAAGGGAACATACTCAGAGTACAAGAAAAGTCCTGGTCTGAGGTCACCTGGGTAGGAACCCACAGAGCCTGCCAACTAAGTGTTGGCGTTGGTGTTGAGCCCCTCATGAGACCCACCACAGAACCTGGCCTTGAGAGAAGTGAATGCTGTATCAGTAGTTTCCTCAGATGATCTGTGAAGCAAACCCAGATTCTCCTTGCTTTCTTTTTCTTTTCTTGGTTTTTTGAGACAGGGTCTCTCTGTTAGCTTTGGTTGTGCTGGATTCACTTTATAGAACAGGCTAGCCTAAAACTCACAGCAATCTGCCTGCCTCTGCCTCCCTAGTGCTGGAATTAAAGGTGCGCCCCACCAAGCCCTGCTTCCTCTGGTTTACTTATTTCTGGAATTTGTGTCCACTCTACCCCTCTAGGCCTCTAGGCCAGGGTGCTAGTGCTGTGATATATTCTTGGGTGTTTGGGGGTGGGTGGGGATTAAGGCGCTGGTCCCCACTACAGAGTTCACTGGTGCACTTCAAGCGGAGTGAGGGGTCACTACAGCTGCTCCATTGACACAAGAGGCCTTGAAACTAATCGTGCCTGCTGTTTTTAAGTTGGCTGGCAGAGGCCACAGCTTGGGAGGGGCTTCCTCTGCACTGGCACCTGAACTCAGCACTAACAATGGCCTAAGGAGAGGGGGTGAGGAGAAGCCTGTTCTCACTGCTTTTTTTGCTTGCTTAACTCAGGGTAAGGATATTACACTGAAGAGCGAGGACCCAGTCAGCAAATGTTATAGTCACATTGAGCCAAAATAAATGTCGATTATGTAATTTTTTCATTTCCTAGTAAAATTACTTGAAAAATGTCTCTTGGTAGAATTACTATTCTCCTGAAGGGCCAACGTAAGGGGGGGGGGAGCAATGACATACAGTAGCCACACCCCAACAGGGCAGCACCAAGGGACCCCTAAGGCATTAATATCCAGTTGGAAATTACCGAAGGGCACAATGCACATCAAGTTTAGAAAGCCTGTCTCCAACAAGCAGCGAGCCTGGAGGTAGTGACAGGTTTTGATAGCTCGCTGTAGGGCCACAGAGTCATGTGTTTCTTGGTCACCTGAGGGACTTGCTACAAGCTCAAGTATTCTGTTCGTGTTAAGAGTGCGTTTTCAGTGAGCACCTGGAAGATTCCAACAGATCTGACAGCCTGAGCCACACCAGGACTTTCAGCAGTTCGTGGCCACCTGTAACTATGGTTCAGGGAGCCAATGTCCCCTTTCTGAGCTCTGAGGGAACTGCACATACATACATGCAGGCATTAAATAAATATAATAAACATTAAATAAAAATAAATAAAAAAATCCAGACAACTATGCCGCTACATCCTTAAATGCCACAAGGCCTGATTAAATTATTTTCTGATTTAAAGAAACACACCAGAACATTTTTGTCGAGTACTGAAAACACAACAGGCCTCCGGCCACTGTGCCTATGGAAACGACGTGGGCGTGTTAGCCCTGCTGACTTACACCTCAGTACGGACACTACTAGGCACACGTTTACTGCTTGATTTTACTGACTCAGGCGTCATCATCTGGGATGCAGGATGATGTGGGAGCCGGCTCATGGTGGCTTTCACAGTGCTCACCCCTCTGCCATCCTCGCAATCAGCCAGGACCTCATAACCACTCTCTACAAAATCAGGGGCTCATCTCCCATCACCGGCTTTGTCTAACACCCCCATTCCTTCTCACAGAATGAAAGACTTCCCTGCACACTGTGACTTCTGAGCCTGGACTATTCTTGAGTCCGTTCTTGTCCCATTCCCATGCACTCAGAGAAACTAAAGTACCTAGAAACATTTTTCCCCCAAGGTGTTTCATAAAGTAATGACACACTTGAAACGAAAATGCTTTTGTTTCCTTTAAAGTCGGAGGAAAGCCTTATCCCAACCTTGACTTTGTTGCTGTTTGTAACTGTGCGGCTGCTGAGAGCACTACCAACTGGCCAGAGTTGCCTGGACAGGATGCCCACAGCCGGGATGAATCTGCAGTTGCCCATGCGGACTTCAGCCTTTCGGAGTGCTTCTAGGATGCACAGCGGAGTCATGCAGAACTTGAGAGGCACCTGAAGGAAATGAACACTGCCTCTGGGACCGAGATAAATCTAACAGCACAGAACTGAGCTCTGGCCACAGCATGCCTGGTCCCAATGCCGCTGATGGAGTGTTGCCGCCTACATGGCTTGTCTGCCTCGTTGAAGAGTTAATGAGTGTTCTTGTTTGTTACATGCTGAGCACTAGCCCAAGTTGTGTGGATGAAACAGTAACCACATACAATTCCCCATCCCCATGGACTGTGCTGTGGTAGGGCAGCGTGCAGCCACCCCTTTGGGAGTCGAAGGACCCTTTCACAGGGGTCACCCAAGACCATCAGAAAACAGATATTGATGATTCATAACACCAGCAAAATAATAGTTATGAAGTAGCAATGAAAATAATTTTATGGTTGGGGTGGTCACCACGACATGAGGAGCTGCATTAAAGAATCACCAGAGAAAGTTCTTTATGTACTGAATGCTGGCCAACACAGAGCCTGGAGGAACAGGGACGAAGCTAGGAGTGGTGGCAACACACCTTTAATCCCAGCACTCCGGAGGCAGAGGCTGGTAGATCTCTGAAAGTTCAAGACCAGCCTGGTTTACACAGAGAGTTCCAGGACAACCAGAGCTATATAGTAGTACCCAGTCTCAAGCCTTCTCTCCCCCACCAATAAACAAAACCAAAAAACAAAATAAAAAAAACCTCAGAGGGAGAAGGGCTGGGGAACTGTTTTGCTGGTCAGAGGTCAGGGAGGAATGAGGCAATGCCTTTTGGACTACACAGGACACCGTGGTACCCATGGACTCGGCTCTGGTGTGGCTGCCTGCCTAAGAACAAAGCCAGCCAATATTCCAACATGGGCACCCCCCTCACCCCCCAGCAGGCCAGGAGCTACTGATCGTTGGTGGCTACTTTGGGGAAAGAAAGTCAGTTTTCTTTATGTAGACAGCCCCTGTGAGGGCAAGCGGGGCTCAGGGATCTCCCTACACCGTGTGCATATGGGAAGCAGCAACTGCACTCAATGGGTTGTACAAGCAGAATAATAAAAGAACATAAAGCTTGGAGGGGGAAGAAGGCGTCTGGGGGAGGCTGGAGGTGGGCAGTGCGGAGTAAATAGGATCAAAACATACTGCATACACATATGACACCCTCAAAGAGTAACTAAAAATACTACATAAAAGCAAACAAATTCGCATACCACATTATTTCTAAAAATATATTTTAAAAAGTTATTAAAAATAATCTATTAGCATCACAAGCTTTTCCTTTGTATCAAAAGCTGGGCCACCATCTTGGTTACTTGCGGATTCACCAAGCAGTCCAGCAAGTCATCTGTGGACACAAGGATTCTAGAAGGCGCCATGGGACGCCCTGAGGCCACCTGCTCCGCCACCGCACTTTCCCCTGGACTAGTCTGCTGCCTCTTGGCACAGGGGAGTTCTGCAGTGAGTTCTCTGTCTCTCTTTCTCTTGATGCATTCTTTGCTGTCACCTTCCAGTGTGCCTCCTCCCTCTTCAGATGCTGGTGTCACGGGGACCAGATTTGGGCTAAACAGACTTGCTGCCTCCTGTTTCCCACTCTTCACTGTGACACTCCGGTCTTGCGGAGACCCTACCGTGACACTCTGGTCATATGGAGACTCCACTGTGATGCTCCGGTCTTGTGGAGACTCTACTGTGACGCTCTGGTCTTGTGGAGACTCTACTGTGACGCTCTGGTCATGTGGAGACTCCACTGTGACGCTCTGGTCATGCCGAGGAGACTCCACTGTGACGCTCTGGTCATGTGGAGACTCCACTGTGACGCTCTGGTCATGCCGAGGAGACTCCACTGTGACGCTCTGGTCATGTGGAGACTCTACTGTGACGCTCTGGTCATGCCGAGGAGACTCCACTGTGATGCTCTGGTCATGTGGAGACTCTACTGTGACGCTCTGGTCATGCGGAGGAGACTCCACTGTGACGCTCTGGTCATGTGGAGACTCTACTGTGACACTCTGGTCATGTGGAGACTCTACTGTGAGACTCTGGTCATGCGGAGACTCCACTGTGACGCTCCGGTCATGCTCCCCTTCCGTGTGCTCCTGCACATTCGGTTCTTCCCTCTCTCCGTTTGCTCTCACTGTTTGCATTTCTACTTCTTTAGCTTTTTTACAATGATCAAAAAAAGCACAAACAGCACCATTTAGGTAGCAGCAATTGACTTCATGAGATGTTTCCTCAACCTAAGAAGAAGAAAAAGAAGAAGAAGAAGGAGAAGCCGTCAACATTGTGGGGAAGTGGAGACCAACACTCTGCCCTTGGCTGATTCACCATCAGAACCTGGGTGTCGCACCTCAGTGGGGTTCAGCCAGGCTCCGGGGTAGTGCGGGCCCTCTGCAGTCTTCAGTGCACACACGAGCATGCGGGCAATGGCCTCCTCCACCCGGGCTAGGTGGTCCTCTTCCTGAGATAAGACATTTAAAAATGAAACCACATTTTCTTATTTGTCTCTGTCCCTCATTGTTGTTTTAAATATAAAATTCCAATCATTTTGATTTTACAAATAAGGACTCACGAGCCAGATGCTGGGATGAAAACCTGTTAGCTCAGAGAGGCAGAGACAGCACCCAGCTGAAGCTTCCTACTCAGCTCATGTCCTAGAAGGAAAAAGCCCCTTCTGCTTCTCCACGCTGTCTTGAACACCTTTTAACTCCGTGTCCCTCCTTTCTACTTCTCGTGCACCTCTCTATGCATCCTCTGGACTTCTCACTCTGTTTTTGTTTTGTTTTGTTTTTTAAGATCGATCTACCTACCTACCTACCTATCTACCTATCTATCTATCTATCTATCTCACATTAGATCACATTATAGATGGTTGCCAGGCAGTGGTGGTGCACACCTATAATCCCAGCACTCAGGAGGCAGAGGCCGGCAGATCTCTGTGTGTTCGAAGGCAGCCTGGTCCACAAAATGAGTCCAGGACAGCTAGGGCTATACAGAGAAATCCTGTCTCAAAAAACAAAAAACCCAAGTATTCTGAATCATGATACGGTTCTTGGAATTGAACTCAGGACCTCTGCAAGAGCAGTAGGTGTTCTTAACTGATGAGCCATCTCTCCAGGGCCTTGTTTTGTTTTGAAAGATTTATTTATTTATTATGTATACAGTGCTCTGCCTGCATGTACACCTGCAGGCCAGAAGAGGGCATCAGATCACACTATAGATGGTTGTGAGCCACCATGTGAGTGTTAGGAATTGAACTCTGGACCTCTGGAAGAGCAGACAACGCTCTTAACCCCTGAGCCATCTTATCCCCAAGCCCCTCTCTATGGTTTTTTTTTTTAAACCCAAATTCACTTCCTGTTAAACTGGTTGCATGCTCTGCCTCTTAACACAGAATTAATTTATGTCTGTTCACAGAAAGCTCTTTAATTAAAGGTATGTGCTAGGGCTGAGGTATACCACAAGTACTTTATAGCAAACAGAAAGCTCTAGGATCAATGACTGAGCCATTCCACAATTAGAAACAGGTTTTTAAGAGTTCTCAATCTCTAGTTTCACAATGGGATCAAATATCCTGCAATTCCTCATGGCTTAAGAGTCTCTTTTAGCTGTATGCTCTGTCACCCATGAATACCAACTTTGTCACAGAAGGGACAACTCTACTATTGGGAGCACCGTAACTCTGGTGTGTTCGTTATCATCTGCCACCTACGAGTGTGCAGGACAGTTCACCCAACTAAAGAATGATTTGGGTTTTTTGTTTGTTTGTTTTGTTTTGTTTTTTAAGAAGAGACAGGTTTTATGTACAAATGACCTTAGATATTTTTTCCTAATCTTTTCCACTCCACTCAGAAGCCAAAAGCCTTCTAGCTCAGAGGCAGAGAAAGCACCCAGCTGACCTTCCTACTCAGCTAACATCCCAAAGGAAAAAGTCCAAAAGGCAAAAACCCTTTCTTCTTCTCTATGATGCCTTAAATACCCTCCACACCCTGGCAGGTCCAAGCCCCCCAAGAGCTGAGTGTGAACAGAGCAGAGAGTATGATCTGACCACTCCCACTGATGCTTAACAGGCAGTCAGCAAGACTCTACATTCCTGCTAGATTTCAACAAAACCAACAAACCTGCTTCAAACAGGTACTGATAGATACCACAGATAAAACGCATGGACAATTCAGTCCCAAACTTGTCATTTTTGGCTAAAGTGAAACCACTACACAGTTGAAAAAATCACTGGGCCCATAATCCCACCATTTAGGGGTAGAAAGAGGAGGCTCACTTCACGGCCACTGTGACCTTGCAGCCAGGCTGACCTACACAAGACCATCTGCAAATAAACAAATAAATAAATGCTCAGCCGGGCGTGGTGGTGCATGCCTTTAATCCCAGCACTAGAGAAGGCAGAGGCAGGTGGATTGATGTGAGTTCGAGGTCAGCCTGGTCTACAAAGTGAATCCAGGACAGTCAAGGCTACACAGAAAAACCCTGTCTTGAAAAACAAACAAAACAAACAAACAAACAAACCCTCACTAGAATTCTCTCTCAAGTCAGGACAAAGACGCCCATCACCTCCACTACTTCTCACTGCGTCAGATGTGCGAGCCGATGTCATTAAATAAAACAGTCACAGGCAAACAAATTGGAAAGACAGAGGTAAAACTATAATTTTTAGAGAAATTGAGGAATTTTAAAAACCCAATAAAAGCAGAAAATATTAAAGAAAAATAAAACAATTCAATCAAACCCAATAGCCATCGTATACACCAGCACTGCGCAGCCAAAGCTAACTATATATAAAGGAACAAAGATCTCACTATAGCAGCAGGGAAAGAGGAAATATTCAGGCACAAGCTTTAATGACAAGAAACACAAACTCTGAGAAAAGAGACTTTACAATATGCTTGTGAGAAAAACAGAAAACTAAAAAATCCAAAACCCTAAACATAGACAAAGAAGAAGGATAATTCAACATCTAAAGTTCACATAAAATTTAATATGGATTGAATTAAAGTATTAGTAGTTTTTCCCATCAAACTAGATAAATTTATTTAAAAGATTACACACACACACACACACACACACACACACACACACACACACACACACAGAGGCAAGAACAGCCAGGGAAGCACCTTAATAAAAAACGCGCCGAGAGGAGTCAGTTCTGCAGTTGGAGCTCACCAACAAGGCAGACTAGATAGGTAAAGCAGGAGTGGGCAGGAGGAGACAGACCACGCGTGACTCAGCCGACACGGCATTAGCAGCAGGAGAACAGACTATCACACAAACGAAGTCTCTCACAATCCTACTGAGACTGTGAGAGTCCACTCCGGGGGGTGGGGGGGTGGTCGGGGAGAGGGAGAGATAAAATCCATTCTCAATCTCACACCATACACTTCCAAAACTCCCCAAGGATTTAAATGTGAACTAATGTACAATAATCTAATAATTCCTTTATGAACTAAAAAAGCAAAAAGTCTTTGTAACTATTCTTAAAAACCAAATTCCAGTAACAGTCAGCAGCACATTCTGTTCACAAGGCAGGAACTGGTGCTCTCATGCAGATGCCGCTGACGGAAATGCAGAACTGCATAACCACAGCAGAGTGTGAGATGCTAGGACTTGGGGGCCAAAGGACACCCCTGACAGCATTCAAAATTATACACTACTAGAAGCAATCAAACATCTACCCATGGGAGCCTCCTGAATGACAGAAGAGCAAGCTCACGGGGTAGGGGGGTGGGGGTGGGGTACGGAGGGTACGGGGTGTGTGTGTGGGGGTGGGGGGGTGTGGGGTGGTACAATTGCTACGGGGAAAACAAGGATTTTTGGTTCTAGTACATAGGCAAATTCAGAGATCAATTAAATTAAAATCTGGAGAGCTTGGCTGGAGAGATGGTTCAGTGGTTAAGAACACTGACTGTTCTTCCAGAGGACCCAGGTTCAAATCCCAGCACCCACACGGCAGCTCACAACTCTGACTCCAAGATCTGACATCTTCACACAGACACACATGCAGGCAAAACACCAATTGCACATAAAATTAAAAAAATAAAAAACCAAACAAAACCAGGAGACCTCACTACCCTGGAACTCTCTTTGCAGAGCAGGCTGGCTGAGAAATGTCAGGCTGTGGGTTAAGGAGGGCGAGGATGCTACCAGAGCCTTAGAGGGGCACAGGTGCAATCAAAAGCTCTGGGTCAAGACAGTGCAGATGCAACCACGGCTTCAGGGTAAAGAGACAGATTTGAGCCTGACAGCTACTACACTGTCAAATAGAACAGGGCACCAGGATGAAGGTAGTACGGGGAAAAGGGTCCTGGCAGAAAGGAATAATAGAAACACAGACAATGCTTAATGACTTTGAAACAGTATGTAAGTCAAGATTAGAAACATGGACCAAGAGACAGATCCACCTGGGCCAGGGTGGGATGGAGCCAGCAAGGTTGCCTAACACAGCTTTCCTGACACCACTAGAGGGAGCTGTCAGTGTCAAGGCCACTTTGTGCTTTCCTCGAGGAGTAGCTGGGCACAGAAGCAGGCAGTCAGTCATCCCAGCATTCGGGAGGCCAAGGGAGGAGGACCATGCGTTGGAGGCCTACTCACCCCATCTCAAACACAGCGGCACAACCAACTTAAGCAAAGAAAGAGAACGGCACATTATTCCCAAAATGCCACTCTCCAAGCTAAACATTTATCAAGAGAGGACAGAATCACGGAACACAGAACGACATCGTCATCCAGGGTTGCTGGTCGCACAGAACTGAATTTTGTAGACAGGCTTTGCTTATAGCAGGTAGCTTTAAACACACACACACACACACACACACACACACACACACACACACACACACACACACACACACACACCCCAAGAGGAAAAGAAAATACCAGCTCAATCCAGGAGTTTATACTGACGGTGACAGGATCAATAGACTCCACATAATGCCACCAGTGTCTGGGAACAAACAGAACCTGAAAACCAAACCAAACAAAAATAGTTAACACAACAATAGGGAATTTCTCACTCTAATTGAGACTGAAGGAAAGCGTGTGTGTGTGTGTGTGTGTGTGTGTGTGTGTGTGTGTGTGTGTGTGTGTGTGTGTGTGTTGGGGGTGGGGGATGAGGAGAGAATTCCAGGAAGAGTAAAGAAGGAAAGACAACCCCCCCCCACCTTGCACTGGGGTGCCAGCAGCTTTTTATCCCTCTTAATTCTGTGATTCGTTTACATGACAATTTTAGTAAAGGCTTTGGAACTCCAGCCCCGCCCCCCTTCCCACTGAAAAGGAGTCGTGTCCACTCTGAGGAAGGATGCTCGCACTGCGGCCACTTACTCTGTGGACCAAGAAAACCTCTCAAATGCTCAGAAACCAGGACAAAGAGTGTCCGTGTTGTAAAGGAAAATTTCCCCACGGGTGGCAATGCTTAAAATACAGTCTCTTTAGAAGTGACTCAGAAGTCAGCAGCCATTCCTGCTGGAAAGCAAAGATTACCCTTGGTCCACCTGCCTCTGAGGCCTGGATGCACTGCAGCCTGTGCTCACACATCTGACAGGACAGGCATCAACTGTTCTGGTACCTGAGCCCTGACATGATCTCCAGGGCTTTGTCTTCCCCAATACCTATTCTCCCCGTCACCAGCAGGAGGAGCTGCGCTCCAGCGGCAGGGCTGCAGGGCTGCAGGGCTGCAGGGCGGGAGCTAGTCTCAGCTGCGCTGAGGGGAAGCACAGGCACCAGGCTGCTGTGCCCACTGACAGGGCATCCATGTCGAAAGCCCCATTACCTGTCCTGGGCTCAGCGTGACCGTATGTCTTTGAGCTTTCCGGAACTGAGGAAAACGCTTTAAATCAGGGTTGACAACATTGATTTTACTGAACACACTAGACTCTTCGTAAGGGATTCTGGTTGGATAAAGGAAAGGCGTATCTTCGGGAGGAAAGAGATGCCATCTTTTCCTAAATGAAAAAACAAAAACAACAACAACAACAAAAAACGAGATAAGTTAGAGCTCTCAGCGTGATATAAAACATATAAGAAGATAACAGCCCAAGGCTCAGTTTTATTACTTTAAATTCGGTTCATACAGGAGCACATGTGCCATCACAGCGGTCACCAAGGCTCTCATTTTAAGCTGAATTTCCCTGCACATGTCCAGTGGAAGGTAGCTCCCTACTGGTGGGTTTCTCACACCCTCTTGAGGTACCCCTACGCCCCCCCCACCTGAGCCAGCCCCCCTCCCTCCTGATACATTGCTGGGATAGGATCTCATTTGTAAGGTGGCTTTTTTGCTTGTTTTTGTATCTTATATCAAAGCTTGCTTATCACTGCTTTTACTCCTAATCCTGAAACTAAGCAGAATAATTTTTATCCTTTCTGTATTCCTTTTAAGGACATTTTGTTTTGTGTGCATATATATGTGGGTGGCGTGTTTGGATACTTCACGCAGATGCATGTGCAGGTGTGGAGGCTGACAGTGGCATGTCTTCCTTATCCGGCATTGCCTTACCTTCCCCCCGCCCTGGTGTTTTGAGACATGGTGGAGAACAGGCTGGCCACAAACTCATAAAGATCCTCCTGCCTCTACCTCTGAGTTCTGAGGCTAGCATCTGTGCCACCACAAAGGGAGCCACCTTACTTTTGGAGACAGGATGGATCTCTCTGAACCCAGAGCTCAGACTGGCTAGACTGGCCAGCGAGCTCCTGGATCCCTCCCTCTGTCCCTGCTCAGCTCTGCACACGAGTTATAGCCCTGTACCACGCCTGGCTTTTCCGTGGTGAGATCCGCCTGCTTTTGCCTCCCGAGTGAGTTTCCAAGCTCCTAACTCCCAATGTACACTCACAGCTGACTGGCTGCCGGCTACTCTGTGTACAACAGTGTGCCTGAGCAGTTAACCTTCAGCAGGGACCTGCTACGCCCCTCCACGGCTTCCCAGGAGACACGTAGCTACCCCTCCGCACACATGCTACTTCTCTCGGATCCCTTCTTCATCACTTTTGTGTCCAGTGATGCTGGGAATATGTATATGGCCATTTCTGGCTTTTTAAAAATGAGTTGCTGTGGGGGCTGGAGAGCTGGCTCAGAGGTTAAGTAAGAGTACTGCTTGCTCTTCCAAAGGTCCTGAGTTCAATTCCCAGCAACCACATGGTGGCTCACAACCATCTGTAATGGGATCTGGTGTCCTCTTCTGGTTTATATGCAGGCACACATGCAGGCAAAACACTGTCTATGTAATAAATAAATAAATCTTTAAAAAAAAGAGTTGCCCTGAAAGTATCTCAAAGGGCCAGAGGGAAGGCTGGGACAGCATTTATTAGGAGGAAATAGAGCTGCACACATGACATCTGAGTGCATTCTCCAGGTGATTGCTGCGGTCCACTCAGCTCTGCCGCTTAGTAAGGTGGAGAGAAAAGCTCACAGTCCACAGCACCGGCTCTACTGGCAGACGCAACTCACAAGCTGAGATTTAGCTGAGAGGGGCATAAAAACTATGTGACCTAAGCTTCCTGGCACCCGACAGCATCCGAAGGGCTACAGTGAAGCTTCTGTCTCTATAAACTTCTCTGTTCATATTTATTTGAGAGGTGGAAAAAGGGAGTGAAATGTGAAATCCCCTAGTAATAAAGCTAAGCAGAGAGCTGCCGGGCAGGGTGGGAGCCTCTGAGAGAACCCTGAGCGTGGAGGCGGCTCACAGAAGTCATTAGGGCAGCAGAATGGTAGTGAGGAGAAGAGCCTCGGTCGTGAGGCTGGTGGACGGGGACGGAGCTACCATCTGACCCCACCTTCTTTTTCTTGTTAGCTCTTGTGCGTGTGTAAGAGACACAGACACACAGACACAAACACATTACCTTCCTTGTACCTGGAATACTAAGTTGCAACCATAGGAATCCAGATGGCAGGGAGTATGGGCTCCGAGGGAGCCGATCCACAGTGTGCTTTCTTGTCCATTTCTTCCAGGAAACCCGAAGTCAGACCACACCACTTCCTGTTGGAAACAAGTGAAGGTCATCAGGAACCGACGGTCCTCCACGGCGCTGCATGTGTCCACACGCACAACTGTTTTCAGCACTAATATGTTCTTACAGAAAATGCTAGAGATGGAAAGGGTTAGGTTTTCAGGGCAGTATAAAAAAATTTCAACCAACAATATCTAAATAACCTCAGCAGCAGCAGTCATTCAACAACTGTCTATAATTTATAACATGCCAGGAACTGTTTTGGAAATCAGGCCGACCAAGGGTGACTCTTACACCTGTTAAGAGACAGACCATAAGCAGCAGACAGAATTCTGCAGCTGCTTGGGTAAAAGCACTGCAGGCAGTAGGAATACCACGGACGCTCAACCCAGGAAGGCGCAGGCCTGCAAGCAGAGGATATCTGTGGGCATGAGCACTTTATTACCCTTGTGCACTTGGATGACCACATAAAGGAAGCCTTCTGGGTGAGCCCAGCCATTTAAAGCTAGTGCTCCCAGACCTTAGCTCGTACCTACTAACGCAGTCTCAAGCAGTGTCACAGAATGGCTTTTGAACGGTGATTCATAGGTGGTTGATCCTGATATATGCCCTAAGCCATGAATCCATAAGTGTAATAAAGAAAGCACACCGCTCCAGGCAGTGCACTCCGAGACAAGGTTCTGAGGCAGGCCCTGCCCATACTCAGAAGCCAAAATCAAAGGCAAAGCAATAAGCAACCCAAGCGTGCAAATGTTGATATATTTTTTAGTAATTATTTTTCCTTCGATTTTTTTAAAGAGTGAAACAAAAATATTTTTATGTGCACAGCACTCACAATAAATGCCAATACTTCAAAAACTACTCACTATCTGCAATCTAAGTTCTCCTGCTTTTGAGGGGAACGATTAGCAGGTCTACTCAAAGAGAAAGATTTTAAAAACACATTCAACGAATTTTTTTTTTTTTGGTTTTTCGAGACAGGGTTTCTCTGTGTAGCCTTGGCTGTCCTGGACTCATTTTGTAGACCAGGCTGGCCCTGGACTCAAATCGATCCGCCTGTCTCTGCCTCCCTAGTGCTGGGATTAAAGGTGTGAGCCACCACGCACAGCTCAATGGATGGTTTTGAAGAAGACTAGAATAAACATTCTAAGTGATGAAACAGTAGGTTAGTAGAAATGTCCAAGAGACTCCCAAAACATCATAAGCTCCTGCTGCTGCTCTTGGTTGTTCCTTGTAGAAGTTAACTCCTTCTGCTGACGACACCATACACTTGGGACCCAGGACTCAGAGGCCCCCGAGCTGGATCTGACCTGAAGAAGACCTCCCTCCTGGGGACTAGCGCTCCTGGTACCAGTTGGTGCTGCACAGCTGGCTAAGGAGGGAAACAACCAACAGTCTTACCCCGCTATGCACTTTAGACCACAGCCACCACCAGCACAGCACAGTAGCCCTCAGGTGCAATAGTGGCACACGTGCCTTGGCAGTAACCAACAACAGCTCTCTAGTTGGACTTAAGTCCTTTTCAACAGGAAGGAAATCATGCTTGGTATTAGAAACCCAGTCAAACTATCAGAGCTAGTGAAAGTGCAAATCTTGGAGGACAATCTACAGCCACCACTTTACTAAGCCAGCATAATCCCTAACTACACCTAAGTTTTTGTCCTTGCAAGTTCATGGCTTTTGTTTGAGAGGAGTGTTGCTTTCTGAGACCCACTGAGTTGAACCTTGGTCATCTGTGTGAGCATGGGTGGAGAGCTGTCCACTGGAGCCTGGTGGGCTCTCAGCAGGTACATGGTGAAGATGAGCCCCCTATTCCACCCTCATCTGTTTAGAAAAGGACTGGCCTCGACTTCTCAGTTCTTTCTTTGAAGTCACTGGACTTCCCTGTGTCCACCCTAAATAAAACCACCATAATGTATAAATCGTATAGAGTATTGAAAACACCACGATAAAGCAGAGCAGTCCGAAGAGACAGGAACATAGTATTTGCCTTATTTCTCTGTTTTAAACCAACTTTGTTTTCATTGGCCAAACTCTTTGTCCTGTCTTGTACTAGCTGTGAATGAACAACGTTCAGGAGATGTGCTGTATTTGGCCTTACCTAGAAATGCTTGTGTAGAAGAGCACTTAAGTGTGCAGAAACACATAAACACTGGGGGTGTGGGGGGCAGCAGTCGGGGGCGTGGGGAGCGGCAGTCGGGAGACCAAAGTCAACAGTGGGTGGTGTTCCTCAGGTGTAATCCACCTGTTTTGCTTTGGGGTTTGAGACAAAGTCTCTCACTTGGCCTAGACTTTCTTGTTAGGCAAGGCTGGCTAGCCAGAGCCCTAGGTTTCCACCTGCCTCTGCCTCCCCAACACTGGGATTACAAGTGGGCTGCCAATCTCAGAGTTTTTGGTATGGGGGTTCTGGGGAATCAAACCAGGCCCTCTTGCTGAGCCCTCTCTCCAGCCCCTTGAACCACTATGTATCACTTCTATCCCACTTATCCTAGACATCTCAAAGCCCATCACCTAAGCATAGGACAGCATTTTATTTAAAATTTTCCTAAATAACCATTTCTTTCTAAAAAATGATTTATATTATAATTACATCATTTCCCCCTCCCTCCAGCTCCATCCATGACCTGCTCCTTCCTCTTTGTCACATTCATAGCCCCCTTTTTCTTTAATTGTATTATTAATAACATTGCTACCTACAATTAATATACAGAATTTAAATTTTCTTTTTTCTTCAGGAAAATGACCTTTAGGTACAGAAACAGAATAAGCCATTAAGACTCTACTTACTGAGTAAATGCTGAAATTCCAGTTTCTATTCTTTTAATCATGTGACTTCTTAGGTGCCAATCTGTCTCATCGGAGAGCATCTCTGTCTGCCGCTCCTTTAATCATTTCCCAAACACCTGCCTCTATTTCAACACAGCCTCACAGCTATGTCACAAAGTCCAACAGGTCTGAACTAATCTTCCATTTATTGCTTTTGCAGATTCTATATCCTGGTGACTTAATAAGACTCCTGACTCTCTGTAGCTAACCTCAATCATAATGTGAAATAGAATCTACCTGGAAAACATTCTTGGGGTACAAAATTCCTTTTATTATATGCTGATTCTTCACAACCTCAATTTTAAGAATGCTTATCAGTCACTACAAGAGATATAGGTAATGTTTCTCACCAATTCCCTATCTTACTAGTGCAGTAAAGACAAAGGGTTCGGACATACTTTGCTGAGTCAATGGCACGAATGGGTAACTATAAAACCAATGAGATACCGGGTGTTGGCAGCGCACGCCTGTAATCCCAGCACTCATGAGGCAGTGGCAGGCGGATCACTATGAATTCAAGGCCAGCCTGGTCTATAAAAGTGAGTCCAGGACAACCAAGGATGTGCAGAGAAACCTTGTTTTGATAGACCCAAACAAAAAACAAACAAATAAACAAAAAACCCCAAAAGACCAATAAGACTAATTTTGTTATGTACAGAAGTCAGGCATCAATAATTTCAGGCCATCTGGAAGACTACCAGATATTTTCCAATGACGTTAGCACATTTACCAGTTTATTTGCCAATATATAATATTGAATATTTAACAGAATTAATCTCCTTTATGGAAGAAAAGATTAAGAAGATGGAGACTTTAAACAGAGGTTCCAAGTTAAAACTTACACACCTAGTAGAAGGCTGAAGAGAACTAGAAATTTCTTATCAAAATTGACAGAGGTCGCACTTGGTTATTAACTAGAAGCCACAAAACATTTGATAAGGGAAGAGCCAGGAGTTAAGTCAATATGTTCTTTAAAGGGTGTTAAAGAGCAAAGAAGTAAGTAATCATTCAAACACCTATTTCATAGTCAGCACTACGGCCGCAGTTCTGAGGAGTAAAAGGTAAAGAACACAGCCCAGTGTTGTTGAAGGACCAAGATGCAATTCTGTGAAGTCCCAGTTCAAACAGGACACAAAGGAATGCTGCCTAGGCCTGTGTGCGCTAACGTGGCCGAGGCGTCACAGCCAAGGCTGGATCTGAGCCAGCCCTAAGAAGTAGAAATTACTTGGCAAGGGTCTGAGAGGGTCTGAGCAAAGGCCAGAAGGTGGGAAGAGTATGGTCTGCCCAGCAGCCAATGAGACTAGATGGCGGCTCATGTGGATAAAGTGTGGTTGGGCTGGGTGCTGGGGAGGGCCTTAGATGCTATCCGTACACATATTTTCGAGTCATTAAGCATTTATGACATGATTAATGTTTTAGTATTTAGTGTGAAACAGGACTTGAAGAGTACATTTTCCATAAGAGATTCTTTTGAGAAGTAGAGGAGACGGCACCAGAAGAGCAGGATAGTTATGGAAGCGATGCTGGATTCAGGAGACCCCTTTGGCCTCTTTGGGGATCTGTGAGGTGAAAACCATCGTCACAATACTACTGAATTGTTATTTGCCTATTTCACTGTGTTGATACAATGTTGCACACTGTGCTGTACTGATTGTGTATAGGCATTGGTGAATAAAACTGCTAGTGTCAAGATAGTGCAGATAAGATACACTAGTAGTACTGCTGTTTGCTTGTTTGTTGTTTTCCAAAATAGGGTTTCTCTGTGTAGGCTTGGCTGTCCTGGACTTGCTTTCTAGATCAGGCTGGCCTCGAACTCACAGTGATCCTCCTGCCTCTGCCTCCCGAGCGCTGGGATTAAAGGCGTGCGCCACCACGCCCAGCAGTAGTACTGTTTTTTAAAGATGTATTTTTACTTGATGTGTTTGGGTGTTTACCCGCGCATTTGTCTATGTACAGAGTGTATGCCCGATTCCCACAGAGGCCAGAAGAGGGCAGCAGATCCCTGGAACTGGAGATGGCTGTGGTGTGTGGTGTTTGCTGTGCCACGTGGGTGCTGGGATAACCAAGCCTGGGTCCTCTGGATAAGCAGCCAGAGCTTTTAACGGCTGAGCCTTCTCTTCAGCCCCAAGTATTATATAGTTCTTAAAGGTGTTATTGAGGTATGATTAATGTACAGCAAACAGCATATATTTAAAGCATTTGACTGATGAACTTGATCTACCTGCATCACTGAGAATCCATCAAGATGACAAACACTCGGACCATGTCCAAAACCTCTCCAGTGTCTCCTCATGAGTCAACAACACACCTCGTTCTCTGACAACCACTGACCTACTTTGTCATTATAAATTAGTTTGTAAGTTTTAGGATTTTAAGGAAATTAAATTCTGCATGAAACATTCCTTTTTTTTGTACTAATATTAATCAAAGGCAAACTAAGCAAGGTAAATTGGGTCAGAATAAGGAATATGTCATATTCATCACAATAAAAGGTCAATAAAGCCATGTGTATGAAGCAAAACCTGACCAATCTAAAATGAGAAAAAAGCTAACAGTGTCCCCCACTATACCACAGGTGGGAAAATGTATGGGAATCAGTAAGGATACAGGGCACTTGAACCCCAGCCTGACAGTGTAATTTCCAAGTTTACATTGGACATTTAGCAAGATTAACCATAGCTCTGGGCTATGAAACAAATTTACACACATTCAAAAGGGCTGAAATAATGCCAATTATGTTTTCTGACAACAATGGAATCAAAACAGAAACCTAGGACAAAAAGATGGTTAGGAAAAACAAACACCAAATATTCTAAACTGAATGCTACACTTTACAATCGCATGCACCAAGTAGATTGTAGTGCACCAACACTGGGAAGAACTACACAACCCAGAAGCCCAGCATTTCCAAATCATTAATGAATGACATTACGTACACAGATCCACTCTGTCTAAGCAGAGCCAGGAGGTTTTATTATATGGATACAAAGACTTCTTTCATTGTGGGTTCAGAGTCTACACCCCAACTAATGAGCTTTAAGAAAACAGCCCTTGGCTGGTATGATGGCACATGCCTTCAATTCCAGCAGTTGGGAGGTAGAGGCAGGTGGATTGCTGTGAGTTTGAGGTCAGCCTGGCCTACAAAAGCGAGCCCAGGACAGCCAAGGCTACACAGAGAAACCCTGTCTCAAAAAACCAAAACATCAAACCAAACCAAACCAAACCAACAACAACAAAACCCAAATCCGATAACAAACAACCTAGATTTTATAAGGGCTTGCTTAGAACTCCAGCTTGTTACCATACCTAATGGCCAGGCCATGTGTGCCTGAGATGGGACAAGACACTTGACTGAGTTTGGTGGAAGGCATCCAAGGTAGCATGAGCTAGGCTTGGAACAGGTGAAATATTTCACCTAGGCTGAAGAAACCCCTTCTGAGAAAAGGTTCACATGACTGCTTTGTGCCCCATTTTTCTTGAAATAGAGAGAACCATTAAATCATTGTTACTGTGAGGGTTCTAAATGTATGGCATTTAGAAGGGACCCAAGGACATGTGAACAGTTGGCAAATACTATTATTTTATTATTTTTTGGTAAGTACTATTATTGCACAAGAGTTTACTGAAATGTGGTGGGAGGAGGTGGAAGGGCAGAGTGGCTGAGGGTGTGGGGAACCTGAAGCGCTCTAAAAGTTAATTATGAAATCTCTGAGTTCCAGGGTTAAAGATTCATAATGTGATCTACAGTTGTGAGAAAACCCATCACTCAGAAGTGCTGCTTGAAGACGGCTGTGTATGGTATTTGGAAGCATTTACTGAATGTTTTCAGGATCAGCACAGTTATTGCATAGCCCTAAGAATAGAGATGCTCTGCATGCAACGGTGCACAGCCCAGCTGGAACCAAGGAGAGAGAAACGGGGAACAAAGGGGCAGCAGGGAAGGAGGAAAGTGGGGAGCTCAACTAATGAGGGTGGGGCAACGGTATATTTTCCCCTTTTTATAAAAATCCAAATTTTTTAACATTTACAAAAGTTAATAAGTGAGTATCACAAAATATTTGCAGTTACTTAACTATGTGAACAGCTTGATGCTGGAAGAAAAAGGAAAAGAAATACAGGTTGAGCAGGAACAGAGTGAGAGCACCACACAGAGCAGATCCGGCAGCCATGGGTGTGGCAGGCAGGGATGTGGCAGGGTGTAGCCAGACTAAAAGGGAAAGACTTCTTTCCACAGATGCTAGCAAACGGGTGACAGAGTGTGAAGCTCCGCCTGCTGGGGTCAAGGCAGTCACGGGAAGAAGTTCCCTGGCAGCACTCCCTCTTTCCCCACTCTCAAGGCAGAACAGAAACCAGAGCAGGAATTTGCAAAATCACTCTACCAAACACACTGGCAGTCTGAGGTAGAAAATACTTAAGAGAAAAAAGGACACAGCAGTCTACAAACCCTGCTGTCAGCTATGTCGCGGCACAGCCAAGGACTGCCATGTTCTTGCTTCCACAAGTACTCCTTCGCTCGGCCAGGGCTTCTGTCACCACTGCCAGGAGCCTGGAATTCTCTGCCTCAGGGAGGAAACCACCTGAAGAAACCACAGCCCTAGCAGAGACTGAAGGCAGAGGCAGCCCGGTGAGCGCTTCTGCACAGAACAGCTTCTATTTCTACGGGCCTTGTTTACAGAACAAGGATTTCTGTGCAGGCCAAAAGGAAATGAAGTTTCCCACGCAGTCTGCGTTTCTAGTACAACCCAGTGTTTAAAGGTGGAGGGGCGTGGAGGAAGTGGTGAGCAGGAAGTACATAAAACTGCAGCTCATCTGTGTGAGCAAACGTGAGCCTCTGTGGAGCAGCGGGTGGGCCAGGTCTCAGGTCACTACTTAAATGAGAAAAGGCAGTGAAGAGAGAAGGGGCCCAAAGAATTGTCATTTAGGATCCCTCCAAGGAGCAAACTCTTGCCAAGACTAAAAGGAATGTGTAACTCACCTGGAAGACATCTGTCTTGTCTTCAAATAGAGTGACAAAATATTTATAGTCAGCGTAAGCCCAGAATTTGGAATGATCATAATCTTTAAAGGGTCCAGAGGTGCTAGACTGGTTACGGTTCCAGGTCAAAAACTCCTCAAGTGTAGCGTCCACGTAACTGCACGAGGTTTCAAACTGAGGAACTGCAATGGAAGAGAACACACCTTGAGATCTTTATTAATAAGCAGTGTCTAAATACTTCTCTTTGAAGGTAACTTTGACCAAAATATCATTTGCCAATATTTTAAAATGAATTTTGTTCTTGGTCAATAATAACTTACATTGCTCACAAGAAAACAAAAGGAGTGATGATCCTGTTCTTCAGACTAATGGCTGCCTTACAGGCCAGCCCAGCAGCCCAGCAGCCCAGCAGCCCAGCAGCCCAGCAGCCCAGCACGGAATGAAGGTGGTGGTGGTGGGGGAATCTTGAGTTTGAGGCTACACAGTGAAAAGTGGGGTATGAGGAGACAGGAAAAGGAAAGCGAAGGAAGAGACAAGAATAAAAGGGGGGCATGGAAGGGTAAAAGACCACCTTCATTATAGTATGACCCAGTCTTCCACTGTTGGGGAACCCTCTCTCTCCCCCCTCCCCCTCTCACCTTCTCCCCCTTCCCTCCTCCCTCTCCCTCTCTCATGGAAACACTTTCAGACATGTTTAACCTAGGAAAGAAGACTCACTCTGGACATGAACGGCATGGAGAGCCGGAGAAAGCCAGGACAAGAGACACCTCCCGGCTGCAGTGACAGACGGACGGCACCTGCTCAAACCCAGGCCAAAAGTGATGTGTGGGTGTCACTATTCGGATACTTGCTGGACAGGCGTTTCTCGTTTGTGTGTGAGAGACAGGGTCTCTCTATGTAGCTTTGGCTGGCCTATAACTTCCCATGCAGACCAGCTGGGCCTCAAACTCATAGAGATCCACTTGCCTCAGCCTTCAAACTAAAAGGCCTGCACCATAACGCTGCCCAGCTGTGCTTCTGTTTCTTAGGTTTCACATGCTAAGTATCACGGTTTTAAATAAGGTAAGTATGACAAGAGAGAGCCTGTCTCACAGGAGTCCTCACTGTGCTCAATAAGGTGGGGGGGGGGGGAGAGACAGAGACAGGCAGGCAGGCAGGCAGGCAGGCAGGCAGACAGACAGACAGAAACAGGCAGGCAGGCAGGCAGGCAGGCAGACAGAACATCACTGGGGTCCATAGGAAATTTTTTTGTTTTTGTTTTATTTTTTACATATACATGTATATTACTCCACATATATACAATAATCCATAGGAATTTTTAAGTGTAAAGTGATCCTATGCTCAAAAAGCTTAAGAATAAAAAGAAAATTTAAATTAAAAAAAAAAAACCTTAAGGCATTAAGTGGCTTTTGGGAAATTTCTGCTTTGCAGTCCATATTTACAATCAGAGCTCCTTAGAATCACCGGACAATGTCAATTTAATTTAATGTCTGCTCACTTACTCGTTAACTCAGTTGCCTGAAAATCATTCACTAAACACATAATTTGTGATTAGCATGATGCTTCCAGCCTGGGCTAAAAAGCAAGACCCTATGCTATGGCTTGAATGTGAAATGTCCCCACAGGAAAATGTGTTTGAATCCCTGGTCCCCAGCTGGAGAACTGCTTATGAGAGCAGCAGAAAGCAAACCAGGACATTGTTTTAGGAGCTGCTGTGGTAATTTGAATGCAAACTGCCCCCTTGGCCCATAGGAAGTGGCATTACTAGGAGGTGTGGCCTGCTGGAGTAGGTGTGGCCTTCTTGGAGGAAGTGTGTCTCTAGGGGTTGGTTTTGAGGTTCCAGATATTCAAACTAGGCCCAGTGTCTCTCTCTTAGTGCTTCCTGCCCATCCGGATGTAGAACTCTCAGCTCCTTCTCCAGCACCATGTCTGCCTGCATGCCACCATGCTTCCCGCCATGATGATAACAGACTAAACCTGAGACTGTAAGCCAGTCCCCAGTTACATGTGCGATGGAGGAACCGCTTCCTGTGCCCGTGGTGGCCCTACCAGAGGGCGAGACAGTCACGCCGTTTTGAAGGTGCACATTTTCCACAAAAACAGAACTCGATGCACTGACCCGCTCCAGGAAAAGATAACGTGTAATGCCCTGAGGAATAAAATGTACCGATGATGTTGAAAAAGAAGAAGAGCTGCCGTGCTGAGACAGCTGTGAAGCCTTTGGACATGGGTCCAGTGCACAGATGTAGGGCTAAAGGACACGGCTAGAAGATTACCACCCAGCCCGGGCCAGCTCCTGCCTGTGGCGTCTGCTTTATGATGCCCCTATGATGGAAACAAGCCATGCGGCAGACGCCTATCACGGCTGACCAAGCGAGGATGCGCTCCAGCCCTCCTCCTGCTTCTTCTGAGACAGGGTCTCTCTGCACAGCTCTGGCTGTCCTGGAGGTCTACTCACCAGGCTGGCGTGGAACTTAAGAGAGCCCCCTGCCTCTGCCTCCTGAGCACTGAGATTAAAGGGCGTGTCATCACACCCCCTCCCCCACCACGCTGTACCCCTTTAAACCAGGAGCCAAAATAAAGACTTGCTTGCTCCCTTAAGCCATCTGTCTGGTGCTTGATGGCAGCAATGTGAAAGCCGCCCTAACTAGAATGACAGAGAATTGCAGACCCATGTAATTACTGTGCCACACACATGTTGGAGAGGAAAGGGCATCACGGCTGGCAGCTGATCAGTGGAAGTCTATGGTCTGTGTGCCTTCGCTTGCTCTTAGGCGGCTGATGCCAAGGAGTTGTGACTAGAACAAGTGACAGGAAATCTTCTGCAGGCTGCAGAGTGTTTTAAATGATGGCAGGGACATTAACATTTAGGCACTAATCATGAGCTCCTCTGCAGAGCATGCGGCCCTTTCAGGCGGGGAGGGCAGCACAGAGCCTGGCACGCGCATGCTCAGCAAACGCCGGGCACTATTATTAGTCCCTTCGGATTCGCTCCAGTGTTGACTCGGCACTTTTTCAGAATTAAAGGAGTCAACACAGGGTACTCAAGCTCTTCTTTAAACAACTTTGAGGTTTCTCCTCCTTCTTGATTTATTAGGATTATCCAATCAGCTTTTCCCTCCTTCCTCAGCCATTCAGATTAGCCAATCATCCTTATCCCTTCCTTGACTTTTTTTGAAACTACCACAGCTCAGAGATGGAACAGAAGCGGGCCGATGTCATGTCATCTATCTACCACATCAATTTGTCACTTGACTTTGTGAAGTGGGGAAAACTCCAGCAGGCCATGTTGATCCAAAAGACAAAAATCTATATACTTAAAAAGACATTCCAACAAACAAACAGAAAATAACGACAACAAAAACCCCTCCAAAACAAACAAAGAAGCCATTTCAATTTTGAGAACTTTTGTGAAGCACTTAACAGTGCCTGGCAAGCAGTAGGCCACTGATACATACCAGCTCTTAATAGCACTGGCATGTTCAAGAATTCAACATAAAGACAAGAATAAACAGAATTGATATTGGCAAATATGTATGTAGCAAGAAAACTCCATGAGGCTGAATGGGAGCCATCTCTAATCCTTACAGCAAACTCTACTGCAAGCACAGGAGTTTCTCTTCCCATAATTCAATCCACCTGACTAGCTGAGCGCTGAAGCCCTTAACTGAGCAAGCTGGTCCTGGGGAGGAATGAACAGGACAGAGCATTTCGGTGATGGCGTTTACCACCAGCAAATCTGCACTGTTGTCTTCAGGATTTGGCCTCATCAGAGGACTTCACTTCCTGTCACGGAGAATTCTGCATGTTAAAAAATCAAAATCTAAAAATGTAAAAATTCCACTTGAGACTTGTTGCAGCCAGGGGAAAATGAAAACGAACAGAATGAATGGAAATGACAGATCTTTTCACTTCCAGGGTGATTTCTGAACAGAATCTTTCCCCTCTGGTGGAGTGGCAGCAACACAAAGCCGTGCTCATTTCTCCCCTGGCAGCCTGCTTGCTCCCTCTGCTCTGTGCTTTGCAGTGGGATTACTCCTTTCTAACGGTATCATTCTGGGTCTTAAAATTTATGTTTTAGAGTCTGGGCAGCTCCAGCTTTCAAACAGTAACTGCCAAGTATTAGGCAAAAAGCTGCGACCACAGACCAAGATTTCCAGCAAAGTACAAAGTGGGCTTCCTTTTAAACCTAAAACAATGGTGTATTTGTGTGTGTGTGTGTGTGTGTGTGTGTGTGTGTGTGTGTGTGTGTGTGTGTCCCTGTCCCCAGCAGGAAGGCAACCACTCTTCCATTTTAGAATTTCAGCACTTTACAAACTGGAAAGAATGAATGGAGCGTGACCCTGCACAGGACTTCTGGTGGCTCCTCTCCTCCCTGACCTACACAAGTTTGGCACTGTTTCTAAAATGGTGGTTGCTGCTGCCAGCTGCGTACAGCGCTGCCAGTGAGCACTCATCTTGACAAACAAACACGATTCAAATGGTTCACGGACCTACCTGCTATCCACACTCTGTATCCTAAAATAAACTCAGGGAGGTGTTATGTTTTTGTTTTTGGAAACAGAGCCTTACTATGTAGACCAGGTTGGCCTCAAACTCAGAGATCAGGCTACCTCTGCCTCCTAAATGCTGGGAGTAAAGGTGTGTGCAACTATGCCTGGCTTTAATAAGGAAAAAAAAAAAAAGGTTAAAAACCATGCTGTAACTATAGGTAATTATAATGTATTAAACATTTCAAAGAGCTAGGAGAAAGGATTCTGAACGTTTTCACCACAAAGAACTGATAGACATTCGGAGAGATATATGCTCAGTTGACTTACATATTAGCAACATCTACATATACTGAACATGGTACTCCATTAACGTGGAAAATTTTTATGGTTTCTGTGTATTAGTTAAAAATAGAAAATACAAAATCAGGCTGGAGTGATAACTCAGAGGTTAAGAGCATGAGCTGCTCTTCCAGAGGTCCCGAGTTCAATTTGCAGCAACCACAGGGTGGCTCACAACCATCTATAATGAGATCTGATGGCCTCTGCTGGTGTACAAGTATGCATGCAGGCCAAGTACTATATACATAATAAGTAAATTTAAAAAAAAATACAAAACCAACGTAGAGGTAAATAGCTTTTATCTATATACTAATCAAAACAACAACAACAACAACAAAATGAGGCTAGTTAGAGACCCTGACTCAACTCCCCCATTATATATATGGTGTAAATGAAGGATAATTACAAATCTTGTTTGCTTGTTTGTTTTTTGGTTTTTCGAGACAGGGTCTCTCTGTGTAGCCTTGGCTGTCCTGGACTCACTTTAGACTAGGCTAGCCTGGAACTCACAGCAATCCACCTGCCTCTGGCTCCCAAGTGCTGGGATTAAAGATGTGGGCCACCATGCCCGGGTGTAAATCTTTTTTGCTAACAGACTTGTTTTTATGTAGAAAGATACAATTTTACAACAAACAATGGTAACTTCTTATCAAAATGAACTTTTAGAGATTATTAAATTTTCATTTAAACCTCAACAAGGGACAGAGTCTGGGATCACTCAGTGGACAATGGTGCTTATCCTGCACACAGGGCCTGAGTTCAGCTCCCCAAAACCACACAGAACCAGGCGTTCTGTGTACATGCCCGCACACCTTGTGCTGGGAAGCAGAGACAGGTGGGGCTAGACAGCTCGCTGGCCCAATGGTGAACTTTCTTTTTTAGATTCATTCATTTGTTTTAACTATTAGTATACAGTATTCTTCCTGACCACCAGACGAGGGCATCATATTTCATTATAGATGGTTGTGAGCCACCCTGTGGTTGCTGGGAATTGAACTCAGGACCTCTGGAAGAGCAGCTGGTGCTCTTAACCTCTGAGCCATCTCTCCAGGCCCCAGTGGTATACTTTCAGGCATCGAGGCACTAAGGCAGAGAGTGGCTGTACTCAACACCCTGCTCTGGTCTCCACATATATGACTCATGTAGATGCTTATTCATGTGAAGGCATCACACAGATGCACGCATGTGTGTACACACGTGCACACACACAAACAAGCACACACCAGATGGGTTTCTTTCTTTTCTTTTTTTTTTTTGGTTTTGTTTTTTTGAGACAGGATTTCTGAGCAGTCCTGGCACTACCTCTGTAGACCAGGCTGGCCTTGAACTCAGAGAGATCAGCTGGGACTAAAGGTGTATGCCACCACCTGCCCCCTCCCCCCTCTCTTGGTCTTTTAATACAGGGTCTTGTTATGTAGCCTTGGTTGCCCTGGAACTCACTATGTAGCCCAGGCCAGGCCTGAACTCACAGAGATCGCCTGCCACTGCCTCATACCAGAAGAGTTTCTTTAAAATAAGTTCTCTGTATAACTATAAAGTCTGTAGGTACCGAGGAAAGAGGAGTAACGAAGATCAGAGCAGATAGTGGTTCCCAGAAGCTAGGAGAGCAGGGAGGAGGGGCAGGCAGGGGGGAGTGGTGCAGGAAGTAAGCTGCAGTTAGACTGGGATGGTCTGGTGTACCACACAGCAGGAAAATAATGAACTTCAAAAGAACTAGATGCAAGGATTGTGAATGTGGTCTTCAAGGTCCCAGAAATCATCAACAATTTGGTATGTAATGTATACATGTGCAGAAATGTCACATACTGCATAAAATATATACAACTTATATCTGTTAAAACTATAAATACATCTAGTGTGATGATGCATGCTTGTAATCCCTGCGGAGGCTGAGGCAGGAGGATTACCACAGTTTAAGGCTAGTTTGGCCTTAAACAGATGCTAGAAGACACAAGAGCACACAGCAGCACACTAGAGGGCACTGCCAAAGCCAGCACAGCTTAAAATGACTGTCTAGTGCGTGGTGCTGGAGCTGGTCTTCCCAGCTTCACTGTTTGAAAGAGCTGCAGCCAACACCATCAGTAAACTGTCAGAGGAAAGTATTAGTCTGTTTTAAGAGAAAAAAAATTCTAAAATGAAACAAATGAGAATAAATGTTTGTAGAGCACTAGCTGATTTGATTATAAAAAAAGAAAGCACACATGTAGTATAATATAAAGAATTGTCTTAACCAGTAAATAAACCGCCAGGGGGTGGCACACACCTGTAATCCCAGCACTCAGAAGGCAGAGGCAGGCAGATCTCTGTGAGTTCAAGGCCAGCATGATCTACAGAGGACAGCCAGAGCTGTTACACAGAAAAAAAACTGTCTGAAAACAAACAAAGTAAATAAAACAAAACCAAACTCCTCAAGTCCTAACAGAAACAGTCAAAGGAAAAAGCAGGAATTACTGATAAATATGAACTTAAGTTCAACATCACTAGCAAAAATGCTAATTACAATCATGAGATACTACCCTTTCACCTACCAGATTTTTTAAAAGCTAATCTGTTTGGTTTTGAAAGACACAGGCATGGATGCACTTTCTCTGTTTATCCATCATCTACGCATCCAAAGCCTCTCATCTTGCCACTGCACAAGTGGAAGGATGTCTAATAGATGCAGAACCAGGATGAGATAAGGTCCCTGCCCTTCCAGCAAAAAGACCTCAGAGGGAGATTTCAGTAAGGAGTGGCCTGGGAGGTGAGGCCAGGACATGAGTGGAGCGACTATGACCAGGAACAAGGCTGACTGCAATGTCTGGGTGTGACACTGAAGAATGACGCCAGCCAGAGGGCGGCTGTGGAGACGGAACAGCAGGTAGTTGCCAGGTATTTAGCATGCAGGTCACAAGACCCCAGCGTGACTCGGGTCTACGGTGCAAAAAGCCTCACAGGGAGTGACTGCTGCTGCTGCTGCTAATCTGCACACCCTTGGACCCAGTGGCTTCCTTCTAGGAATCTATCCTAGGGGAACAGCCAGACAGTTGGACAAGCATGCACATTTAAAACCTGCAAGCAACTTAGAAGCAGCTCATCTTCCCCTGCTCAGCACCGACTGAACCCAGGGCCTAACACAGGAGCGGGAAAGCATCTAGCTACACCCCAACCCATCTGAACACAGCAAACAGGGACATCTTAAATAGGTTATGATAGTGTCGTAAGATAGGCCCTTAAGGAGCCATTTAAAAGTCATATTTAATGTCATGAGTTGTTCCTCTGAATATGCTGAGAGGAAAAAAAAAGCAGCCTGTGAAACTCAATACAACCTTAGTATTTAAACATGACCAGTTACGTACGAACAGGACAGGGTAGAGAGATGCTCGGTGGTTATGAGTACTCTGCTCTTCCAGAGGATCTGGGTACGATTCCCAGCACCCACATGGCAGCTCACAATGATGTGTAACTACAGATCCAGGGGATCTGATGTCCTCTCTTCTGGCCCCTACTGGTACCAGGCACACACATGGTACACAGACATACTCAAAGGCAAAACACCCATATAAACAAACAAACAAACAGTTTATTGAAAAACACAGGCACCCATCTGTAGGATTTGCTCAAAGAGGCAGAGGCGGGAGTATCATGAGCTCAAGGCTAGCTTGTGCTACACATTACCAGGCCTGGTGGTGCACACCTTTAATCCTTTTAATTTAAGGAGGAAGATGTGGTGGTTATGAGTTCAAGGCCAATCTGGTCTACAGAGTAAATTCCAGGACAGCCAGGGCCACACAGAGAAACCCTGTCTCAACAAACAGCAACAATAACTAAACAAGCTATCTTTAAATTTGTGCCTATTTATTTATTTAATTTTGGCATGGAAGAAGCCATACTTTCCTATGTTAACGGATATTTGTTGAATACTTACTATGTAGGCATTATTCTAAATGCTTTGTGCTTATGAAATTATTTCTTTTTCTGAGAAAAGGTCTCACACTGTAGCTCTGGATAGCCTAGAACTCACTATGTAGACCAGGCTGGCCTTAAACTCACAGGGATCAAGCCAGGAGCAGTGGTACACACCTGTAATCCCAGTACTCGGGCGGCAGAAGCAGGTGGATCTCTGTGAGTTCAAGGCCAGCATGGCCTACAAAGCAAGTTTAGGACAGCCAGAGCTGTTAGACAGAGAAACCCTGTCTCAAAAAATAAACAAAACAAATAAAAACAACGACGACAAAAAATCCTCACAGGGATCTACCTCCTAAGTGCTGGGAAAAAAGGCATGCGCCACTACACTGGTGCAATCACTTAATTTTGAAAATATTTCTAACATAGAAAATAGCTAATTGACCTGCCCAAGGTCACACAGTAAGTCAGAGTGTAGACAGCTCTTTTATGCCATAATCCTATGCTGTCTGTGGGAACATATATACTAAAGAGACATGTTTTCAAACATTACTCTGTGTGTGTGTACATGTACACATACACACATGTGGAGGTCAGGGGCAACTTCTCTCCTTCCATCAGTACATTCTCAGGGATAGAACTCAGGGCTCAAGCTTGGTGGCAATGCTTTACTACTGAGCTATCATATCACCCCAAAGAAGTAATCTTTAAAGGAACAAAGTTTCAGGATAATCCAGGAGAAAACCTTGCCAAGTTACACACCTCACAAGGGCTTAAGCTCTGGAATATATAAAGAGCTCTCTGAACTCAACAACTAAAGCCTCCACCAGAAAGCAAACAAAGATGTGATCACACATTGCTATTGGCTAACACAACCACAAAGACACCTGACATCTTTAGTCGCAGAAGAAGGCCAATAAGAGCCACGTTGGAGTATGGCCTCGCGTGCAACAACATGGCTGCAACTGAGAAGAGAGGGGGAGGCAGGGGGAGGGGAAGTGCTGGCAAGGAGGTGGAAAACTGGAACCTTCCCACATAGCTGGTGGGAATGTAAAATGCAATGATCATTTGTAAAACGGTTTCTCAAAAGGTCAGGAAGCATACCACTGACTCGGCTATTTTCCTGCCAGCTCTGTATATTCACGAGAAATAAAAACACAGCTCCACTCTAAAAGCTGTGCTCAGATGTCCACGGGAGTATTATCATAGTAGGAAAATAGTGCAGGAAAAACCCTTGCATTTCCAGGTACCAAAGAGCAAACAGGATGCACACATTCATGCCTACAGAATATCACGTGGTGAGAAAGATAAACAAGTGATGAGACACACCAGCAGAGAGCCCTTATCTGAAAAGCCTGGGCTCAGAAAAGTGGTTTACTTTTTATTTTGTATTTTTTGGGATTTTGGAATATTTGCATCCACAGAATGAGCTATTTTGTGGATTGAACCCAAGGCTACTATGAAATTCATTTCTACTTCATATCTTCCTTAGGAAAACGTAAGCTGAAGGTGGTATTATTATACAACTTTAGGCTATAGTTATACATTTTTGCCTTGTGAGATCAGGTAAAGAATTTTCCAGTGGTAGCATTGTGCTGGTGCTTAAAAATTCAGACTCTTAAGCATTTCAGGTTAGAGACGTTCAATTTATATTCCTTTACAGATGAACCTTGAAAACAGTCAATGTGAAAGAAATCGGACACGGGACAACTCTTCTGTGCCTCCATTATTATGACATCCTGAATGGGTACATGGAAGTAAGCTGGGGTTGCTGGCGCACCGGCCTTCATCATGGGATAATGAACACATTCAGGAACTACAGAGTGGGCTGTACAGCCTGTGAAAACGCTAACCACTGATGGACTGGGTACCTTTGAATGGTTAAATGCCACACTTTATGTTATAAGAATTTTATTTTAATTGTTAAAAAAGGACTAAACTACCTTTACTAAAAACTCAGAGTGGGTTCTCACAACTGCAGAGAGACTTTGTAAAAACTCCTCTTAGACGTAAGTAACTCAAAAACTTCAAATTGCTGTAACTGAAAAACAGTCTTGCCATCCTAGGAGGGAGATACGCAGGTTAGGGCAGAGTTAGGTGACCCACTCTCAGCAAACGGACACTAGTTCCCAGCGGCACTGTGGTGTCCTGGTCTAAGCAGGGATGAAGTTACTACACTTTGTAGCTCTCTTCAAGTCAGTAACAGACACATCTGTGACAGATTTGTTGCACAGGATCAAAAAGGAGAACATGTAATCTGATTTTAAGTTACTGCCCTGGTCTTGCATTTCACTTAAAAATAACTAAACAATCAAGTCTGTGGTTAGAATGAGACATAATTCTGTTCTGTCTTGGGAGTCCAAAATGGCTCTAGACACCAAAAGCAAACTGCAGGATGTATCCTACAAGGCCAAGACAGGAGAAGAGAGCTGGGAGCTGCTGGAAGGATCCTGGGAAATGTTCTTGTCCTCTTAGGCTATTAATAGATCTGTATAGACTACTTTTCTGCAACGCACGCTGAGTTTCTATAGGACCAGTTACTCATACTGAAATGCAGATCACAGCTAGGGACATCTTTAGGTTAGAAACATACTCTTTCTGTCCTTTATAATAAGGACTTTTCAGAGAGAATGATAATCACTTTATCTGATAAGAGGGCAAAAGTATCAAAAATTTCAAAATGATCTGGACAAAAATAGCCAACAGGCAAGTCATATATTAATACTAAAGAAAGCAAAACAACAACAGAAATAAAAACAAAACAGTGCAGCGCAGCATGTGGCTATAGCCCCAACTATCAGGATGACCATGGGCGGAGGTGAAGATCAGCTTGGGCAGCAGGGCCAGGCTTTGTTTGTTTGTTTTTAATGCAGGAGCAGAGGTGTAGTTCGGTGATGCCTTGCGTACATACAAACACACAGAAACAAAACACACATTTCACACCTACGAGATACAGTAAAGGTCTATCAGACTATTAAGTAAAAGACTAAATTATAACCAAGACTAAGTGCTGTAAGCAGCCTGAAGCCACACACGCTGGAGTTGTGCTCCAGCTGAGCCACAGGGGAAGGGACTATGGCTCGTGGCTCAACATTGTCACATTGTAGCTCTGTATTATTAGTGTATTTTTCAGTGGACTGGGACACAAGTAGCAGCTCATTAACATATTTATTGTCTACCACGCTCGATTGGCCACAATAACGTCCAGCAAGATGTTGAATACACGAATGCGCAGATCTGCATTTTGTGTGGGTGTTTAAACCCAACGGTTTGAACAAGGGGGACAAACCTGTCTGAGGTCAAACTATCTTCCCGTACTTTCCTGTAACATTTTCCTGTCAGTGCAGTGAGTGGTCAAAAGGCATAAAGGACTGCATAGAGCTGGGGGGAGCCCTGCTGAGAACATGGGGTGCTATTGAGGAGGGGCTGCCGTGGTGATCGCTTTACCTGTGTCTGTGCTTCTCAGGCCCATTCGGAACCGTATCTGCTTGCCCCACAAGACCTCAGAGAGGTGCTCCGCAGTCCAGTGTCGTGCTGGCCAATCAAAAACCATGTTACAGAAGACCGCAGGCTGCTGCAAAGACATTACAATTTCTCTGGCTTTCTCTGGCGTGAAAGGTTTGACTCGCTCACCTAGGGAGAGAGAAGAGCAGACGTTAGAGAACAGCGGCAGAGAACTGTGTAGCTACTTCCTTTCCTGCAGGATGAGGAGAGAATGGCTAATGCTGCTTCTGTTCTGGCAAGTCTTCCCATACAACTGCAGTGCACTCTCACTGCCTAGATAAATATTTGGCCTCAAAGGCCTGAATTCTTGCTTTTCTTTTGGGGATGGGGGCGTGGGGCCTCATGCTGGAGTCCAGGTTGGCCTGCAATTCACAGAGTAGCTCAGGCTGGCCTAGAACTCATGGAGATCCCTTGTCCCAGCCTTCCAAACTGCAGGTGTGAGGCACAACGACCGCCAGCATAATTCTTCAACTCTTAAGTGATTTATTTTCATATTAAAATTTAAATGTTGATAAATATTTATAGTCTTCAAAGCTAATAGTAAAGTTTTAGTTTCTTCAAAAGGCTTTCTAACTACTTTAAATTAAAAACAATGAAAATTTGGGGACACGACAGTTCTTAAAAAGAAAGTTAAGTAAAAACTGCTGACGAGAGAGAACTCCTCTAGAACAGGCAGAGTTTCTGGAATCTTCAGTGACTGTGCTTGCTATATGACACGCTTAAACCAAACAGGCAGAGCCACTAAGCCACAGCAATCAGTTAGGAAGGTGGAGACTGGTTTCTTTTTCCTCTGTTTTTTTGAGACAGGATTTCTCTGTGTAGCCCTGGCTGCCCTGGACTTGCTTTGTAGCTCAGGCTGGCCTCGAACTCACAGGGATCCACCTGCCTCTGCCTCCTGAGTGCTGGGAGGAGACTGCTTTCTATTGCAGCTTCTAAACTGACAGACACAGCGGGGATGGTGGCACAGGACTGTAATCCCAGCATTTGGGAGCAGAAACAAGAGGACCGGAGGGTGAGGCCAGCCTGGGCTGCATGCTATGTTCCAGGCCAGCCTGACTATACATGAAATAGCAACTCATGGTCACTCTTGGTTTCAGTACACTTGTGAACAGTTAATAAATACCAAATTATGATGCACCGAGCACTCAGATTTCACAGAATTATAACCCTAGCACTCTGGAGGTGAGCAGGAGAATCCTAAGTTCAAGGCCATCCATGGCTACACAGTGTTGGAAGCCAGCCTGGGCTAGGAGTCTCCATCTCAAAACTACAGAACTTTAATTTTGGAAAGGACATTTGACTATTCTCATTCATATTCCCATATTCATATTCTCTCTCTCTCTCTCTCTCTCTCTCTCTCTCTCTCTCTCTCTCTCCCCTTTCCTCCCTCCCTCTCTCTCCTTCTCTGTTTTCCAAGGCAGGGTTTCTCTGTACATCCTTGGCTGTCCTGGACTAGCTTTGTAGACCAGGCTGGCCTTGACCTCAGAGATCCTCCTGCCTCTGCCTCCCTAAGAGCGTGGAGTACAGGCACGCACCACTATTCCCAGCTCTATTCTCTCATTTATTCTATCTTCCCTCTCCATCCTGCTGGCTGGCTTAGGGTTACTACTGCTGTAACAAAATGCTGACCAAAAGGCAAGCTGGGGAGGAAAGGGTTAATTCGGTTTACACATCCACAGCACTATTCATCCTTGAAGGTAGTCACAACAAAAACTCATACAAGGGCAGGACCCTGGAGGCAGGAGCTGATGTGGAGGCCGAGGAAGGGTGCTGCTTACTGGCTTGCTTCCCACAGCTTCCTCAGCCTGCTTTCTTACAGAACCCAGAACCATCAGCCAGGGATGGCACCACGCCCCAAATAGGATGGGCCCTCCTCCATCAATCTCTAATTAAGAAAATGCCCTACAGGTAGATCTTATGGAGGCTTCCTCCTTAGGTTTCCTCCTTTCATATAACGTTAGTTTGTCTGTGAAGTTGACATAAGACTAGTCAGCACCCACCCACTCCATCACCCATCCATCCCCTCTCTCCTTCCCAGGGCCTTTTACATGGCAGACAACCATCCCACCAAGGAGTAACTGTTCCAGCAGGGGAGTTTCTCTGTAAAGACATGCTAGTGTGGACAGTTAGGGCAGTGTCCCACTCTTGGCTCTGATGCTCAGACGCTATATTTGTGATTCTTAAAATCTCTGTTGAAGAATCCCAATTCCTTTGCTACCCAACCTCCTAAGCTAATAAGAGAGGAGTTAGGAAGGGCACAGAACAACTTTTGTAATCTGTGTCTGTCCCAAAGTAAGGCTCCCTCTCCCCCCCACTCCTCCTCATTTTTAAGGTGGTCTTTCTACATCGCCCGTGCTGTCCTAGAGCTCTTACTATGTAGACCAGGCTAGCCTTGAGGTCACCCAGATCCTCCTGTAAGGCTCATTTTTTAAAGACAGTGAAAACTGTTCCTTCCCAGGCAGGCCTACACCCTGGGATCAGCCTCCAAGCTGAGTGCTCAGCAGCTGACACCTAAGCACCCTGACCTCTGCTGGGGATGAAAACAGTGTGGGTGTTCAGAGGAAAGGCCGAAGAGCTGGAACCAGGAATAAACGTTTCTGTCTTTACTTTCAGTTGGTTATTTTTGTTTTCACTTTTTTTGGTTGTTAACTTTTCATATAAATATGCTCTCCTGTCAGGGCAGTTGGATGGGTGTGGAAATGCTATTCAGAAAGTTGATTTTTATTCAGAAAGTTGATTTTAAGTTAGGTGTTTATCACAAGCAACATTCAATGCTTTAAATGAGCAAATCTACAGGCAACAGTCAATCCACACATTACCAATACTTGCCCAACTCTTCAGTTGTATTCAGTTGCCTTAAAAAGGGCACTGTTGATAGAACAGCACCCTCTGGGGCTACCAGGTAGACTGTCACTCAAATAACACCCCATGTCAAGAATATTCCATTCCCTAGTGCAACTAAAGCCACAACTGCTTCAGCTTTAGACAAACTTGCCCTGGGTCCAGGAGACTGTACTTCAGCCATGACGAGCCTTCGTGAACTCTACGTGCCCCAGGACAGGAGAGTAGGGCCTTCCCAAGCAATAAATGTGTCATTAGTGCATTATGTAGCATCTGTGGGTGGTGTGGTCTACGCCACAGCACAGCCCAGCAAGTCACATTAAAAAAAAAAACGTATATTTTTGAAGAGCTAGAGAGATGGCTCAGTGGTAAGAGTGCTTGCTGTATTAGAATGAGAATCCGAGCTCAGATCCCAGTAAAAAGTTAGGTGTGGCCACGTGCGTGAGTGTGCATGTGGTGGCCTGGGTCCAGATTCAGTGAGCTGTCTCACTTGTCTTGGATGACCAAGGCCGAGAGGCGGCAAGCAAGACATGTTTATCCTCCTTTGGACTCCACCCATTTACGTATATACACACCCCAGCACCCACATGTGCACCCCACCACCACCACCAATAGTGTACTTTTAAGGCTTTGTTAGACTGTTATAGAAAAGGTGAAATTTCTTTTCCACCCTACAGGTCTTTGGTTAGAAATGACATGGTAAGATACCACGAGAAAAGCATTCAGATTTTATCTAATACACTTTGCATGTGCCTGGGAGCTCTCAGAGGAAAAATAAAAACCCATAGGACTCAGAGCCTGATGCTTGTACAGCAGGTGGGACAGAGAAGTGAGCTGTGAAAATGGGACTAGAAAAAGGAGTCCAGGCTAGGGCGGTGTTAAAGAAAAGTGACTGCAAGGTAACAGGGCCGGAACAAGTTTGCTATCCAGCATTCTCAGTGTTGACTGCCACCTCAGGTTGCAAGAATGACTTCCTTTTTCCTCCCTTTCCTTTGGTATCTTTCCAGCAGGAGTCTTACTTCCTGGTTTTAGGAAGAAAAAGGGAAGTCAAGGTCCTTTCCTGTACCTGCTATTTTCCAAATGCTTTTAACTCCAAGCAACCAATATGCCAAAGTGGCCTTTTTTCATCACCACAATAATAATAATAATAATAATAATAATAATAATAACAACAACAACAACAACAACAACAACAACAACAACAACAGAGGTATATCAGGGTGGACTGGTTGCCTAGCAAGAGGAAGACCCTGGGCTCAGTGCTCAACGTTAAGAAAGGAAGGTCTCATCACTCAGGAGACACATGCAGGCAGAGCTCCAGGCTGGCCGAGGCTGCACAGGGAGACCCTTCTCAAACAGCAGCAGCAGCAGCAGCAGCAGCAGCAACAACAACAACAGTGAAATACTTACACTCTATGCTTACACACACAAATGAAGCCAAAGCCTCAAAGAACTGTCCACATCTTAATAACTCAAAGCATAGAAATTACCCTAACCAAATAAATCAAACACTTCACATAGATACATATATATATATATATATATATATACATATATATATATATATTATACATAACATACAAATAGATGCAAACTGATACCACACTACAGCAGATAAAAGTGTAGATGCCTAATGTTCCTCCAATACTTAACAAATTATGGTACAGCAGCCACACAGCATACTATATACACCAAAATCCAAAGTAAGAGCTGCATAGAGAAGTACAGAAACGTGAGCTGACCCACAGTTATTTCTAAAGCCAGGCAGGAACGTGATGTTCTAAACAACAGTGGGTGGCAATGAGGAAGGCAGTGATGGAGGAGCTGGGGCAGCAGGAACGCTATCAAAGAGCATTTCAAGCAGAGGGGTGGGCTGGGAGGACAGTGCAGCCAGAAGGCAGACTGAGGCCTCTGCCATAAAGAGAAGTCATATGCGGCCATTTGTTTTGTTGGGAAGATAAAAAATGTGGCTTTGGACACCATCATCATAATAGCGTATATTTACAGTATCCATCTGCTCTTCTAAGAAGCCTATAAAACAGACAATATTTTATTTCCATTGTAACAGATAAAATAGAAACTCAGATGTAAATGAACTTTCCAATGACAAATAGACTAATCAGGTCTGACTGCAAGCCTAGGGAATGAAAACTGCGGAACTAGACCTAAGGCTGAAAACTTGAGAGGCAGAAGTAGAGAAGAGGGGAGAAAGAGGGAGAGAGGGCGGGAAGCAGAGAGAGAGAGAGAGAGAGAGAGAGATAGATAGATAGATAGAGAGAGAGAGAGAGAGAGAGAGAGAATGATCATGTCCTATCTTTCTTTCTATCTCTGTGATAAATACTGTGTCCAAAAGCCACATGGGGAGGAAAGGGTTCATTCTGCTTCCACAGTCCCTCATGGAGGGAAGTCAGGGCTAGAACTCAGGACGGAAACCTGGAAGAAGGAATGGAGTACAGGCCACAGAGGAATGCTGCTGCTCCCTGGCTTTGCTTTCTTAACGCAGTGCAGGACCTCCTGGCCAGGGCTGGCTTCACCCACAGCGGGCTAGGCCCTCCCACATTATCACTACTCAAGAAAATGCCTCACAGACTTGTCTACAGGCCAATCTAACGAAGGCCTTTTGTCAGCTGAGGCTCCCTTTTTTTCTGATGACGACAACCTCAGCTTGTGTCAAGCTGACAAAACTCCGGTCAGCACAGAGACTAGGACCTGAAAAGATACAGATCTAGGAAATCTCAAGAGCAATTCGCAGGTAACAGTCCACACATATTTGGGGGTGGGGAATGGGAGTATGCTATGCCTGCAATAGAGACTGCCCAATACCTGTGCTCCAATTGCTGAAGTTTTAATTATCCTTTTCAGTTCTGGGTATTGAACTCAGGCCCCAGTGCTTGCTGGGTAAACACTCCACCACGGAGTTACAGCCCCCACCCCGTCTTCTTATCAACAGAACTCTGCATGCGGATCATGGTTAAACAATTCTCAGACTCCTTTGCAGACAGGGGTGACAAAGAATCATACCTGTGTGTGTGAACGTACACATGTGTGTTCACATTTATTTACGTACTGCATAGATCCCGATTCAGTATTTTGACCCTTATCCTCCTCCCCTTCTTTAACCTGTTTTGCCTGGAAAACAGACTTGACAGCTAGGATGAGAAACAAAAGGCAATTGCACAATCTTCCAAAAGAATGCAAGATGTTCACCTCTGTGCCACTCCACCAGCAAGCAAACTTCTAGCTCCTTTTTTTTTTTTTTTTTTTTGGTATGACAATAAACCTTTATAGTCAAGGCTCCACTGCTGGCCGTAGCTCATAGCTGGAGGGCCACCTTGCTGCTTCAGGCAAGGACACCTTCAGGGACAGCTTTACTCTCCTGTTGTAATACTTTGTGGCTCAGACCGGACACATCAGGCTGGTCTGACTCACCTTAGCAATTCTCAGTTCTAATGTGGTAAAACAGTCACCCTTTGACCTTTACATTTCTAGAACCTTAAAGGGCAGAGACAATGAGGCGTACTGGTGCTTCCAGGGTAGGGACTGACTTACTACTCCCTTTCTCTCAAACCACACTTTGGAACGCCCCACAAACACATCACACTTGGATGATACTACACCCAGCTCCTCTTCTATAAATACATACTCAGACATAACTAATGCAAGAACACTGTTTTGACAAAATAGTTTCAAGGAAATTTACATGTTGGATTCTTTTTTAAATGCCTTTATTGCTATGGTCTAAATCTCAGATACCCCAGAGATGACTTAATGGAACACCCACCACCCAAACCAAACTTCGCTGAGAAAGCATCTGGTCTGGTGACTGGTATACATAACAATCATCTGCCAAGTGAATGAAAGTGCTATTAAATGTGCGTTAAAAAAAAAAAAAGCAATCAGATGGTTACCATAAAAGAAAACTAGCGTATATTACAGAATTTCGGGCCTACAATGAAATAAACAATCAGTTGGGTGTGAGATAAAACTCATTTGGCTTCTGATAGCTTAATCAACAATGAACTGGACCATTAAACTAGCAAGTTTAAGTCTCAAGACTTCCTTCAGAGAAGCATGTAAGGCTACAGCCGATTAATTAAATAGCCTAGGGATAGACCCAGTCATTACACGCCAAGAATATCTGCAAAGAGCTTCAGAGATTCTCAAGTAACCTCAACAGCCTTTAAAGGATAAATGTAATTAGGCCCGAACCTGCAAGCAGGGCTTTCTAACTAGAGGGCTTAGAACCCGCTGGGAAGAAACAGGTTACCAATCGGGAAGCGGCCCAATCATCTAATTGCCCTTCAAACGTAGCTGTTGTATAATTCATATTTTTTTGGGGGGGGGGGCTTTTCCTCTCACCCGCTGCAGCTCCCAAATAATTAATTACTATTTTAATTATTAATAAACTTTAAACTCAATAACTGGGCAGATATCCATTTATACTAATCCACTAAGCTAGTCTGGCTACTTCCTAGCCACATGCCTCAAGTTACTTGCCAAAATGGCCGTGATTGGGCTATTTCTGGTCCATCAGGTCAGTTCCTCATGGTGGTGTTGTCCTCTCTCTATCTCTTTTTCTTTTTTCCCCCTTTGTGGTCCCTACCTGAGACCCCAGGGCCTCCTCGCTATCTCCTCTGCCCACAATTGGCTGTCCAGCTTCTTTATTAACCAATCAGAGATAACTGGGGAGCAAAGTTTACACACCTTGATCAGCCCTCATCCAGACTGCAACCAGATCTCAGGCCCAGAATTCAGCATTTGTATACACAGCATATTCAATAGAACAATAGAAAAAAGTTCAGCATATTTAGTCTATTTATTGCAGTCTCGTTAGTTTTAATTCTCCAGGGACAGTTGAAATGTCTGTCATAAAAGAGTGAAATGTGCCAGGTGGGCATAGTGGCACACACTTTTAATCCCAGCACTCAGGAGGTAGAGGCAGGCGGATTGCTGTGGAGTTTGAGGCCAGCCTGGTCTACAAAGTGAGTCTAGGACAGCCAAAGCTACACAGAGAAACACAGTCTCGGGGGTAAAAAGAAAAGAGTGAAATGCTTTTTTTCAGTAATTAATTAAAAAAAAAATCACACAAAGTATATGATACTTTGAAACTGAATGTCTTGGTTATATGTCTTTAGTAATTAATATCTGTTTTGGATCTGCATCTAAAACTTAGAATAAGGTGAGAATAAAGAACATTTACCAGATTTCCAGAAGGCCCTCCAAATACTGATAGAATATAACAAAGATTCTGAAATTAAAAATGATTTCTCTCTCATATTAGAAAATACAAATGGAAAATTATAAAGAATAAAAAAATGTGCAGAAGGTGTCATAAAAGTTACAATATAGAAATCTCCAGAGTAATACAACAGGATTTGTTTTTTCAAGACAAGGCTTCTCTGTGTACCCTTCTGTGTGGTCCTGGACTCACTTTGTAGACCAGGCTGGCCTCAAATTCAGAGATATGTCTGCCTCTGCCTCTGGAGTGCTGGGATTAAAAGCGTGTGCCACCATGCCCGGCTAACACAACAGGATTTAACAAAGCCAAACCAAAAACCCCTGGCAATGGGAGACTTCTGAACTACATACATGTACGGCAGTCTCTTCAATCTGACAACTATTACACACTGTGTTAAATTTAAAACCATGAGAATGGGAGCTATTAGGACAAAAAGCAATTACCATGTAAGCCAGGTTTAAACACTCATGGAGCCACATCTAACCAAATGAGTGAGTCGGGGCTGTGCATGGTGGACACGTGCCTGTAATCCCGGCACTCAGGAAAGAAAGGGTGATGACAGGGAATTCTCTAAACACCTGGGCTACGCAGTGAGATCCTGTCTAAAACAGAAGCAAACAAAGTGCTGTATTAGTACTAAGGAGCAGAGAGGAAACTTGTACTAAGACTTTTTTTTTCCATTTTGTAGTTATTACTTTGAAATGTCAATAAAAACTAAGAAAGTTCTCCTGAAAAGGTAACTTAGTGCTTGAGCAGTTGGCCAGGTATGGAAGTCCCCAGAAACATCCCAGCCCAAAGCCACAGAGGTGGGGACTACCCTGAGAGAGCTGGCTAACTTGACTAACTCACACAGCAAGTAGGGACTCATGGAGGAAGAAGCCCTACAGAATTTCAGACCTCCACCTCTACACCAGTGTGCACACAGAAGTGAATAAGCGTATGTACACACACATACATAAGCCCCCAAAACTGGCTCAAAATGGAAACTTACAAATTCAAAAGTAATACTGGTTTTTCAACTTAAAACAAGGAAAAGTAAATCTGCATTATAAATCAGGCTGACACACTAGAAAGAATGGAATCTCAAATACTAATCCTGGTTCCAAATGCTTCATAGTACCTTCAAAATCTCCCCTAAAATATTCTGAGCTGACTCCAGATGCTTCTAAGCAGATTTTCTACACCTGAAAGTAAACTAGTTATTCTGCTTTGCTGCTTCTTCTTCTTCTTATTATTGACAGTCAATGGTAAAACCTGGAACATACCTTTGCAGCCCTGCATCCACAGCACTGTCCTAACAGCTAATGGTGGGAGGCGCTCTGATGTCCACTACTGAGTGTTATTCAGCCTGAAAAATGAAAGGCATCCTAACAAGTGGGCTGCAAAGTGGTACTATGTGTTGAAGGCAGCCAGCCTTATAAAGCTTTGGAATAATGCTCCACTGAGCATAACACGAACATTTCCAGGCTCGCGCTCTCCTTACCGGCCTTTCCTGCACCAGGCCAGCTCACCCAGTTAGCTGTGTTCTAACTTACCCCCGGCCCCCTCGAGCAACCATTCCAAGCCTGACTCTCAGCGCCCGAGAGTCTTCTGCACATCCTCGTTTCTGTGGTACTGTGCTGTTGTTCTGAGAAGCCCCAAACCCATGACTTCCCCCTCACCACCTCAACATTTATGTTTTCACTCTGCTTTTTCTATGGACTCAACAGGAAATTTCCTCCTTTTCTCTTGCACTCTGTGACCACCTCCACTCTTATAAAACCAGTCTCTGCAGTCCCCAGCCCTCTGCACTGCTGACTTTGGGCTCTTTAGTCTTCCCACTGTCACTTCGTCACCTCTTCCACTTATTCCCATATCCAAACTATATTAAGCTTCAAGAAGTTACTCCACAAAGCATGGACAAATCTGTTTTGTCGTAGTGTCTTAGTTGGGGTTACTACTGCTGAGGTGAAACACCATCTCCAACGGCATGCTGGGAAGGAATTTGGTTTATACTTCCACATCATAGTCCATCACTGAAGGCAGTCAGGACAGGAACTCAAGCAGGGCAGGAACCTGGAGGCAGGAGCTGATGCAGAGGCCATGGAGGGGTGCTCCTCCTGCTTGCTCCCCATAGCTTGCTCAGCCTGCTTCCTTGTAGAACCCAGGACCACCAGCCCAGGGACGGCACCGCCCACAATGGTCTAGGCCCTCCCCCATCAATCACTAATTAAGAAACTGCCTTACAGCAGGGTCTTCTGGAGGAATTTCCTCAGTTGAGGTTCCCTCCTTCCAGATGACTCTAGCTTGTGTGTCTGGTCAGACAGGTAGTTCCCTCTCCTTTCGGTTTCCAAAGCTCTGGATGTGTACATTCATATCCTGACTAATTTCATCCTGCCCTGTGAGCATGATTTCCACCCTAACCCCCTCCCCAAAAATCTACGCCACTTCCTCCCAAAGCTGGTGACATTTAAAGCTGTTTTAAGGTAAGGTTGTCTTCTGGCACACTGTACACAGCAGTCTCTATTTATGACGAATACCAAATGTTTCCTGATATCAAAATGGTGATAAGTTAAAACAACAACAAAAACAACTTTCTAGGGCTTCCATGGTATTCATCTTCATACTAAATATACTTGCCTTTCTTCTTGCGTTTATATTATATTCACATTCTTTTTTATTGTTATTAGTTTTTTCGATATAGGGTTTCTCTGTGTAGCTTTGGCTCTCTTGGACTCACTTTGTAGCCCAGGCTGGCCTTGAACTCACAGAGATCTGCCTGCCTCTGCCTCCCAGAGGGCTGGGAGGACAAGCATGCGCCACCATGCCCAGCTATACATACATTCTTTAAAAAAAAAAAACCAAAAAACCTTTTGTTCCCTTTTGCTTTGTCTAATCGAAGGCAAAGCCCTCTCTTAAAGAAGGATTTTGCTATTTTATAATAAGTGTATGTCATCCTTAATTACTGTTTCTGAAGGTGACAGTTTAAAATGAGACCCAAAGTTCTAAAGAGAATTTGCTATGAAGTTGAAGGCTATCTGCAAAAATGTGTGTACAGGCTACATTTTTCTTTTTCTTAAATTTAATTATTTCATTTTTTATTAATTTATTCAGATTACATCTGAATTGGTATACCCTTGCTTGTCTTCCTCCTGTTCCTCCCTCCCTCCCTCTTTTACCCTATTCCTCTCCCCTAGGTCTGTGACAGAAGGGGACCTCCTTCCCACCATATGGTCACAGCCTATCAAATTTAGAGGGTCCCAGGCTACATTTTTCTATGAGGCAGGTCCATATTTCCATTAGTTTATTTTATTTTATTTTTTAGTTTTTGGTTTTTTGAGACAGGGTTTCTCTGAGTATCCTTGGCTGTCCTGGATTCACTTTGTAGACCAGGCTGGCCTCGAACACACAGAGAGCCACCTGCCTCTGTTTCCCGAGTGCCGGGATCAAAGGTGTGCGCCCCACCTTCCATCAGTTGTTTTTTTTTTTACTCCTACTTATAACCTCAGATTAAGGACTAATGACTTTCTCAAAAGTTAAACACACAGTTATCAATGACCCAGCAAGTCTACTTTTAGATAGATACCTCTATGAAAACTAAAAGCATGTCCACATACATACAAACACACACACACGCGCGCGCGCGGGCTAACAGGTGTGCTGTCTGCTAATAATGTTTGTTATTACTTTGTTAAAAGTAGAAATAATTCCAATACCCACCAACTGGTGAATGGATAAACAAAATGTAGTAAGTAGATCAACATGCATGCATATATCAGCATGTATGATCCCTTAAACGTGTTATGGGAAAGAAGCCAGACATTAAACACCACACATACTGCATGACTCCTCTTAAAGGAAATGTCCAGAATAGGTAAAACTACGGAGGTGGCGACGAGAGGTTACCTGGAGCTAGGACAAAAGGGAAATAGGGAGTGGACGCCGATGTTATCGGGTTACTTTGGGGAATAACGAAGCCGGACAGTCTTGGGAACACACTAAAACCCACCTTACACATTTTAAAACAGTGGATTTTATGGTTATGTGAATGGCTGCAAAAATAAGCAAATTAATGCCTCCTCTTGCTCGGCTGTATGCTTGATACGTTCTTTCTCATCCCACTCTCATACCTACACGCCATCTATTCGGATGAAAACCCAACCTTGCTTCCAACAGTCGTAAGCAGTAAGGGAGAAGGGTCTCTAAAAAACAAAACAAAACAAAACAAAACAAACAAAAACACCTGCCAAGTTGCTCACATACGTTGCAGTGAGAACAAAGGCTTGGGTTAAAAGAAATGTTAAAGGTTAACATGGCCTGGTCTAAGGGACTGAGGAAGACAAACAGGAGGGCCTGTAGCTGGCAATGAGATAACCAATGTGAGGCATGACCATCCTTTTTTACACTCTTGCTTCTAAAGCAGCTAGTTGTAACAGACTAAATTGTTAGTGAGGGTGTCTTCTAACAAGCCCCCACCTGTTCAGCAAAGAGACCCCCCAGATTATTTCACAAACAAGGAGTTAACTGAGAACAAATGCAGCTACCTCTTGGTATCTGTAAAAATAAACAGCATTTAAGACATCTGCAATGTCAGAAGGGCCTAACACCAGCAAGAAATCAACAGCTAACAAGCAGTCAAGGTGGATCACTAACGCCAAAATCAAACATAACCCGGGGTGGGGGGTGAGAGGGGCACTTCAACCACAACTGAGTGGGCAGTGCTGAACAGTGTGATCACCTCCCTGGATAGGCCGGAGGGCACGTGTAGGCTCTCCATTGGTTCAGCCCATGATAGTCCCAAGATCCAACCAATCTCAATAGAGATTACCTCAGCCTTTGTCCAGTTACAGCCACGGCCCTAGAAAAAAAATGAACTCAAAAGCACGTCCTCTCTAGAAAACCACCGCCACCCTCCCTTTTCCTCAATTTCTCACTTTTCTATATATTTTTTCCCCTAATAAAGCGTGCTTCCACTTTGCACACATTTTTGAGAAGAGTCTGTGACTTGAATCTTCCCTGGCATCGGACAACGAATTCAGAGTCACTGTGTCAGGTCGACTTCTGGTGTCTGCAGAGTGTCCAGGACTTTAGGACCCCAGGTCACGTAAAAAGGGGCTGAAATAGGTTCCACTGGACTCAAAACCTTGCACACCAATTTATACCTCATTTTTCAGGCTGGAAAATAAACATCTCCAATTTCTTTCCTCACTTCAGCTGCTCACTAAAGCCAACACTTTCTTTTCCGCTGTTTCTGTTGCTGGGAATTGAACCTAGGGCCTTGAATAAACAAGACAAGCCCTCCACCACCGGCCTACACCCTCAGTCCCTGCACATGCTGTTAGCAATTTTTAAAAATGGCTCTCAGTTCTTAGATAAGCAAGTATGAAAGATAAGTATAATGACAGAATTAGGATGCTGTGTTATAAAACATCTAATGGTGGGGGAAATCACAGAGAATGTTCCAGACCAGCTGGTTGTAGCAAGATCTCAGGTGCTTACACACTTTACCTGAAGAATAAGATGGCTGGGTACACGAAAGGCAGGGGGAAGGGGAAAGATACTGCTTAGAACAGGAAACAGCCCCCCAAATGGACATGTTGGGTTGAGTGACACTGAAAAGTTTACACAGCAAAAGAAACTATTAGCAGAGTGAACAAACAACCTTCAGAAAGGGTGAAAGTCTTTTCCACAGCTGGGCTGTAGTGGCCCACATTTTTAGTCCCAGCACTCTGGAGGCAAAGGCAGGTGGTTCTCTTGAGTTTGAGGCCAGCCTGGACTACAGAGCAAGTTCCAAAACAGCCAGGGCTACACAGAGAGAAACCCTGTCTCAAAAAAACCAAAAAATAATTTCCAGCTCTACTTCTGGCCAGGGGTTAATATCTAGACTACATTAGAACTGCAAAATTATACATACACACACCACCACCACCACCAAAACTGTCTAATGAACCGAGGAACAGACAATGCTCTCAAGAAAAAAAAAAGGGGGCCCGTTAATATTTTATAAAGCATATTTAGCCATTAGAGAAATGCAAATTAAAACCACTGAGAGTTCGTCTCACCCCAGTCAGAATGGCTATTATAAGGAAAACAAAGGACAATATATATATTACCGAGACTGTAGGGAAGGCAGGAACCCTTATTCACTGCTGATATGGGGGCCCATGGAGGCAGCTGCTTGAAAATTAGTGTGCAGGCTCTCAAAATAGTAAAACAGGACTACAAGATGATCCTGCTGTGCCACTCCTGTACACAAAGGACTCTATCCTACTACAAGGTTGGTCACACACCCACGTTCAATGCTGCTCTACTCACAACAGCAAGGAAAGGAAATCAGCCTTCCCGTCCATGAACACGTGGCTATCTATAAAAGCTGGGCTTAGTCTCGGCACTTGGGAGGCAGAGTCAGGCAGATCACTGTGAGTTCCAGGCCAACACACACACACACACACATACAGGATTTATTCTTTCTTTTGAGACAGAGAAACAAACTAAGTGGATGGGTTGAAATTATAATAAACACAGATTTTAACAATATTGGAGATGGAAGGGTGCAAGCTAGGATGGAGATGAGGCTGGGAGCTGGGTGAAAGGAGTACGATGGAAGGGGGAGGGGGTCAACCAAAGTCAAGAATGCATGAAAATGCCGTAAGAAAGCATGTTACATTTTTATGGCTAATTAAACAGTTTAATTTAACTAAAGGACCAACAAACTTAAGAGATGCTGCTTAGGGACATCAACAGACCCCAATCAAAGGTTGTGCAGGCCATGGTCTCAACCTTGGATTTTAGTCTAGATTCTAAGTACAATACACATTATTAAAGAATTTTTACGTAAGGAAGTGTCCCTTTTGCTGCTGAATAGAGTGAAGAGATAGGAGAGGCATAAAATAGGATACGGGCCACCTATCCGATAAGTCCGTCGAACTCCCGGAGACCTACCTAAAAAGCTATGGTTGCATGCATCTGTAATCTCAAACACATTATCAGGGAGACGAAAAGCCGAGACAGGACAGCGACCACAATGCTCCCTCACAGGCCACCTAGCCTGGAGAACTCAGAGCAACTTCTTCCTCCCATAGTTGTCCTCTGCCCTCCACAGCGGCTTTCGTCCCCTTAAAGAAAACTGCATGGCTCAATGTAAGAAGTTACATCCACTAAAACAAGTCACTTTCTCCATGGCCTAACGCACGTGAGAGACTTGGGATGGAACTGACTCCCGTCGGCACCACAGGGGAAGCACTCGGGCTCCCTGACCCGCACCTACCTTCCTCTCCAACAGCTATCTCGGCCACAGGCCCGGGCTCGCTTCCCTCGCAGTCGGCTGCCATAGTTACCGCACCACGGACGGAGCTAGCGTGGAATCACAGGTACCTTCGGGATCTGCCGCCTCCACACAGGAAGAATCCTCCGCCCACACCGGAACCGGCGCTTCCACCGTCACGTGACGGCTCGGGGCGTGGCCACGCCAGTTTGTTTTGCTCTTAGGTTGCTGAAAGGCTCCGAGCACGTGGTCTGGGCCGGGGTAGCTCTTTCTTCAACTTACTGTTTCTCCTCCTCTAGTCCGATCCTCCATTTCCACCCTGGCTTTCCCTCGCTCAATGGCACTTGCGACTTTAGGGGACCCCCGAGCTGGGCTTAGCTGCTCCTCCACCTCGTTGGTCCCTTTAGCATCAGAGTCACCTAAGCTAGTTAGCTTTCGTGGCTGCCTGGGAGTGTGAATCTCAGGCAGTGTCCCCTGAAGGCGTTCCCTGTGACTCATTTTCCTAGCCAGATATAGCAAATTGCTCGACTGCAGTTTTCAAGGACACAGGCAGCTGTCGGGGTTCTGGGTTAGTACTTTAGGACAAATAAATGCCTATGTAGGTAATAGATGCACATCCCCTAGCTTTTGCCGTTTATTTAGTCTGGTTAACGCCATCAAGAGGTAAAATCACTGTCTTCCAGTTTTAACGTAATCCATGTTGTTTACCCTTTTGCGTGACAAAATGGACCGAAAGACTCATACGTATGAATGCATATTGGTTCGTTTATATTCTCTCTGGATACGTAAGCCACACACAAAACCAAGTGGTTTTCCTGACACAATACCCCTGAGACCTTACTACACCTCAATAGCCCGCCCTCTATAATTTCTGCAGTTAGAACCCCAATAAAAACAAAAGTACGCCTAATATAGAAGCAAGCGTCGGGATAAGTGACCTGAGGTCAGCGAGTTGTTTATTAGGCACGTGATGTAAACTTGGGCGCTTCCTCCAGCAACCCTCTAGTGACTAGCTAGCTTAGCCTCCTCCTCTCCAGCTTCTCGGCCGGCCGGGCTCCTCCACCCTTTCAATTCCTAGGGTCTCCTGTGCCATCCCAGCTCCTCTCCTGGGCGTTCCTGCTCTCCCAGCCAGCAGGGTGGACCCTGCCTCGCCTCCTCCCTTCGGGCTCGGGCGGCGCAGGCGCAGCAGACGCAGCCCGGAGGCCGAGGACCAGAGCTCCGGCTCCCGCTCCACCCGCCCAGCCAGCTCCCGGCTGGTCTGCGGCCACCGGGACGCATCGGGCAGGGCCGGCGGGCGGCGTCGCCATGGGCTCTGGCTGGAGCAGCGAGGAGGAGGAGCGGCAGCCGCTGCTGGGACCGGGGCTCGGGCCTGCGCCCGGGGCTGCGCGCAGGGGTCGGGAGGCGGCGGCCGTGCTGCCCGCGGCCGGCCCGGGCCCCGGGAGGGTGTACGGGCGCCGCTGGCTGGTGCTGCTGCTCTTCTCGCTGCTCGCCTTCGCACAGGGCCTGGTCTGGAACACCTGGGGCCCTATCCAGAACTCGGCGCGCCAGGCCTATGGCTTCTCGGGCTGGGACATCGCGCTGCTGGTACTGTGGGGGCCCATCGGCTTCTTGCCCTGCTTCGCGTTCATGTGGCTGCTGGATAAGAGAGGTAAGGGGTCCCGGATGCCTGCGGGTGTGTCTCTTCTCCGGGAGCCGGCGTGTGCCAAGATCCGGGCCTGCCTGTGCCTCCCTGGGCTTGGTCTAGGGGTTGTGTGAGGTGACCCAGTGTCGCTGGCATCCCATTCCTAACTCGGGAACCCTCTGTCCCTAAAGCGACAAATAACGAGGATGTTTTCCAAGTATTGGGGGTTTTATTGTTTGTTTGTGTTTGTTTTTGTTTTTGTTATGCCCTTTATGCCATACTAGAGATTTAGGTAACCATCAGATGTTGAAGACTTTTCATATTCATCAGAGCGACCAAGTGGAATTGCTTGTAATGTTTTTTGACACCTGACAAAAGTGACTCATATTTTGATTTCAAAGGAATTTGAGGTGCTGAGGGTGAAAGATCAGAAAAGAGACTGGTGATGCCCAGTTGTAAGGAAGTTATGAGCTGGCGTGGTGACTCCAGCCTTGGAAGCACTATTGGGAAACTCAGGTGTTGACGCTTGGGTTTCAGGAAGGCAGATAGATCCCCAGGTTCAAATGAGCAAGTTGCCCAGGTGACTTTTCAATTGCGGTTTATTACTCTCATAAAGATCCCAGTTGCACGAAGGCTCTCTTTCGGTTGAGGACTTCAGGCACCTCACTTTGCCAATTGCCGGTGTGGTTCTGTGAGGTGGGGAGAAGGGGCAGGGCGACAAGAGTCAGGATGTTGAGTTATCCCTCCGGAGTGTGAGTAAACAACCCCCCAGGAGGCTGGTGTGCAAGAGTTAGACTTATTAGGCATGTATTTGGATAATGGTTGGAAACTGCTTCATGTAGTTTTTTTGTGCAGCCTTTTGTGAGTTTGATACAGTGGATTCTTCGCTTAGTTTTGGCTTCTTTCCTTACTTAGTCTACAGGTCTGTTAACAAAAGGCCACAAGCTTATACGACGAAAGAAATTTATTTATAACCTTTCTGGACACTGGGAGGTCCAAGAGGAAAGGCTAAGAAGAAGGCTTATTTGGTGAGCATCATCCATACACACAGCCCTTGTGATCTCTCATAGGAAATGGCCAGGGATCTCCCCGAGGTCTCTTTTATAAGGGCATTAACTGAATTTGTACAGACCCCGCGCTCACAACCTGTTTCATTCCCAAAGTCCCCAACCTCTACGTCCAGGCACTTAGCTGGGAGTAGGATTTCAATAGAGGAGACTGATCTGACACAAACAACCCCAGAAAGCAAGAGTGGAACACAGGCTGCTATGGAGTTGTGATTGTCTGGTGCAACACAGCACTCAGACTGTACCTTACCAAAAGAACAGAATCCGGCTGTGCTCCTTCCTTCTCTCATCCTGATGATACAGGGATCCCCACGGAAGAGGCCGCAAAACTGAGGCCCAGCATGTGGGACCACTGCTCCAAGAGAGGACTGGTCTAAGCACAGAAGCGTAGTGTTCAAAGCAAAGTTAGTCCCGAGGACTGATTTTTGTTGTTGTTGTTGTTTGAGACAGGGTTTCTCTGTGTAGCCGTGGCTGTCCTGCAACCTGTTCTGTAGACCAGGCTGGCCTCGAACTCACAGAGATCCATCTGCCTCTGCCTCCTGAGTGCTGGGATTAAAGATGTGGGTGCCACTTTCTACCTGGAGAGCATTGATGATTTTTTTTTTAAAGGTCGTTTGGCAAACTGGGATGACTGAGTTGTAGGACTAGAATCATAATGCAACTTAAGATAAGCCCCCCAAAAAATAAAGCGGGAGGCAGAGGAGAATACGTGAAGATGAAGTGAAAAAGCAGTAGACTTAATGTGTATAGTTCAAGGACGAACTGCGATGTAACCGCAGGTTGAAGAATCGGCTAGCCGGATGAGGTGTGTGTGTAGTCGGGGAAGGGAGGAACTGGTGTAGCAAGCACGTCTAGGAAGAGCAGGCAGGTGGGCAGAGAGTTCAAAAAAAGCACTTGACGTAGAATAAGGTAGAAAAGACCCCTTGCTAGATACGGATTTATTTAGTGATTTACTCGAAGCGCTGGTTGTGCTGCCTGCCTGCCAGGCATGACTCCACTAGCTACGTGAAATAGAGTTGAGTGGCCTGGGGAAAGAGCGGAAGCAATGGGTCGTTCTCATGACAACCCGCTGACGGCCTCCATGGCTTCCACTCTAGCCGCCTGCTCACCCCACTCTATGGTTTGTGAGTGTACCGTGAGAATACAGACTGGACCTGGGTTTGAAGCATTTCAGGGGCTGTCCCGGCTTTTATCCACCTGTGACATCTCGCTCTCGTCCATCCTCATTGGGTGGAAGATTCCTGCAGCACACGCAGGGGCTGGGGGTGGGGGGCGGGGGCTGGGGGTGAGGGGGGTGGATTTTCTCTGGTGGCTTCGGGTTGCCTCTAAACTGAATTTTATTCGGATTCATCAATGTTTTCACTGTTGATTTGATTTTTTTTTGTTTGTTTCCTATCTAAAGATTCATTCTAGTTCCTTCAAATCTGGGAATTCCTTAGTCATTCCTTTAAAAGTTGGCCCTCTTAAGAGTCATTAACAAGCAACAATGAAGGAGTTGAGGAGATGGCTCAGTGGGTAGGAGTGCTTGCTGAGAATGCCGGTAGACCTGAGTTCATATCCCCAAGCACCCATGTGAAAGCCAAGCACGACCTCCAAAACACGAGGATCCCCTGAGCTCCAGTGCGCTTAAGATGCAGCGAAAGACTATCTTAAAAATAAGGCGGAAAGTGATAGAGGAACACACCCAATATACTTCTGTGGCTACCACATGCACCTGCACACACAGATGTGCACACACCATGAGCACACTAAATAAATAAATAAATAAATAATAAATAAATAAATAAAGCAAGCTTAATCATAGCCTTACTAATGTTCCTAACTTGTGATTGGTGAGTGAGAACCCCTCCATTCTACACAACACAACAAACTAATCCCCTGGGAACACTGGGTTTTCTGGGTATACACAAGAACACAGAACGGAAAAAACCCGACTGCTAACACTGACTGCTTGTTCCTGGCTACCTTTTTTATAAATGTTAAAGCAGAGACTTCCTTATGATAGTGATTTGTTAGAAACCTCCCGTTCATGGGAGACTGGTCTGTCTTGTGATTTATCCACTTCCTTAAAGTTTTAATTTAACTTTAACATGAGTGACTCTTTTAGGCGGGTTAGTTTTTATGTCAGCTTGTTACAAACTGGGGTCATTGGGATGGGAAAAAAATCCTTCTAGAAAAGATATTTTCATAGGTTTGGCCTGTATACAAGCCTGCGGTACACTTTCTTTCTTTCGTTCGTTCTATTTATTTATTTATTTATTTTTTGGTTTTTAGAGATGGGGTTTCCCTGTGTAGCCTTGGCTGTCCTGGACTTGCTTTGTAGACCAGGCTGGCCTCGAACTCACAGTGATCTGCCTGCCTCTCCTTCCCGAGTGCTGGGATTAAAGTCGTGCGCCACTCTGCCCAGCGCATTTTCTTTCTTTAAAAAAAAAAAAAATATATATATATATATATATATATGTGTGTGTGTGTGTGTGTGTATGTGTGTGTACTTACATATAGATAGATGTAGTGTGTGTGTGTGTGTGTGTGTGTGTGTGTGTGTGTGCATGCGTGCGTGTGTGTGCATATTCTCTGGCACTGGAGTTACAGGTAGTTTTCAGTGCCTGCTGTGGGTACAGGGAGTCAAATTCAGGTCCTCTACAAGAACAATCTGTGTTCTTTACAGCCGAGCCATGTCTCCAGCCCCAGCAGTGCATTTTCTTGATTGATGATTGTGTGGGAGGGTCTGACTCACTGTGGACAGTGCCACTGTTGGGCTGGTGGTCCTGGGTGCAATCAGAAAGTCTGAGCAAGCCATGGGAAGCCAACCAGTGTGCAGATGTCCTCCAGGTCAGCTTCAGTTCCTGCCTCCAGGTTCTTGTCTGAGTTCCTGCCCTGACTTCCCTCAGTGATGGAGTGTGACCTGAGACTTTTCCTCTCCAAGTGCCTCTTGGTGATGGCAGTTTAACTAAGACAAACTCTGTTATGGTTTGTTCTGGTCTGTTAGGTTATAATGTAGGAACTCAGTCCCAAAAATAATATTATTTCTTCTTCTCCTCCTCCTCCTTTTCTTCCTCCTCCTCCTCCTCCTTCTTCTTCTCTCTCTCTCTCTCTCTCCCCCCCCCCCTTTACTTTTCAAGACAGTGTTTCTCTGTGTAACAGAACCCTGGGCTATCCTGGACTCACTTTGTAGATCAGGCTGGCCTCGAATGCACAGAGATCTGCCTGCCTCTGCATCCTAAGTGCTAGGATTTAAGGAATAATTTTTGGCTCAAGAGAACAAAATGCCATTTTATAGTTTCTTTTTATTTATTTTTTTTTATTTCATGTACATTGGTGTTTTGCCTGCCTGTTTGTCTGTGTGAGGGTATTGGATCCCCCGGAACTGGAGTTACAGACAGTTGTGAGCTGCCATGTAAGTGCTGGGATTTGAACTTAGATCCTCTCAAAGAACAGCCAGTGCTCTTAACCTGAGCCATCTCTCCAGCCCCATCTTATAGTTTCTTCCTTTTGTGCCACAGAATGCTGGTTTTACCCTGTATATCACGAGTGCATTTATCTGCCGTGGCTGTCTACATTAGAAGCTACCATTCCTTTCAGAAAATAAGTTGCTTTGGGGAGTATTTCATAGTTCCTCTGTATGGTAAATTTAATTTTGTATTTTCCATTATTTGAAGCAATAAAAAATGAATTTAAGGTCTTTCCCTTGGGCTGGGGAGTGAGCAATAGAATTCAGATCCCCAGCATGCACACGGTACACACATATAATGGTCCCCCCCCCGCAAAGTTTTCTCTTTTGGGACTAGTTCTCCTTTTCGGTGGGAGCAGTTAAGACACTTTCATAATGCTGGTGTCCCAAGTGCACCCCCACACAGCAAGTTCTCTTTTTCAGTGGCTTGCTCACTTGGAGATATGTAGCACAGAAGCTCTGTTATCTTCCTAAAACAGGGGTGGTACCTTTCCACCCCTTTCCAGTCACCATCAAGGGAACCCCAGGACCTGTTAATGAGATAGGAGGAGTGCCAAGCGGGTGCACCCTGGAAAGCAAGCCTAGGAGTGATTAAGGTGATAGCAATATGTTATTGAGCGAGCTGGGACCAGACACTCCCGGGGTCTGCATCTAGTGAGAGGCCTGAGAAGCAAAGGCGACAAGCAGCAGTGCTTTGGAGAAAAAGCACACACACACACACACACACACACACACACACACACAGACACACACACAGTAAAGGAGAAAGGGTGTGCACTGTGGCATGATCCAGTGTGTTGTAGTGTGCGTAAACTGCCCCACAGGTATTTGAGTAGCACCTGAAGGAAGAGGAAGCCTGGAGAGTCCATGCAGGGCAAGAATGTCCAGAGGAGGACAGTGGCAATGACAAAGATCCTTGTTTGTCATATCCCAGAAAGAGCTGTGAGGCTAGAGGAGCGCCAGTGAGGGGAACTGTAGCCAGAGATGAGGTCACTGGGGGTGGGGTTGGGGGTGGGGTTGGTGGGGGGTAGTGGGAGGCTGGGTCAGGCTGGGCCTCTTCAGCCACTTGGAAGAACATTGGCTCTTAGGAGCGAGCTATGCCCTGAGGCTTTGGACAGAGGAGTAAAGCAGACTCTGCTGCTGTGCTGATTATGAACATAGGAGCAGGAAGACATCTTAGCCTAGTAGAAAAGCCCAGATGGAGGCTGAGCCAGTGCTGGCTTCCAACCCCGGGGTAGCCATGGAAACTTTGGGAAGGTTAGACTGGACATGCATGTTGGAAATAGACTCACTGGTCCAGTTGATGAGTTGGATGTAGCATGTGAGGGGAAAGGCTAATGCATCTTTTAGCTTTCTGGTAACAGGGAGAGTAGAATTTTGATCTACTGGGATGTTTAAGATTATGGAAGGGAGGCCAGGAGTAGTGAGTGACCATGCCTTTAATCCCCATGGGGGTGGGGGGTTGGGGAGTGGGAGGGGCTGGGTCAAGCTGATCTCTGTGAGTTTGAGGCTAGCCTTGTCTACATAGTGATTTCCAGGCCAGCCAGTGCTACCTTATAGTGAGGACTTTACACACACACACACACATACACACACACACACACATTGTGAAAGAAACAATTTAAGGCAAATGGTGTGCAAGTTGAGGATTTGAGATGGCTCTTAGATACTCATGAAGATAGATTAAACTGTCATTGGGTATATAAATATGGAGTTCAGTGATGAGGCCCGCGTGATAGTGTAGGAGCTGTCAGCTGCGATGGGATTTAAAGCCTCAGGGCTAGGTTAGCTATCTGTGCAGAGAGGTGGATATTGAGGCCAGGACTGAACCAGGGACATCCCAGCATTCAGAAATCGGAGAAAGAAGAATGAACTCACAAGTGAGGACAGAATAGAGCCTGAAAGAATGCCCCATTGGAGTAGTAGGGTGAGGTAAGATTAAAATGGGAAAGAAGAGTTGGAGACCATAAATGTAGACACTTCTTTCGAGAAGGCATACCATAAAGGGCAAAGAGGATTTGAACAAGAGCTAGACGGAATGTAGCCACTAAGAACTTTGTTTTTTTTATTTTAAGTAAAAGAACGTCAAGCATATTTCAGTAATGCAGTGGTCTTATGTACATGTGAGGAAGGGGGAAATTGCTGCTGGAAGGAGAAAGTGGAATTGATGTAACTACTGCTGTAGAAGCATGCTGGGAGGTGGGCCTCCCAGTGTAGGTAGACCAGTTGGCCTTGGGAACATTGCCAACTAATTCTTATTAGTAACAGAAGACAAGATGTATTGATCAAGTAGATGCAGGTGGTGGTAGCTCATGGGGTTATTTTGCTTTTATGTCTCAGAAAATCGGTAACAAAATTATCACTTGATGAATGAGGATAAGGGAACAGGTATTGGAGATACAATAACTTAAGAAACACTTTCCAGGCAACTACAGAACACATCTGAAGGACTATTTCAGATGACGGATTATCTGAGTTGGGATGACTGTGTAGTTGTATGTTTTCCCCCACCTTGTCCTTATAGATGTGTTCAGGCAAGAGCAGAAGTCAATGTGTATGCACGTGTGTGCATGTGCGCACGCGCGCGCACGCATGTTGGGGGGGAGTAGGACCCTAAAATTTCAAGCCAAGAATAAAGGGTCATGTTGAGATCAATATAAAAAGGGACCATGGAATATAAATTGAGTTGGGATAAAAAGAAAGCATCCTTAGATAAGAAACAAAAAGGCCTTGAACTCAGAGATCTGCCTGCCTCTGCCTTCCTAGTGCTGGGATTACAGGTGTACACCACCACACCCAGCTTATGAAAAATTTCTTGTCACAGTTGTTTAGTGTATGAGAGGGGATGCCTCAGAAAGAGAGGTCATAATTAAAAAGTCAGATGCTTGTAGTTCAGATTATGTCACGGGTGTAATTTTGCTTTAAAAAAAAAAAAGCAGAATATAACCAAGAGAGTAAATGGGTGTCTTTAGGGTTTCTATTGCTGTGATGAAAGGTCATGGTGAAAGCAATTTGGGTAGGAAAGGGTTATTTGGTTTACATATCACAAGTCTTTTGAGGGACACAAGGCAGGACCTCAAAGAGGGCAGGAACCTGGAGGCAGGAGCTGATGCAGAAGCCATGGAGGAGTGCTGCTTCATGGCCTGCTCAGACTGCTTTCTTATAGAGCCTAGGACCACCAGCCCATGGTGACCCCACCCACAATGGGATGGGCCCTCTTACATTGATCACTAATCATAAAAATACCCTACAGGCCTGCAGCCAGACTTTGTGATGCAGCTTCTCAGTTGAGGTTCCTTCCTACTGTATGACGATCTTGCATCCAGTTGAGGTAAAACTAGCACAGTGGTAGCGATAGATTGGAGGGCATGGCCATGAATAAGAGGTCAGAACCGAGAGGCCAAGACGAAGGGTTATTCAGCCAGGATTGAAAGGATTAGAGAAAGGAGTGTTGTGTTGAGTAATCATAGGTCAAGTATCTTCAGACATGGAGGACAGCTGAAGTGGAGGGCAGGAACACAGTGGTCTGGAAACCATCACAAGGAGTAATAGTAGATAGTATATTAGATCAAGTAGATCAAAGCTGCTTTGGCCATTGTGTTGTTCAACTGAGAGATGCCCCCATAGGCTCAGGCATTTGAGCATTTGGTTCCCAGTTGGAGGCGCTGTTTGCCAAGGTTGAGGGGCAGTGCAGCCTTGTTGTAGGAAGTACATCACCGAGGGTGGGCTTGGAGAGTTTAAAGCCTCATCCCACTTCCAGTTCACTTTCTGCTTCATGTTTTTGGTTCGAGTTGTGATCTCTCTGCTTCCTGTTCCTGCCACTGTGCCTGCTGCTCGCTGCTGTGCCTCCCCAACACGATGGACTCTTTGCCCGCCAGGACCGTTAGACCAAATAAACTCTTCCTTTTGTAGGGCACTTCTAGTCCCCGTGTTTTATCACAGCAGCAGAAGGTAACTAGGACAGAGGTTCGTATCAGGCAGCGGGCTGCTACTGGGAAGAGCCCGACCATCTTGTTTTCTGGAGGAATGTGGAAGACTTTGGGACTTTGGGACTTTGGGACTTTGGACTAGAAAAGTGTTTGAATGATCAATGGGGCCTAATGAGCTGCCCTTGTAGGAGCCTGGAAGGCAGCAGTAGTGAGAGCAAAGGTGACTATAGAGGTCCCGTTCAAGAACTTTCCAGAGAGAAGTAAGGACTTGGACAGCACTAGGCAAGAGTCCATGTCTGCGACAATTTGGCAAAGAATCTAGCTGTCTTCTGTCCATGCCCTTAGAACTTGCTTGAGGTTAAATTAAAATATAATGAGTTAGTTTATCCGGTGGAGGAAATTTCAAGATAAAAATGTTGAATCTATCCAGACTTGGTGGTGCGTGCCTTTAGTCCCAGCACTGGGGAGGCAGAGGCAGGTGGATTGCTGTTAGTTCGAGGCCAGCCTGGTCTACAAAGTGAGTCCAGGACAGCCAAGGTTACACAGAAAAACCCTGTCTCAGAAAAAAAGAGAAAAGACGCCCCCCCCCCAAGAAAAAACAACCAAAACCAAAAAAACCACAAAACATTGTATCTGTGGTTATAGTAGTGCTTAGGCAGGTCTACAGGGAAAAAGTGCTAGTGGGACAAAAAGAAATTAAAAATGTATAGTTTGGACATGAGAAATTGCACCAAGGCCTAAAGATTTTTCTGCTCCTAGTAAGCAACTGCAAACAAACAACAACAACAACAACAACAACAACAAAAACGCTGCTAATGTGATTCCTATAAAAGTAACTTTAATTTACCTGATGTAATTGTTGTTTGGAGGCTTCCTGCCTCTGTCTGCTCACCTAGGCCTAGTCCTGGAAGCTTCTAGCCTCCATACAGTCTAACCTAGGTCTAGAATGAATAAGCTCACCCTCTCTAATTCTTTCTGAACTCATAGCTGGCTGGTTCAAACTCCTCTCTTAGTGGACTGACTCAGTTTGGCTTCTCTCTTGGTCTCTGACTAAATTGCTCTGCTTGACCTCAAACTATTTTTGTCTTCTGGCTGCTCCTCACTCTCTGGCTTGCTCTGTCTTCACCTGGATCCAGCTTGTTCTATCTTCAACCTGTCTCTGTAAAACTCTCCCAGTAAAACTGCGTCTGGGTTTCATGAACTGAGCTGCCACAAACTCAGCTGCACTGCACTGGCCTCTCCACTCACTGACTCAACTGAACTGCCTGAACACCACTGGCTAGAACTCTGAGGTCTGCAGGCCTCTGTCTCCTGAGCACTGGGATTAAAGGCGTGCGCCACCACATGCCTGGACCTAAGCTTTTCTCTACCTGAAACTTCCTCTGTATCAGGTTGGCCTTGAACTGTCTCCTGAGATTAAAGGCAGGTTTGTGTTCCAGCTAGATCATACTGACCTAGAAGTTTCTTTAGATGCGCTCTCTTGCCAGAGCAGCCATATTCTGAATTTAAAATCCTCTACACATTCCAGTGGGTGAGGGTCCATCCAACTGACCGTGCAGCTGTCCAGTCCACATGGTGACAGTTTTAGAGGCATGAAGGATACCTGCATGAAGAGATTGTGGATTGTTTCTTGAGGACTTTAGGAGAGCTGGTGAGACTAGGCAGCATACGGGAGGCGAGTCTCTGCATGAAGGGCCTGAGAGGCCATTGAGTGAAACTGTGAAAATGAAGTCTGTTGTTTAGTGGAGACCCCCAAGGTTTGTTAGGTGTGTGGGTAGTTTGTCTACATGTATGTCTGTGCACACCATGTAGGCAGTGCCCACAGGAGCCAGAAGAGGGCATTACAGACAGTTGTGAGCCACCGTGTGAATTGAACTCGGGTCCTTTGGAAGAGTTGTCAGTGCTCTTCACTGCTGAGCCATTTTTCCAGCCTCCTGAATTTACTTTCCATTGCAAATATTGGCCAAGTTCAGTTTCAGAAAAATTTTCTGACTCTCCTGTGTCACAGCCTGATGTTTGTCAAGCATCCAGTCCCTATAGCCAGTGCGGCCCCATCTCGTCTCCCATCTATTGAAAGGCAACTGCCTGAAGTATCTAGATGCCATATTTGGTAGAATTTTATTTTTAATTTTAATATTTCTTGCTTTTGCAAATGTGTTGTAGCCATACTCTCCATTTTGTGGTTTTAGCCCTCATATACTGTGATCGCTCGAGGTCTGTTGATGCATAAATTTTATTTATCTCAAGTGTATTTCACCAGGTCCTTTATTTCTCTCTCTCTCTCTCTCTCTCTTTCTCTCTCTCTCTCTCTCTCTCTCTCTCCTCCTCCCTCCCCCCTCCCTCCCTCCCTTCCTCCCTTGAATAGTTGATCTCTCTCTGATTAAATGGAATTAGAGAGTCCTGCTGTGTTGAGGTGTAAGCAACAGGAAGAAAGTATTCCATTCACAACTGAGCGGCGTAGATGAACACTTGGCAGCCGTGGAAACAGGAAACCTGCTTCCAGCTTCTCTGCAGCCGTGCCGTGTCCACCCCAAGCTGCTGTAACGATCAGCTTCCCACAACCTCTGCCCTCTCATGCTTATATAAGCCATTAAGGCACCATATGTTTGCTTAGAAGCACCCAGCATAGGAAAGCCTTGGGCAGTAGCAGGGGAAAGTTGGCTTGTTTAGACCACGTGGCACAGTCAGGGCCCCACTGCTCCTCTGCTGCCTCTATAATCACAAGCAGAATCCTTAGGAGGAAGATGAACCCTCGTGTACGATGCAAAATATAAAGCTCTGTTTGGTGTCTCATTGGGTGCCCTGAATGACTGTAAACGAGTGTTGTCCTGCAGCTTTAGGGTATTTATGGCTGCGGGTGTATTTTTCAGTAATTACACTCTATTTCCAGGGGCCATGCTGCCGCTTCCGAGCCTGTGTTCTGCTGGTAGGAGCAATAATGAGCAGTGTATATGCATTGCTTGTTACCAGGAAGTACAATTCTCTATGGCATTCCTTCTGCCAAATTGTATTAATCACAGTCAGATTATATGCGAATATTATAAAGTTTGCCCCATTCATATCACAAAGTATTCTCAGTGTGGCGTTTATGCGCCTGATCTGGATCTTAAATTTATTTTCCCTGTGATGCTTGTTCTGCATAATCATCATTTTGTTGACTTACAATTTTCTTCAAGCAGAGAAGAAATTTGAAAGTCAAATATTTAACCATCTATCTTCTACTAAAATTTTTTTTCTGAAAAATAAAAATCAAACCCCCAAAACGAAAACACCCAAACATTTCATTCATTGCTTAACTTCTGTTTCCCCTGCAGCGGGGTTTCAAACGTTGGCTTGGGGAGCTGTTTGAAGGGCGGTGGGGCCACCTGCACCATGACTTGTGTGAGTCACCTGTGTGATGTGGCTGCCACAGGCGTTAGGTAATCGTAGCTCGGTGTGAACAGAAGAGCACGGCGAACGCAGGCAGAGGCAGTTCATTATGGTGTTTCATTATGTATCCACAGTGCGGGTCTTCGTTAGCATGTGTGTCTCTGGTTACCTTGTGTTCTCTCACTCTGTTGCTGTGACCACTCTTAGGGGAGCAAAGGGTTTATCTGGCTCACAATCCCAGCAAACAATTCGTTCACCGTTCACGGTTCACCGTTCACCGTAAGGGAAGCCAGGGCAGGAACTTGAAGCAGAAAGCTTGGAGGAAGGTTGCTTCCGGGTTCTCACTTCAGCTCCTGTTTCCTTACACAGCCCAGGGCCATTTGCCCAGGAAAAGGTTGGACCACAGTTAGCTGAACTTCCTACATCAACAACAATCAAGACAGTGTCCCACAGACCACTCCAATCTGGACAGTCCCATGCTTAAGGCCCACTTCTTGGTGACTCCAGACTGTGTTGAGTGGACAGTTAAAATTGACTCTAGCTAAGACACCTCGTTTCTATACATATTCCCTTTTGTCCTTTTATTTCCATGCCTGGTCATTGGCACACATTTGAAAATATCTGGTAATACAAAAGATATAAAGGAAAAGCTACCTGATCCATTTTTTCCTAAAGTCCCGAGCCACAATTTATATATATATATATATATATATATTTTTTTTTTTCTTTTTAACTTGTCTTCTTTTTAACACACCTTTAATCCCAGCACCCAGGAGGCAGACGCAGGTGGATCTCTTTGAGTTCAAGACCAGCCTGGAAGACACAGCAAATTCTTGGCTAGCCAAGAGCTTGTGTGTGTGTGTGTGTGTGTGTGTGTGTGTGTGTGTGTGTGTCTGTCTGTCTGTGTGTGTGTGTGTGTGTGTGTGTGTGTGTATGAATGAATGAATGAATGATGGGGGTGTTGTGTTAACTTTTCCTGAGGAGAAAAAAGTTAATGTCCAATCACCCCAGATGGGCACAAGAAACACACTGAAATATGATTTCACTAAAGTTGAATTTGGTGATCATAAACTCACTGAATTTTCTTACAGAACACTGGCGGGGGTTCACTTACAGAATCATGGGTGACACTCAGGCAGCTGCATCACCACAAAGGCCTACCCCACCATGGAAGCCACCTCCCAGAGTCCTGTTTTAACAACCTTCTGCTTCCTATACAGTTTAGCATCTCCCAGGAGCACTTGCACCCAGAGCTGGGGGAAGTAATAGCTGAAATTCCAGGCAGGGTTTCCTGACACTAGGTAGTGCCTGTAGCTCCATCACCATGCCCAAAGACTTGGCTCCCATGGACTGTTGTGCTCTAGTTGTCATGGCTACAAGACCCCTTCCAAGAATGACATCTTGTTATAAGGAGAGAAAAGATACATACAATGGTGCGGGTGGGGGTGGAGGGGTGTCATCATTTGTAGACTTTGGAGGACACTTTTCAAGAGTTCATTCTTTATCCATCAGAAGTTCCAGGGATTGAACTCAGACTCTATGGCTTGCGTAACAAGGAGCTTACCACTGTGTCATCTTGCTTGCTTCGGATTTTAATTTTAATGGCATTTAATATATATGCATATTTGTTTATTATTTTTGTTTTGCACACATGTACGTATGTATATATATATGTACACCTTGTACGTGCCTGGTATTAAAGGTCAGAAGAGGTATTAGAAACGAATAATACTGGTCTTGTTCTCAGAGTCACACCAGGCAATTTCTTTTTGTTTTTTTTTTGTTTTGTTTTGTTTTTTGTTTTTTGTTTTTTGTTTTTTCGAGACAGGGTCTCTCTGTGTAGCCTTGGCTATCCTGGACTTGCTTTGTAGACCAGGCTGGCCTTGAACTCACAGCGATCCGCCTGCCTCTGCCTCCCGAGTGCTGGGATTAAAGGCGTGTGCCACCACGCCCGGCTTACACCATGCAATTTCTATCAGTACAAAGGTCCATGGTACATCACCAAGGCTGGCCAGCAAGCACACATGACATAGATGTCACTGTATCTTTTATCTCTAATACAAGAGGGCATTCGGCTATTCCTCATTGTAGAATGTTACCTCACAGCCCACTCTCAATCGGCTGGTGTGGACAGTGGAAGGAAAAGGAAAGTAAGAGACTTGAGAGCATGTCGACATAAAAACCACAGCTCTCATCTTAAAGGAAATAAGAAATAGTTTATTTTGGAGCCATTCTAAGTGACAACTGTCTGGAAACACAGATTTAGATTACCCTAAATTCCACGTTCCAAGGTGGAAGCAGTTACAAGAAGTTTTTATAGTCTCACAGAACATAGAAGATTATAAATCAAGACAAGTTTAAGTACATTTGTGGTTACACCAGAGAAGCCAGGGCAACATGACAGAAGGCAACTGAGGATGCTCTCTGAGGATGCTCTCTGAGGATGCTCTCCGAGGATGCTCTTAGCTTCAGCACTGGCAGAAGCTAATGAATGCCCTGCTAAGTCAGTAGATTCTAAGAGGTTTTTGTTTATTACCACAAGATGTTAGTTCCAGCACAGAGTTGGGCAAGCAAGGGTTGTTCCAGAGGCTGAAACTAGCCCAAGATAAGGTAATTAGCCTCTGAACCTGCAAATTGCAACCTCTCCACGGCACTGAACCTTCAATGGTTCCCCAGTCTCTGCAGATGCAGACTCCTTCAGGAGGCTCTCAGTTCACAGCCAGACACCGACTCCCTGGAACCGGAGTTAGGGCTGCCTGTGAGCCACCATGGAGATGATGGGATTTGAACCTTTGTCCTCTGCAAGAGCAGCAAGGGCCATTGACCTTGCAACTTTCTCTCCAGGCCTAGTAGCATCATTTTATAAATTAAACACTATCTGAATAAAAAAAAAAGAATTAGAAGTCGGTTAGTAAATAATAATAAGTAAATCTGTATTAATAATCAGAGGGTTATAAAGACCACTTTCCATGCCCCATAGTAAACATTAATTTGTATCAATTTAAACTAAGATATATAGTTGGCCAATTGTCATTTTGTTTTTTGTTTTAAAGCAAAAACATAATATACCTGTTACTAAACAATTTTTTAGTGACAATGTAATTTTTTGTTTTTGTTTTTTTCTAGACAGAGTCTTTCTGTGTAGCCTTTGCTGTCCTGGACTCACTTTGTAGACCAGGCTGGCCTCGAACTCATGCGGATCAACCAGCCTCTGCCTCCTGAGTGCTGGGATTAAAGGCGTGCACCACCATGCCCGGCCCAACAATGTAGTTTTTATTAGCAGTTTGAATTTGAAAGTTGGAATTTTTACATTTGATGTATATTCACTTTTACTTTTATTTGTGTATGTGTGTGAGGCACAAAATTGAAGTAGTCTTTTACATTTATTTTCCACACTTTGACTGTAAACTTTCCAGACATTCACTTGGATGGTTAGAGTGATGAGGGTCCCCCGCTCTCCCCCACCCCCACCCCCACCCCCGGTCTTTGTGCTCATCTCAGTTTTCTACTCAAGTCAAAACCGTCCGGTTTTAGTATACAGGTGACGCTCTCCCTTCCCATTGGGGGCTCTAGAGAAAAGCTGTTGTGTCGGAACGTGATAGTAGATTGATTTCATGAGAGGCATCTCAGCTAACATCGGGCTTCCATAAAGGACCCAGTTTAATGTGGACGCTTCCCTCCTCCCTAGGTCTGCGGGTGACTGTGCTCCTGACGTCCTTCCTTATGGTCTTGGGAACTGGTCTAAGGTGCATACCTGTGTCAGACTTAACCCTTAAGAGAAGGTAAGTCCCGTATGACATTCCCACACATTTTAATCTTTTATTGCAAGTGTGTTATCTATGCTTGATTATAAGCCTCTGGTCATGTGATCTGGGCAGAGTCACGAGTGTGGGGGACTTTATTCTTTTTACCATTTGCAGTGGGTAACTTAGTTTCTTGTCACATGGAAGATGCTGGACTAGAATGGAAATTAAAAAAAAAAATCACAGCAAAACAAGTGAATCTTCTTGTTATCCAGGAGCCACAATAACCATGAGAAAATGAAAGCATAGTGTACTACAAATGAGTGTAACAGGTCACATACACATATGCATATGTTTCATAAAATGGAGGCAGTGAGGCTAGAGAGATGGCTCAGAGGTTAAGAGCACTGTTGCTTTTGCAGAGGATCTGGGCTCAGTTCCCAGCACCCACATGGTAGCTCACAGTCATCTGTGTACCCCAGTTTCAGGGGAACCACCAGGTAGGTACCCATATGTATGTGTAGGCAAAACATTTGTACACATAAAGTAAAATAAGTCAATCTAAAAAAAATTTTTTTAATAGAGGGAATAGTATAAAGGAGATACAAAATTACCCTGTGGTAATTTAGGTCTTTCTGAGGGAAGAGCTCACCTGGCAGGGAGGCAGGGATAGTGAGAACCAAGCGAGTGGTTTTGTAGGAAGTGTGGAAAGACCTAAAAAGACGTAAGGTCCAAGCTGCAGTGGGCACTGTGGGAGTGTGGGGCTGGACCCTTAAAGGTTGTGTGGGCCCCTAGAAGGACCTCAGGGCCTTTTCTGAGCTAGGAAACCACTGGAGGTTCTAAGCTGTGGAGTGTCCTGGCTGCAGGCTGCTGTACCGCCTGTGCGGAAGCTGGAAGCTGGAGGTGACGGGCGGACTAAGGACGCTGGCTGGGAAACTAGTCAGCGAACCGGCGGGAAGATAGGTGACAGCTGGGTGTTGTGGTGGCAATGATGACATGAAAAAGTGGTGAAATTCTGTATATATTGTGGAGAACTTGCTCCTGGAAATGAAGATGTCGGGAGGAGAGGGATCCAGGGTAACTCCCGGCTGCAAGGATGACACGCGTGGGATTAGATGTGAGGAGAGGTCAGAGGCCGCGGGGCTGTTAGAGATGGTGACACAGGAGGGGAGGTAGCTTTCAATGGCAAGGTGGTTTTCATTTAGAACAGAACTTTATAAAATGTTCATTTTCTGGTTTTCAAAATATATTCTCTTTTAGGAAACTTAAGGTACAAATGTTTTGTATTGTAAAAGAAAGCAAGAAAAAGCTCATGTGGGCTCCTGCGGGAAGGCTGTCCACTTCCATCCTTCTCAAATTGGGTCTTTATTGTGTTTGACATGGTCTTAGCTGTTTAAACACTGCAGGTTTGTGTATTTGTTTTAAAGCATCCACAGTGTTAAAATGCAGTCTCAGTGTAATGTCCTTGAGCTCTCTGAAGAAGTCAAGACAGCCTTTGGTTTTAATTCTGCTTTGGGCCACCTGTGATGTTACAGCCCAGCCCTGTTCCCCTTCATCCTTCCTGTTAGGATTCTAGAAACAAAGAGTTAGTTGGGTCTGCATTTTGGTAGAGAAGGTGAAACGAAAGAGAAATAGATCTCATAAAGAAGTAAGAAGAAGTATAGGATGGGCAGGAAGGAGAAACAGAGCTCAGCGGTATCGAACCTTTCCTAAGAAGATGTTGTAAGCTTAACTTCAATCTTGCGTTGGCCTGTAAAGACTGGGTTCCCCGGCATAAGACCCTTTGTGTCCTGCAGTAATTCCAAGCAGTGCTCACAGTGCACAGTGCAGCTGTCCAGTGAAAATACTCCTCCAATAGAACCTATGTTTTATCTGATAAATGTGCTATGTTGCTACTTTTTCAGCTTATATGACACCGTGGAAGGAGTAAAGACTTAAACACCACAGATAGGACAATAGGCTATCTGTCTCGTGGGCTTATCTCACACGGAGCTTTTTGAGTTCTGACCCAGCCTGTTTGGGGTGGTGCCCTGAACCCTGACTTCCTACATCTTGACTGACTCCTGTGACGATCAGGATACATGATCAGCAGCTTCCCAAGCAGCGCTTCCTAATGGGGCTCCACCTTTGAGTGTTATGGGTGTATTATTGATAACTATGCTGAGCAATGTATTACCCAAATGTATTTTACCTGAATGTCTTGATGAAACCCCAGGAAAAAATATGTTGCCACTTTTTCTTGATAGCATCATAGATAAAAGGGGAGACTCGGATAATGAATAATAATGCATTTCTCCTAAGATCAGTCTAACAACAACAGGAAGAAACTATAAATGTACCCGGGCGTGATGGTGTACACTGTAATCCCAGCACTCAGGGAGGCAGAGGCAGGTGGATCTCTGTGAGTTTGAGGCTAGCCGTGTCTACAAAGCCAGTCTAGGACAGACATCCAAAGCTACATAAAGAAACCTTGTCTCAAACCCCCCACTCCCCAAAAACCAAGCTATAAACATTCTGTAGCAGCAAATAGCTTTACATTATAGTGTGGGATGCTCTGTGGCTGCTCCGTGGACAAGCTAGACTTCTTACAGGTAAAGTAAAAAGTTTCTGTCCTTAGTCATAGATGTACCAGTCATCCATGACACACACGTGTTTATTAATTACCTTTCCATTCAGAGTCTTTCTCATGAATGCAAACAGTTGGTAGCTTTACTAACAGGCCAGACAGGTGAAGAGTGTGGTTCTGATGAACATAGGCTTTTCTAGAAGTAGTCTCCATTGTGAAATGCTTTGCAGCTGGCCAAGTTGTCTTCCAAATGGCTGTGCTAGGAAGGGTTGTTTGCTTAAAGGCTTTTCGAAGCTAAAAAACAGTGAGAAGAAACTCAGACCCTTGCCTTCTTGCTTCAGTGAATTCCTGTTGCATCAAAGACCTAAACATAAAAAACAAGCCATAAGGTGTTAGGAAACAGTTGTTTCAAAGAAGCTGAGAGTGGGGGAAGCCTGCCAAATAAGACGCAAATTCCAAAAGGGAAAATGTAGTCAGATGTCTTCATGATTAGCCAAGCTGTAAAACAAAGTCAGAAGACCATTTAGAAAGTAGGAAATACAACAGGTAAGACAAACGGGCTATGTCTTTAGTTGGAAGCAATCATTTCAAGTCAGTAAAGAAGTAACAACCCTGTAGGAAATGGGTAATGGATATGACAAGCAATAATAGAAATTAAAATGCAAATGACAGAACAAAAGGAAAGAAGCCAGCTTTCTGTCATGCTTACATAAACGACAGTTAAGACAGTAATTGGCTATCTGTCTGGCATTGCTGGTGTTAGAACAGTTTGGGATGTCCTGTTTGCAGGGCGTTTGGGCAATATATCTGGTTTTAAATGTACATTTTTTTTTTTTTTACTACGTGCATTTACAAGAAATTAGCCCACGTGCAAAGCTGTACCAGGTGGCAGGGCCTACCATGTGTGCGCAGCTTTGCTTGTGGTAGCAGAAGGCTGCACTCACACACGTGCCAGCCACAGAGGCCTGTGCCGTGCATTGTGGGATTGTTTGTGACTGTGAAAGGGTAACCATTTTGCAGGTGCTGATGGGGGCTGTCTCCAAATTATGCTTCTGAGCAAAGAAGCGCAGTTTAGAACACTAGGTTTAGTGTGTTTCTGCTTAGAAAACAATGGCAAAGGCCTTTATGGCAGCTCTAGCAAGGACCGTTTCTATGAGAAGCCATGGTGTTGGTTGTCTCTGGGAGCCAAGGAGCTGCACTGGAGAGAAGAAAATATGTTTCTTGTTTTACATTCTTAACTACTATTAGGAATATTCTACCACACATGTATATGTCTTAGGTTGCTTTCTGTTGCTGTCATAAACACTTTGGCCAAAAGCAACTTGGAGAGAAAAAGGTTGATTTCACTTTCAGCTTCCAGTCTGTCACTGAGGGAAGTCAGGGCAAAACTCTAGAAAGGAACCTGGAGGCAGGAGTTGATGCAGAGGCCGAGGAGGAACGCTGCTTACTGGCTTGCTCCCAACGGTTTGCTTAGCCTGGTTTCTTATAGAACCCAGAGCCCTCTGCCCAGGTATGGCCCCAACCTCAGTGGGGTGGGGCCTCCCACGTGAGTCATTAATCAAGAGCATGCTCCACAGACTTGTGTACAGGCAATCTGACAGAGTCATTTTATCAAGTGAGGTTCCTCTTCTGAAATGACCCTAGCTTATGTCAATTACAAAAACAAAACAAAAAACAGGGCTGTACGTATGCATGCATTACCTTTTCGACTAATTAAGTAGAGCTAAAGTGCTTACTAAATGTCGACGAGAGAGCAATTCTTACTTCAGAGGACAAGAAATAACTTATTCTGGAGCCAATGTGAATGGCCCGTGGTTGGGACCATAGGTTCAGGCTGGCGCAAACTGTATGCACAGAAGAAGAAAAAAAAAACGTAAATCAAGGCTTTTCAATACATCAATAGAGACATGAGGTAGGTAGTTGACAGAGGTCCAGTGCAGCATGGCAGCATTCTGAGCCTTTTGCTTGGTGGGAGCTAGCAATCTGTACATTCAGGGATTCACCTAGTGGTCACAAAGAGGAGAGTAGCAAGTGGCCATTAAGAGGCCTAAAGGTGGCCTAAGGTAATGTGGCATTGGCCTAGACACACTCCATTGTCTCAGGTCACTGACATTGTACTCAGTCAGCCTGGTTGAAGGTTTTCTCCAGGAACATTCACCACTGTTCCCCTTGTTGGTCAAGTACCCCATTCTGTGCCTGTGACTATGAATAAAGAGAGAGAGAGAGAGAAAGACACACACACACACACACACACACACACACACACACACACACGGAGGGGCTACATCTAAATTTCCCCAGTATAGAAATATGAATCATTTGATAGAAAAATGTGCAATGTGTACATTTAAGAACAAAGATTCTTTTCTGTAAAAATGTATAAAATTAAGATTACCATACATTGGTGTCTTTATAACTAAATTCCACAGACTACCTGTTTACCGACATTCTAGATCATTGGTCCGCAGCCCAGGGCTAACAGTTTTAACAGGGTCTGTTAGGTAATCTCATGCCTATCTAGGCTTAGGAACTACCTCCAGGGCAGAGTGCCGTCACTTTATATAGCAGTGCGTCAAGCCATTTGCATCTCATCAATCCTTTCTGCAATAGAACCACGCAAGCGCGTTTAGGTGGATTCCTGTTTAGGCTCTAGGGGCTGAGGGGATAACTCAGCACCGAGGAGCACTGTGCTCAGCTCCCAGCACCATAGGGCTGCTCAGAGCCTTCTGTAATTCCAGTTCATCGGGATCTGATGTCCTCTCCTGGCCTCCTTGGGCACCAGGCGCACACAACACACATATACCCACACAAAATAAATAAATGTATTTTTTCCCTGAAAAACATTTATTTTTTGGGTGGGGGTTGGGAAGGGTCTCTCATAGTGTAGCCCAGGCTGGCCTCCCATGCCCTTTGTAGCTGAGGATGACCTTGACCTTAATTCTCCTGACTTCACCTCCCAAGTGCACCACCATACCCAGCTCACGTGGTTTTGGGGGTTCATCCTGCGCCTGCCTTCAAGGCAGCACAATTACCACCAGAGTTACATTTGCCCCAGGAAGAATATAAACATTTAAGAGTACTTCAAAGGCTGCTGGGAAATGCCCATTTCTTTTTTCTTTTTTCTTCAAAATAAGAGTTTGTCTTTGAGTTTTCCCCCCTTATTACTAAAAGAAACAATTAAAATTTTATTTTTATCCACAACAGAATGGTTATAAAAACAAAATGGGCTAAAAGCTGTTGTTGGAAATCCAAGTCAATGGCTTATTAAATCATTCTGGAAAGTGGAGTGTAGAGGGTGTTCTTGAAATTGGCTACTATTAGAAAAAAGCAGCACACATCAGCGTGCAGTCATGACACACTTGAAAATTGGCATTTATATGAGACAAAAGAAAGCAAAGTAAATCTTGTTGCCAAAGAGTTGGGTTTTTCTTTCTTCTCTAAGCATAAAGACAGCAAAGGAATCAGAAAGGGAAACACTCACTCGTGATTAGGGCCAGGGTGATGGTTATGTATATCCGACATCAACATCTTGAATTTTATGCTTCAAAATAAATCATAAAATGCAAAATGGGAGAATGTATGTTGGAGATGTTTTAGATAGTGTGTAAATTATGTAGGCATTGTCCTAGTTTGCGTCTCTGTTGTCATGATAAAACACTGGCCAGAACCAATGTAGGGGAGGAAAGGCTATTTCTTTCTTCGCCTCCATCACCGGGAGAAGTCAGAGCAGGGGCTGGAGGCAGAAACGGAAGCAGAGACCTTGCGGAACAGCATTTGCTGGCTTGTTTTACTACCTTTCTTACACAGCTCAGGTCACCTGCCCAGGGATGGTGTCACCTGCATCAATTAACGGTCAAGAAAATGCCCCATAGACTCCCCTTAGGCCAGATGGAGGCAGTTCTTCCGTTGAGATTCCTTCTTCCCAGCTGTGCCAAGTGAACAACTAGGATTAGCTGTCACAGTACTTTAAAAAAAAAAAATGAAGGGTTTGAAAGGTAGAAAAGGCAGGGAGAAATGATGTAATTATAATCTCAAAAAATAAATAAATAAAAGAGAAAAAAGTCTGTGGAAATAGTCCTACTTAGTGTTAGTTTCCCTATTCTATCATTTAAATTCATAATTCAGTCGATATTTATTAACAGCCTGTGTTTGCATATTAATAATGTATAGGCTGGCCTCTGTAACAAAGAGACCAAAAATACAGCTTGATAAACGCTTAGTTTTCTTTCAAGTGTTCAGATTGTGAGGAGACTCACAGTAGTCTAAAAGGTCACGGACTGCTTAAGAGAAGTGGGCAGTTCCAGCATCCCCTAGATGACCACCCTGGCCGTGTGACCAGAGCTGGCTCTGAGAAGGGTATCAGCATCGTTAGATGATGACCAAAGGCTGTGCACATCATTTCTGCTCATCTCTCATCCGTACAGGCTTACCGTGTGCTCAGCACACCCATCTGCAAGAGAAGGCAGAGGGTAGCTCAGCTGCCAGCACCCAGTTGAAACACGCAGAGAACGTGTCACTATCGTGCCCAGTGATGCGGGCTGCCAGACCCACAGTCGGGGAGGGTTGGTAGCGCCTTAGATTGTTCAGGCTGTGGGGAAGTGTGTGACCTCTGCGTGCTTCTTGGGGTGACACAGCTCTCACAGTTCACTTTCTACCTGGAGCTGATTTGGGGACCTGGGGGCTACTCTGAGTCTTGAGCAGTGTCAAGTTTTGTAGGACTGTTTTAGGGATCTAGGCAGTTCACATTCCTCAGGCACTTCCTAGACTCCTATCTCATCTGTCAGAAGGGTTCCACGTGAGTACAGCCACACCAAAAGATTTTACTCCTGGCTATGGTTTTGGCACCAGTTGAATTTCCTACCTTTTACTGCCCATCCCTGCTCTCCTGATGTATTTTTAAAAATTTATTTTTACTGCCTTTTAATGGTGTCTGTGGGCAGGTGGGTATGTACAAGCGCATGCAGGTGCCCATGGAGGCAGAAGCATTGTGTCTCTCTGGAGCTGGGGTTACAGGGGGCTGTGAGCTGCCCAGTGTGAGTGCTGGGCTCTCTGTAGCCGGAGCAGCACACACTCTTACCTTCTGAACCATTGCTCAGTTCCCACCCCCTCAGTTGAATGATGACTGCCTTGGTACTGTTTTACAAAGGTCAGCCTGAGTAGGAAAATGGTATCTTCCACCTGATGTGTGCGTGTGGACAGGCTTGAAGCACTCTGCTGGCTTTTTCAGTTTATGACTAGGAGCGCTCTCAGACCGCATTTTCTGCATAGTCACTAAATTAAAGTTGTGAGCTCTGAGTAGAAAGAAACCCTAGCAGGCTCATGTCCCATGTATTAATACTTGTAACCCAGGTAGCACATCCCTGACTTCGTGTCACTCCCAGATGATATCCTGAAATCATTGTGGCTGTTTTGGTTTACTGTGATAAAATAGCTGAAATTTAAAAAGTAAAAAAGCCAGGTCTCTGGAGGCAGAGGCAGGTGGATTTCTGAGCTCTTGAGGCCAACCTGGTCTACAAAGTGACTTTCACAATAGCCAAGGCTACACAGGAAAAAAAAAAACAAACAAACCAAAGAATTTAGCTTAAATGGAGGTATGGTTTATTTTGGCTTGTGGCTTAAGGAGTTTACTGTCCGGTCATTTGGCCCTGTTGTTTTTGGGCCTATGGTGTATAAGGTAATGCCTGAGGTCAAAGGAAACTGTGCCCCATGTTATGCCCAGATCGCTGGATCCCCAAAGACTACCAGGAATCTGACGCTGTATGCAAAAGCAAGGAGCCTTTATTCAAGCTTGGACCCTCAAACCTCACCAAAGCCTCGGATCGGTAGCAAGAGCCTCAGTACTGTCGTTAGGCAGCCTTTTTTTGTTTTCCAAGACAGGGTTTCTCTGTGTAATAGCCCTGGCTGTCCTGGCCTACTTTGTAGTCCAGGCTGGCCTCAAACTCAGAGATCCACCTGTCTCTGCCTCCCCAGTGCTGGGACAAAGGCATGCACCACCACACCTGTCTCTGGCAGGGTTTTTATTATGGTTACAGCAAAGAACAGGAGATTCCAGTTTGGCAGTTACAGGATTGAGGCTGTGCTAGGGGATTGGTCGAACTTGACCAGGAAATGCTTAAGCAGAACATCTGGGCACCATAGGTGCTTGATTGGTTCTCGCCTGGGGTGGTTCCTTCCTGGAACAGTTTGTAGTTTTTCCAGCAACAGAGGTAAACTTAGGGACAGGCTCAAGATGGTGCCTCCTGACAAAAATAACATTAGCGAGGGCTTTTCACCCCACAAGGGCAGCAAGTGGCCAGCTTCCTTCCTTGAGGCTCCACCTCCCTAAGGTTGTAGCATAGGTTTGCACCCAAGCCTCACAACTGGAGCTCTGTGATCCAGATCCAAACCACAGAAATCGGCAAGAGGCAAGGAGCTCAGAGCCATGTTACAGTTTTTCTGTAAGTCTACAGGCCCCCAACCCTCTCAGCCAACAGTTGACTCTTTAGGTAGTGCCAAGCATGACATGTCTTTGTGAGTGTAGCTTATAGTTTGTGACTAATTTCTCAACCAGGGGCAGGTTAGCCCACTGTAACAAATAGATCCCAGAACGCACTGGTTCAAACAACATAGCGTTTCTTGTTTGATCATCCAGAATAGGAAGGTGGGCTGGGGCAGGAGGGTAGTTCTGTGTTAATCCTGTGAGTACCCAGAAAAACCGACTCCACCAATTGTGGGCCAGATTTGAATCAAGCTGTATCAAATATTAAATACAAACCAAAAGATGGACTCTGGTCAGGACCATTCCCCGACACTTCCCACCTTTGAGAATGGCTTCGAGCCACTTGTTGCAAGGTCTTACAAGGACAAATTTATGGGGCACCTTATTTTTCCATGAGGTGTTGTTATTTCCCAAGAACTACAATTCCCAGAATTCCTTCCACGAAGTTACCTGGCTCCTGAACAGGTAGGGCCTACAGGTTTATTTTGGGCATTACACTGGTCTGCGAGTCATCTAAGAATTTAAGGCCCCTTTTGTTGTGCACTATCGTCACTCTCAGTGGGACGGAAGCCTAGGAGGGAGGTTTTGTCTGCAGGGACATGGCCTTGAAGTCCTAACTTAAATACAGCAAGCAGCAGTGGGGGCTTGTAAATGTGGACAGTGTCTTACTCTACAAACGTAGGGTAGGCAACGGGTGAATAGTTCATTGTCTGTTTCTTTTATAGGAGGAAGAGATCATTTTGGATTCTCACCTCATACTCTGTATCCAAACAAATTCAGACCAAGCAGTTATATATTTAATAGCAAAACAGTATGTGGGACTGTTTATCCCTTTATTGCTTGAGAATACTTTTCTAAGTGGAATAATAAAGAGAAAAATAGACAGATGTGACTACAAGTTATTAAATATTATGGTTCAAAAATAAATTACTAGGATAAACTACTTGTTAAAAATAAAAACAGCACCAGGCTGGAGAGATGGCTCAGTCAGTAAAATGTCTACAAGCTGGCAACCTGAGTTCAGATCCTAACACCCACATAAAAAGCCAGGTGTAAGCTGGGCGTGGTAGCACACGCCTTTAATTCCAGCTCTTGGGAGGCAGTGGCAGGGGGATCTCTGTGAGTTCAAGGCCAGCCTCGTCTACAAAGTGAGTAGGACAGCCAAGGTTACACAGAGAAACCCTGTCTCGGAAAAAAAAAAGTTTCTATACAGCAAAAGAAATGAGTAAGTAAAGAGACAGCCTACAAAATGAAAAATGTACTGGTGTGTGTGTGTGTGTGTGTGTGTGTGTGTGTGTGTGTGTGTGAGGGGGGGAGGGAGGGAGGCAGGGAGGGGGAGAGGATTTATATATGAGCTCACAATACAACTACGAACAGCCCCATAGTTAATGAGCCAATGAAACGAGCACAGAATAGAAGCAACAGCCAGTCCTGGCCTAGATGCAGACAGAGCAGACTTTAGACGCTGCTGGTGGAGTGAGAACTAGTCCAACCACTTTGGGACTCAGGATGGAAGTGTCTCAGAAAACTAAAAATGGAACTACCATGTGACCTAGCTATACCACCTGTCAGTGTTCACCCGGAAGAGCTGACTCATCAGAGATAGAAGCACACCAGTGTTTGCTTCAGCGTTCTTCACAGGCTAAGTTATGAATACACCCGGGTGTCTATCAACAGAAGAGTGGACAAAAACGTGGTTTATATCCAGTCTGGTTTTTTCAGACATAAAAAATAGCCAGGCGTGGTGGCGCACGCCTTTAATCCCAGCACTCGGAAGGCAAAGGCAGGCGGATCGCTGTGAGTTCGAGGCCAGCCTGGTCTACAAAGTGAATCCAGGACAGCCAAGGCTAACACAGAGAGACCCTGTCTCGAAAAACCATAATAATAATAATAATAATAATAATAATAATAATAATAATAATGGGGTAAAGTTGTTTGCTGGAAAATGGATTCAACCATACTAAGCTAATTAAGTCAGTCTGGGAAAGACACACGTTGCATGTTTCCTCTCATTTGTGGATTTTAGAGTCTTTATTGATCCATAAAGCCGAATGTGTACAGATGACATGAAAGTAGAAGGAAAACTGTCTGGGGAGCAAAGGGGACTATTGAGATGGAGGATGGGGTGAAAGAGAGTAGTGGGTATGAGGGGCGTGCGCTAAGTCCATCACAGACAGGCATGCAGACTGTCCTAGGTAACCTTCTATGGTGCAGTCTTTTAAAGGAAGGTTGGGCGTGATAGTCGGTCCTCGTTTGTTCAGGGCATATGTTATTTCTCTGTGACCCTTTGTGTGGTCATCTGAGAGTGTTCTTATAGAAGGATCGAGACCAGCCCGTCCTGCCGTGGCTGCCTCGTGCCCTGTTCTCCTGTGCACGCTCCCTTCATTGCCGTCTGCACCGTGAGATGGCGCAGCCGCACAGCTCAGTGTAAATAAAGCCTGAGTGATGACATTCGGATAGTCGGCCTCCAAAACTCTGGCCCAGGTGGCCCTCTTGCCTTCTCTAGTAGGCTAGACCAGGTATTTGTTACATAACAAAAAATATCTGATACAGTTTACTAACCTGCTAACTTGAAACCAAGAAAGTATCCTGGCTTGTTTAAGTGGGGCCCTTGTAATCTCAGGGCTCCTAAGAGAGGCAAAAGAGGCTGGGAGTAAAGGCATGTGCCACCACGCCCAGCCTATTTTTCCCATTTTCAATATCCAATGGGTTTATGTTGATGGGAGAAGGTTAGCAGTTAGAAAGTTTCTGAATTGTTGGCATATTAAGTCTTAGAGGTAAATAATTTTTATGAATTCTAAGTTATTTCATGTTTAAAAATAGAATTTAAGTCTGGGCCTGTGGTGGGGCACACCTTTAATTCCGGCACTTGAAAGGCAGAGACAGGCAGATGGATCTCTGTGAGTTCGAGGCCAGCCTGGTGAGTTCCAGAACATTCAGGGCTACACAGAGAAACAAAACAGAAGGACTTAAGTAAAGAACACTGGCTTACCTCAAGGAAGTCCGTGCTGTTTTTAAGAAGTCAGTCTGATCACTGCAGTGCGGGTCATGCCTGGGGGCTCAGGTGCGTACTCAGGATGGAAACGTCCCAGGGCGGTGTGCCTTGGGGCGTCATAAAGGCCCCTAATGTTTACTGTTCTTACTTGTAAATGGAGAGCCTACAGAGTGAGGCCTGGAGGAGAGCAGAGGGGTCTGTGAGTCCTGTCTAAGCCTTCAGCCAGGTGACTGAGACCCCACCCACTACTCTGTAGATCGAGGAAAGCTATAAAGTCGTAAATGGTATTTTCAGTGTGATATTAGCCTCTCCAGGGAGTAGGCTTGAAGCCAGTGTTAGCTACAGAAACGTGTAATGATAAAGCATACTGTTCTGAGCAGGAATTGTAGGCGTTTGTGCCGTGATGCTGGGAAGCAAAGGCTAGGATGCCAGAAGGCCACTAAGGGCAAGCTGGAACACCAAGGGCTAGGAAACACCTGACTGAAGCCCTTTGGTCTGAACTTGAGCCACTGGCATTGCTTTGAAAAATCTAAAGAACATTGAATGGAACGGAATGGAGTACAGCAGCACGTGAGTGCCGTCCACCTGTCCTCAGGGCTTGCCCTCTCTCTGCGCAGGGCATTGATCGAGGCCCAGAGATGCCCAGAGCAGTCAGAGCCATGGTAGCACACTCTTGTCCCTGCAGCCCAGATTTGTGGGGAGCGGAGGGACCTCCGTATCTTGTTCTCCTCGCTGCTCGCTCTGGGAATAAAAATCGATCCCATACTTAAAAAGGTGAGGCCTCATCCATTTCCCACCTGGCTCACAGTGGTGGGATAAAGTAGGCTTGCAAAAATAGGATAAGGGGAAAACAAAAGATTCGTGGGAGGAAAGAGGCAGCGCAGTTGCAGCTGACAGTCCTGCACAGGCCCAGAGGGTGTGATGGTTTGCTGTGCATTACCCAGACCAGCTCCTGACCACTCTCGCTGGTGGGGCCCCATGGCTTCTGTGCTGTGCCTAGCCACTGTGCTGGGACAGTGATGGGGAGCGTGGTGGGGATAATATGTATGTGTCTCTGCATGGTCGGAGAGGCCAGAGGACAGTCTGTGGGACTCCGTTCTCTCCTTTTACCTTGTGGTTCCAAAGGATCAAACTCTGCTCGGCAGAGTTGGCAGTAAGCACCTTCACTTGCGGAGCTGTCTTGCCAGCCCTCACTTTGCTTTTTTTGCATAGCTAAATTAAAGTTTCTAAAAATTAATAAATGGAATTGATCTCGTGTGTGCATTTGGACGACGTGAGGATTTTAAGTAGTTTAGCTGCGTGCAGATTGTGCTTAAACAGGTCTAGAGTGAAAAAGACATCACGTGACAGAAGTGCCGTGGGCATCTGGGTTTCTGCTGGCTTTAGTGGAGCTATCTGGTCACAAAACATTTTGAATTCACTTCTTTCACCCAGAAAATTATTTCCCTCACACAAGAGAGCATAATTTTCCCCCATTTTTGAACCTAGCAATTTTAATGGCATTTGGAGCCATTTTCCCTTCAAATAATCTCCCTGGCTTTCGTGGAGAGACAAGAAGACCCGCTCGCACGTTTCACTTCTTGCTCACTGAGCTGCTGTTCAGGCCCCCACCCCACCCCACCCCCCACCCCCCACCCCCTACCCCCCCGCATGTGTGTTACCTCTTTCTGCATTCTGGAGATGCTTTCCCCTGAATGGCTTAAGATGCCAGTTTCTAGAAAGTAAAAAGAGAGAAAGAATTTAAAATGTACGTGCTGCTTAAAAAGCACAGGTAGGAGACCGTCACCTGTGGGTCCCTTCCCGTCCCCTGCCTCTGAGGAGGAGGCACTGACCTACCGCCTTCCTAGCCTAGATTTCAGTGAACACCTGGCTTCTTCCTTCAGGATGGCTCCTGGGTGTGAGTGTGTATAGAGAGTCAGGGCGAGGGGACAAGGCTTTGGCAGTTAAGAGATAAGCGTACTAGATAGCTGATTAAGAAAAGTGGACAAGAGAACGGTTAGGTGGTGGCCAGTCTGTCCTTCACTGACCTCACAGCTGAAGCCAGAAGCAGTGTTAGGACTGTGGGGCTGTGAGGCCCTGGTCTAACACACACACACACACACACACACACACACACACACACACACACACACACGGGAAAAGGTCTAATGAGCTGAAGGTTTCAGGACATCAGTCAGCCTCGCAGATGCTCAGGAGATGCACACGGAGACTAACCTTATCTTCCCTTTCTGTAGAAGAAGTTTAGTTTCAATGCCCCGGGCCGTTCAGCTGTCTAGTTACAGTGCTCTTCTGAGTCAGGTGGTGATACAGGGGAAATCAGGGTCCTCCTGTGGGGCTCTTAGTCTCATTAATAAAAATAAAGTTTAAGTATGGACTGAAATGGAACGATTGTATTAGTGCTTAAGTAAAGCCTCAGAGCAAGCAAGCTGTAAAAGCCTCGGCAGCTGCTGGGAGGGCCAGTGGAGGAGAGGAGGGGAAAGATTGCCTAGTGCTGGCACAGAGGTCACACACGGGGTGGACATGGAAGGGAGGAGGGACATGTGGGGAGGGAGGCTTCAGAAAAAGCGTCAGGATGCCCAGAGTTTTAGGGGAAGGATGCTTAGAAAAGAGATGAAAAGGAGGGGAGGAGTGCCTCTCCCTTTAAAAAAAAATAATTCAGAAAATCAGGCAGATTTTACCATCTAAGCTAATACACCTGCTGGGGAGGCAGGGAGTGGTGGCGGTGGCAGAGATTCCGGGGAGGGAAAGTACAGCATCTCATTAAAGAACCAGTGGTTCCTCCTGTCTCCTGAGCATGCCCTAAGGTGAGTTCCTGCCCCAGGGCTGGTCCCTAGCCAGAGTGACTGACCCAGCCCAGGTGGAGCTTTGGGTCTCCACCCAGGCCAGAGCCCTTTCTGCTGACACCAGAAGGGCCCTGGCTGTCATTCTCTGTGTAGACATCATCCTAACCCGGATACAGCAGGTGTTAAATGCTGAGCTCAACGCTATCATTTTCCAGCGACTGTTAATGAGTTGCAGTCTATTAGCCAAAAAAACAAAAAACAAAAAAAAACAAAAAACCAACGCATTGTGAGTCTAATTTTTTACTTGCTTTGTTATCACTTTGGCAGGTGTCTCCAAGCCTAGGCTCTCATATTTCAGCAAATTGAAATAGTAATAGAATAACTGAACCAAGCATCTTAGTCAGTGTTCCTCTGCTGTGGAGAGACGTCAGGACCACAGCAACACTTACGAAGGGAAGGCGTTTAACCGGGGCTAGCTTACAGTTCAGAGGGTTAGTCTGTTGTCATCATGGCGGGAGACATGGCGGTGTACAGGCTGACGTGGCGGTGTACAGGCAGACATGGCAGTGTACAGGCAGACATGGCAGTGTACAGGCAGATGTGGCAGTGTACAGGCAGATGTGGCAGTGTACAGGCAGACGTGGTGCTGGAGAAGAGCTGACAGTTCTACATCTAGATCTGCAGGCAGCAGACAGGCAGATAGAGACACTGGGCCGAGCTTGAGCGGTTGAAACCCAAAGCCCACCCCCCAAGGAGACAGTTGTCTCAGCAAGGCCACACCTCCCAACAGTGCCACTCCCTGATAGCCCAGGCATTCAAATCTATGAGTCTGTGGTCGCCATTCCTATTCAAAGCACCACACTAAGGTTGTGTAGCAAGTTCTTAGTTTGATATTTGCGAAATGAGTAAATGGTAAACTAACTATACTTACTCTCCCTCTCAGTGAGTCCTCATGCCACTTACAAAAAAGTGGGTCATCTCACCTTCTCACAATGCCATATTCTTTTATCTATCTGTGTGTGTGTGTGTGTGTGTGTGTGTGTGTGTGTGTGTGTGTTTGATTTAGGAAATACTTTCTTCAAATACCTAACAGCCTTATAACTTTCCTAACTCTAGATTAATCCATGGTGGGCAGTTACTGAACGGCCTGGCAGGCCCAACGGTCATGAACGCAGCGCCGTTCCTCTCCACGACCTGGTTCTCTGCTGACGAACGAGCCACGGCCACAGCCATCGCATCGATGCTGAGTTATCTGGGTGGAGCCTGTGCGTTCCTCGTCGGGCCCCTCGTTGTCCCAGCTCCCAACGGGACGTCACCCCTTCTCGCCGCAGAGAGCAGCAGCAGGGCTCACATCAAGGACCGAATCGAGACTGTGCTGTATGCAGGTACGTTGGAGGTTGTTTCTTTCCCCCCTGGAATACTTTGGTTTCTATTCCAGTCTGTGCCCTCTAGTTGTGGTGTGCCAGATCACGTCACAGGAGACCCCTGAGAACCGATAGATACATGTGCTCAGAATGCACTTTCAGTGTACTGGATGGAGATGCCTGTGTGAAGCAACCCTTCCTGGGAAGTCACTAAATGTAAAATGTGTTCTTGCTACGTGGAAAATTCTTTAATTTTATTCTTTAAAATTATTTAATCTTATGTTTCTAATCTATTTACAGTAGAGCACTCAGTGGTGTATACCTCAGTGGTAGAGTGCTCTCTAAATGTGGTATCTGTATACAAAACTAAATGTCATATTTCACTAAACATTGTCCAACATCTGTTGGTAGCGTTTAACCTGTTTTCTCCCTTGCCGTTTCCCCATTATTGGTCACATTATCTAGCCTTATTAAATCTTCATCACCTATGGTTTATTCTTTTCTTCATTGGTCTCTGTATGTTAGTCTGTTGATCATACTGGCCTTTCTTCTTTCTTTTCTTTTCTTTTCTTTCTTTTTTTGGTTTTTCAAGACAGGGTTTCTCTGTGTAGCCTTGGCTGTCCTAAACTCACTTTGTAGTCTAGGCTGGCCTCGAATTCACAGCGATCCACCTGCCTCTGCCTCCCGAGTGCTGGGATTCAAGGCGTGCGCCACCACCGCCCAGCCGTACTGGCCTTTCTAAACTTTCTCTTCTATCCACTCCCCTGTTGTTTTGGGTCGGCCCTATACCCCACTCCTGTTAGATCTTTTGCATGTGCTCCCCCATATGCCTGTCTTGCTCTTTGGGTTTTATTTATCTTTGCTGTATCTAAAGCAGTGTGCTCAGCACTGACGATTGGTGAGATCATGTTGAGAGCACTGCAGAACACACAGGGATGGAATAGACAAGGTGGAGGGGCGAAACTTGCCTAGGTTTACAGAGAAACTGAGGGGGTCAGACTCCTCCTGTGTGCTTGTCTCTGGCTAGGCACTGGAGCTGACACGGTTCCTGCTCAGCAGTGCTTAGAGACAGTCACAGAAGCTGTGGGCTCCGAAGCTCCGAGGCAGCCGTGGCATACCTACCCCCTATTGCGGGCGTGCAGTGGAGCTCCTTAGAGACACAGCATTGACCTGAAACCCGGGGGTGAGAGGGAGTTAGCACCACCCCCGTGGGCAAGGGAAGATGACGAGACAGAGCCATAGAGAAACTAACTCCCAGTGAGGAGAGAGGACCTGGTGCGTTCACACAACTGAAGTGTAGAGTGAGTGCTTCGGATCTCAGGCTCAGGTAAGCCCGGAGGGAAGCCAGGCCACGGAGCCAGGGAGGCTTCCGGTGCAGGCCGAAGACCACACCCTCAAGTTCATGCTGGAGAGTCACATAGTGAGATTTACATTTCAGGATTTGGCACGGAGGGAGTAAAGCTGAAAGCAGGGGCGGAGGATAACAGGACGCACTGTGTTTGTATTTCCAGTCTCTTGGTTTCTTATTTTAGCTGCCCCTTGTCCTGCTTAACTTGCATGTGCAGTGTGTGAGTTGAATCCGTCTTTCCTGTGTATCAGAAATCCTGTCCTCCATTGGGCGGAACCCCATCCTACCAGTCTCCTCCTACACAACTTCTTTTTGAGTACGAGGCTTATTAGAGTCATCTTAGGCAGCTTCCGAATCTCTCCTGCAGGGTTTGGGTGGGCTTTCCCACACACCAGCGCGCTCATCTCTCACCCCTTTGGCGCATTCTGGGCTCCACTGTGCGTCTTGTTCACAGCGCCTCCTACTGGTGGCCTGGGGGAATTTAGGTCTGCACATGCGCAGCATCCCTGAGTGGCATACGCATCAAATTTTGCTGGTCTTTGTTGAGCTAGGTATGAAATAAACAAGTATTGACTCTTTGTATCATGGGTAACACTTCACTAACATTTTTCTTTCAGAGTTTGGAGTTGTCTGCCTAATATTCTCTGCCACCCTCGCTTATTTTCCACCCCGGCCTCCCCTTCCTCCCAGTGTTGCTGCAGCGAGCCAGCGGCTGAGTTACCGGCGCAGCTTTTGTAGGTTACTAAGGTGAGTAGACTTCGGGTCATAGTGTGGCTGTGCCTGTACCTGCTTCAGTGTCACTCTGTGTGTGTTGGCTGGCGGTGGGGGGGGGGGCACCCATACATGTAAGGGGAGGAGTGGTACACAGGCGCCACTGCACATGCGTGGAGGTCAATTCTGTGCGCCACCTGCATGGGTTCCAGGGATCAAACTCATCAGCCCTGATTGGCAGGCGCTTTTCCCCCTGAGCCATCTCCCTGGCCCCTAATTCTTAATGTTTAGGGTTAATTTGAGCTGGTAAATTTTTTTTTAGCATTGATCAGATTGTAACTAACTCATGCTAATATTAATTAATTAAAATACTAATAAATACTAATAAATACTTCAGTTATCTATCAGAAATATTTCTTGAACATTCACTCTACGCCAAAATGCCATTAAATTTTGCTTTATCTACATTCATGTAGACTAATATTTAAAATTTTAAGATATTTTAAAAATTATATATCTTAATTTCTGTAAATAATTTGTTATAGCAACTTATGCCATTTAGTCTGGAAATTATAGAATTATCATGGTTCTTATATTTTTTTCCTACTATTTTTTTTCTCTGAGACAGGGTTTCTCTGTGTACCCCTGGGTGTCCTGGAACCACTCTGTAGACCAGGCTGTCCTCGAACTCACAGAGATTCCCCTGCCTCAGCCTCCAAGTGCTGGGATTAAAGGCGTGCGCCACTACTGCCTGGCCCTTGGGTTCTTTATTATGTGGTAACACACATTACACAGACACTAGTCAATACAAGGTAATAAAATGATATTCTGTATGTATCATGTAACACCATTTCAGTGTACCCCCATGAGGCTCATAGAGTGGGAAATACAATGTATGACTTCAGTTACTGGTTTAACATCAATGTGGTAAGATTAAATTCTGCCCCCAAAGGCTCACATGTGCCAGGACTGTGCTTGACGCATGGACACATCAAACTGTCACTGTGGACTGTGAACTATATCATTGTGTCCTTTGTATTAATACCCAAGCCACATGCATCATCTTGAAGTTTTTAGTAGCTCACTAAGAAATATTAGAAGGGAATAAATAAAATAAATTTTAATGGCATATTTTATTCAACTATATATATCTAAACATGTAGTCAATATTAGTTTATTATCTTAATGTGTAGTCAATATTAAAATTATTAATGGGTTATTTTACTATCACTTTTTTAGTGTCCACTGTGTGCTCAGGAGAACATGTGTCAATTTGGACTCTTTTTTTTTTTCATTAGAAATAGTTGCTGTGTATTTAAATTTTATCAATTTACAGTTGAAAAGTACTCGTTGAGCAATATTTCCAATGTCTTACTTCTTATCTAAAAATTTAAAAAGGTCTTGTGTTCTCACACCTTGACTACAGGGTCCTTAACAGTAAAGAAAAGATCTTACTGGGTCATAGGTGGCAGTCTGTCACCTCCTTAGAATACAGTCAGTCTTTAGGGCTTTTTTCTCATAATTCTAATCAAAGTTTCCATAGCTGAAATAATGATCTTACCATCTCTTCATCTAAAATTGCTTTTTTTTTTTTTTTGGTATAAGAACCTACAGCTTTTTATAGCTAGTCCAAGTCCTATGTTCAGATCTATCAACAGCTGTTTGGGATATTATTTAGGTATTTAATGCTGGTTTCTAGCAACTACTTTTCTTCTTGTTGTGTGTTTATAAGACAAAGTCCTATTGTGTAGCACTGACTAGCCTGGAGCTTGTTCTGTAGACCAGGCTAGCCTTGCTCTAGAATGCTGGGATTAAAGACAGATGTCACCACCTCTGGCCACTTGATCTTGTTTGGATTGTTGACTATAAATATCCAGAATTCACCGTGGGTTTGCTGAAAGTGTCTCGGCACTAGCCACTTAAGCGACCTGTATCCCCCGCAGCAGACACGTAGTTCTGTGCTGCTGCTGTGTATTGCAACTAGGGACACTGCAGCATGCTTTCTTCTGGTGAGCACATTGCAGCGTATTGTGACTAGCGACACTGCAGCATGCTTTCTTCTGGTGAGCACATTGCAGTAGTGGGTCAGGGTGTAGAAGAAACGAGAATTAGATTAGTTCTTGACACCAAGAAACTCAGTGACCCCAGAGGGTGTACCCCAATAATGTCTTAATGTTCCAGTTGTTAAAGTGAGGTGTAGTTCTTCAAAAACTAAAGCTCAGGGACCAGGGATGTCGCGCAGCCTGTAGAGTGCTGCCTAGTGAGCGGGAAGCACTGGGCTTTATTTCCAACAGGGCACATAACTAACAAATAAATAAAGTTTAGTGGAAAAGTACTTTTCTCGTGGCTTGAAGTTTAGGCTTAAGTTAGTTAAAAGGTGAAATTAAAAGCTCAGTTCCGTGGTTGTGCCAGCCCCACACCACATGGTTCACAGCCCCACTGCTTTAGTGGACCGAGCCCTGACATTTAGCGAGGTGAGATGAAGTACGCTTCACATGCGGTGACGGCACATGCTTTGTGAAACATGACCAAATAAAGTTAGGTTTCTTACTCTTAAGGTACAGTGAGGAGGTTTTGAAGATCCACCTTACTGTAGCACCGTGTACACTACTGTCCACGTAGTAGATAGAAAGGCATCACAGGCAGCGAGATGGCGCAGTAGGTGAAGATGCCATCAAACCCATCCCTGGGATCCTCGTGGACGAGGGAGAGAGCAGACTCTGGAAAGTTGTCCATCCGTCCGTCCATCCATCCATCCATCCTTCTGTCATCTATCTTTCATCTTGCTCTCTCTCACACACACACAATAATTAAATGAATGTAACAAAAACTGTTAGTTAATTGGGGTCAGTGGCACACATTTGCAAGGTGATAGTTTAAAATAACAGTTCTTTAAAATGCTATTTATCAGGCTGGGGTGGTGGTGTATTTCTTGTTGTTGTTGTTGTTGTTATTTTTTGTTTGTTTGTTTGTTTTTTGGCACATCCCTTTAATCTCAGCACTAGAGGCAGAGGCAGGCGGATCTCTGTTGAGTTCAAGGCCAGCCTGGCCTACAAAGTGAGTCCACGACAGCCAGGAGCTATTACACAGAGAGACCCTGTCTCGAAAAAACCAAAACCCAAACAAACCAAAAAAAAAAAAAAAAAAGCTGTTTATCCAAGTTGTTTTTTTTTTTTTTTAAACACTGCACAGCTAACAGCAGAAGTTCTTTGTCAGTGGGAAATTCAAAGCATTAAAGGACTTGGAGTTAAAAACAACTAGTTCTGACAGGAAAGAAGAATGATTTCATGTCCCCAGACAGGGCTGTTCCGACTGCTGTGGACTGGAGTGTAGTTTTCTTCCTTGTGAGAAGGCTGCACCAAGGCTGCACTCTGTGTCTTGGTTTGTTTACTTAGCACGCTGACCTGCTATGCTTTAGGGCTCTCCAGGGCGTTCTGCTTTGCCCCACCCTCAAGCAAAGACTCCAGAAATCCTTACTTCCTATTCTGATTTCTAAAATGTTTTCAATTTTAAAAATCTGCCTCTCCAAATTGTAATTTCATTATCTGAAGCAGCAAAACCAGCAACACTTCTGCTTCAGGTTTCCACCATGCAGTTTGCTTGGGCTGTTTTTGGGGGTTGTTGTTGTTGGTGGTGGTGGTGGTGGTTGTTTTTGAGACAGGGTTTCTCTGTATATCCTTGCCTGTCCTAGACTCGAGTCATAGACCAGGGTGGTCTCGAACTCACAGAGATCGCCTGCCTCTGCTCCCAGATGCTGGGATTAGAGATGGACTAGCTTTTCTTGATAGATTTTGCCTGTGTAACCTAACGTCACCCTTTGCCCTTTTGTGTGTCAGTGGTGTGCTCTGTGATGGCTGTTGGTTTTGCGTTTCAGAGTTGAACCTGTTCCTTCTAAGCTCGTCGACACATTCAGCCCTTCATTTTATTTTCACCTTTTTTTTTTCCTCCCTCTCACCTCCTACCCACTTATCAGGTGGCTTTTTATGAGTGTTTCTTTGCCTCTTGACTTTTGTAAAAATATATATAGTTTCCCACATGGATCTGTGCTCAGTTTACATCATTCTGTTTGACTGTGTTTTGTTTTTGAGACAGGGTGTCATTTTGACCAGGATGGCCTCAAATTCACTCTGTAGTCAGGCTTGAACTTCTGATCTTCCTGCCTCCTCCTGCTTAGTGTCTTACTTAGTTTCTTGGGTACTGGGATTACAGGCATGTGCCACAATACCCAGAAATGAACCATGCTCAAGACCTCATGCCTGCCAGGCAAGCACTGGACCAAAGGGACGACATTCTTAAGGTTTTGGTTTTAGACATGATAATATGAACAAAGTAGAATAATACAAATCCGCCCTCCACATCAAGAAGCCAGCACCACCAGTTACTGGTGCCTCGTCACTCTGTCCCATTCACGTCCCCCAGGACGGTTAACTTCATCCAGAAATACCTCAGTATATGTAATGCATGTTAAAATATGCACATTTAAAACCGATAGAATCTCACTGTGTCACCCAAGCTTTGCTCAAAGGCTGGATCCATCTGCCCCAGGCTCTGACTGTTTAAGAACATTTTTTAAAGATAACTGAAGTATCACACTTCAGTGAGTCCTAACAGTAATATACTATCAAGCCAGCGTTGAAATTTTCTTTTAAAAAGTATTCTTAATGACGCGTCTATTTTTATTTTATGTGCATTGGTGTTTTCCCTGATTGTATATCTGCGTGAGGGTGTCAGATCCCATGGAACTCAAGTTACAGACAGTCGTGAGCTGCCATGTGGGTCCAGGGAACTGAACCTGGGTACTTTGGAAGAGCAGCCGCTGAGCCCATCTCTCAGAAGTGCCAAGTACACATCACATTAGCAGTATTTCCTAATTATCTGATTTTGCCGCCATAACAGCTGTAAGCTATATTTTATTTAGTTTTATTATGTGATTATTAATGGGATTGGTTTTCACTCTCATTCTGTGATTTGTGGCTTACACAGTTTCATCTGCTCTAATTTCCTGTCTGTAGTTTTGTCTACTTCTTACAGGTAGTTCCTACATGGCTTATGCATTTTATGTATAAAAGTCTTGTTGATCTAAACATTTTCAAGTATCTGTGGCCTGCCTAACGAGCGTGCACAGTTTTTAAGATTACTACTTATTGGTTTTCCCTTTCATTTCTGGGTTTTTATCTCACCGTAGTGAATGCCGTTGGCAATGGTGTAGCAGGGTATTTTTCCTGACATGATGAGCGGTGTGTGGAAGCACCCTTGGCTGGCAGGGCCGTCTCCCTGCGTGGAGCCTCGGTGCTCGGTCCCCGTGCTCGGTCCCCGTGCTTCTCTGTGGTCCTCTTGTTGTGAGCTAGTGTCATCCTGTCACTGCCTTAGCCAAGCAGTTCATCTCAGGACAAGGGCTTCCGCACCAATCTATTTTTAAAGGGTACTTAGCTTTTTAAGGAATTTTATTTTTCATATTTCTTAAGTTTCTAGAAAAAAGTACAAGTAAGGTTTTAGTTGTAACTACATTGGATTTATAGATCACTGTAGGCTGATAGCATGGACCGTGTTTCTTAGATTGTCTCTGCTCTCTTAATTAGGTTTAAGATTAATTCCCTCTGTGTCTGTCTCTTTATCTCTCTCTATCTCTGTGTCTCTCTCTTGTCTCTCTCTCTCTTTCTCTCTCTGTCTATCTATCTATCTGTCCGTTTGTCTCTATCTTTCTCTGGCCTTAGATGCTGTATGGATTTTTGTTTGGTTTGGTTTTACTTTTTTTTTTTTTTAAAGACAGGGTCTTGATCTATAACCCAGGCTGTCCTGGAACTTACGGCCCCAAACTCAAAGTAACCCTTCTGCCTCAGCTTCCTAGATTCAGCTTAATGCATAAATATAACGCGACAAACATTGGAAAGTGAAGAAATATAAATGAAAACGATACTTCTGGGGTGATTTCTTGCTTTGTTTTTTTGAGACTTTCATAATAGATACTGATCCTGTTTCCCCTCCTCCTCCTCCTCTCGAGCTCTCACCACACCCTGCCCACTGGGCTTCATCATCTCTCTCTTGAGAAAGACAAGCGCACAAAGTGAAAAGCAAGGCATCTGTTTTGAGTTAGCCAACTATTTCTGAGCATGGACCCTGCCCTGCCGAGTGATTGATATTGTCCATTGTCTGCCCATTAAAGAAAACTGATTGTCCCTCTCCCACTGGATGTCATTTACAGCTGGCTTCCTGATCAGGGCTGAGACTTTGTGCCCGTTCTCTTCTCAGTGCTGGGGTTTGGTCCATCTTGAACCTGTGCAGGGCTTGTGCGTGCTGCCACGCTCTGAGTTGGCGTCTGCCTCCGCCCTGTTGTGTCTGGAAAATTGTGTTTCCTAGAGTCATCCACCAACTCCGGTTCTTACAGTCTTTCCACCTGCTGAACCTTGAGGGCAGGGCTGTGATAAAATCATCCTATTTAGGACTGGGTGCCACGGAGTACATTCTTATAAAAAATTAAGAAGTTGGGGGCTGGAGAGATGGCTCAGTGATTAAGAGCACTGTGTGCTCTTCCAAAGGACTCGGGTTCAATTCCCAGCACCCACATGGTGGCTCACAGCTGTCTGTAACTCCAGTTCCAAGAGATCTGACACTCTCACACCAATGCACATAAAATAAAGTAAAATTAATTATTTTTTAAAAATTAAAACATTAAGGAATTTTGAGTTTATTAATAAATTTCCTATTCCAGTTTCAAAATGACTTAAGTATGTCATAAATAGTTTACATCCAACATTTTAAATTTGTAATAATGTTTTCTCTTGCAGCAATTTGAGGTTTTTGATGATTGCCTTGGCATACGCGATCCCACTTGGCGTGTTCGCTGGCTGGTCTGGAGTTCTGGATTTAATTTTAACCCCAGTGCATGTTAGTCAAGTAAGTATTTGTGTCTTATCTATGTTGTCAGTATTTTAGCTCAGTTAATTTATAAATAGTGGTGATGTGTTTTGATTTTAACGTCAAGGACCAGGTAAAATGTTGCCTAAATCATTGTTGCAAAAACAAGCTTCCTATGGGGCAGGTGGAAGCTTCATCATCCCTGTTCGTTCTTGATAAAGTAAATTATGAACCCTTCATCTGATGTATTGCTATTCTAAGTACTTTCTTGCCTCAGAATCAGGATGTCACCTTTCTTAAAAACATAACCGTGGTCCAGCAAGATGGCGCAGTGGGTAAGAGATGATGATCGAGTTTCATACTCTTTACCCACATAGTAGGAGAGAGCTGATCCCCACAAGGTCTTCTCTGACCTGCGCTTACGAGTGCGCACGTGCGCGTGCACACAGATGCAAAAGAATACCGACCACATTAAACCGTTTCACCATGCTCACTGCCTTTACTTCATTCTTTTTGCTTCTAGACAGCACGGTAGGAGAGGCAGATAGAAAAAACGCCAGCACGCTGGTGTGCTGCTCTGGTTCTATGAATGGACAGTTTGGCCATCGGCTTCTGATGAACTTTTAGATTGTTTCCCATTGTTCGCTGTCACAGCAGGATGGTGTGACCTTTCTCGTGCGCTGCTCTCGGTGTTCCTCCTGCACAGTTCTGTCTAGGAGTGGAACCGCTGGTTTTCATGTACGCCTCCTTTAGCAGACAATGTAAAACCTGTCCAAGGCAGCTGCATCCGTTACAGAACCTGGTGTTTCCCTGCTCCTGCCCATAGAGCCTTGGTTATGCAGCAGTGTTAGCCTTTTTCTTTCTTTTTCTTTTTTTGGTTTTTCGAGACAGGGTTTCTCTGTGTAACTAACTGCTCTGCCTGTCCTGGACTCGCTTTGTAGACCAGGCTGGCCCTGAACTCACATCCATCCGCCTGCCTCTCCCTCCAGAGTGCTGGGATTAAAGGCGTGCGCCACCGCACCCGGCTAATGTTAGCATTTTTCATAGACGTGCTGTGCTTTGTATACACCGTGGCATCTGTAGTTTCTTCTCAACTGTTAGTGGATATGTGAATTTCCTATTTTGTGAACTACCTGCTCAAGTCTCTTGCCTACTCTTCTTCCTGAAAAACAAAGACGTATGTGTGAGGAGGCTCGCTAGAAGGTGGGCGTTGCCTCCTACCCCCGGAACTCCGGCTGAGAAATGGCCAGCACACCTTGAGCTCCTAGGAGCTTAGCTGGTGGCCTGCCACAGGGTTCAAAGTAGAGCAAAGACAGCAGAAGTTGTGGTGTGGAGCCAGTACAACAGTACCCCAAACACTTTTACCTCCCACGATTGGGAATTGAGTTTTCAGGGTCTCACACAGGCTGGGGAAGTGCTAGCGCCATGACACGAACATGCCTGCACAAGTGATATAGCACTGTAGTGTCCCCCGAGAGAATGTGGGCTCGGAAGTGGGGAAGAGCTAAAAGAGGAGAAGCATCCTGAGGTGGGAGTAGCCGCCAATGCTCGGTGAGGACTTGCTGTGCGTGTGCTGCCAGAGCCAAGGCCTGGGCACGTGTGGTCTCGCTCATCTTTTTGTAGAGAAGAGGCGTAATTGACCAGGGTCACTGAGCTCATCAGTAGCAGGAATAGAAACGTTTTCAGAATTCAGCTTTTCTTCTTCTACTTGTGTTCGTCAGACTTCTAAGTGACAAAATATTTGACAGAGCAACCTAACAGGGAAAAAGGCTTATGGCTTCAGAGACTCTAGCCTGTGCTGGCTTGGCCCATTGCCGTGGGGCTGAGAGAGGCCGAACATCATAGTGGGGAGCAGAGCAGTTCACTTCCCATAGAGAGGGGCCCAGGACAAGATACAGTTCCCAGGGGATGTCCCCAGGAACCTCCTTCCTCTAGGTAGGCCCTACCTCCTGAGGCTTCTGGAACTTCTCAGGTAGTGCCACCACCTGGGGGCCAAGCTGGGTCACGTGAGGCCTAGGGGTATGTGTCACATCCACTGTCTGCCTCAACCCCACCCTTCTCCGTCCCGGTCCCTCGCGTCCCCTCTCATGTCTCTCATCATTTAATGTGGTCTCAGGCTCGGCCAGGTGTTTTAGCAGGAAACTGTTTTCTAGGAGTTTTATTTATGATGATTAGATTTAAGCTTCTTGCAGTCAGGGACCATTTCCTATCTTTTCTTACTGAGGGTTGTCAGTATCAGGCTAAATACTGTATAGTGCTAGGCAACACTAGTATATAGTGCATGCCTGGAAATATGTAATGGTCTTATTTTGTTGATTTAAACATTCCAATAAAAGTTAATGGAGGATATAATTACATAGAAAAATTTGTACTCATTAGTCACACATGAATCCTTTCACTTTATTCATTTTCTTAAATATTTCCTAGATTTGTTGCCAGTTAGCTGTTCATATCAACTGTAGAAGACTATTTAATTTCTCCTCAGTTGCAATGTGCCAGTCTTATATTAATACGTCTGCTGCTTTGTTAACAGGTAGATGCTGGCTGGATTGGATTTTGGTCCATAGTTGGAGGCTGTGTTGTTGGGATAGCTATGGCAAGGTGAGAAGCTTTCATATCAAACTTAGAAGTGGATGGGGAGGTGAGAGAGAGAGAAGGTGGGGGAGGGAGGGAAGGAGGGAGAGAGAGAGAGAGAGAGAGAGAGAGAGAGAGAGAGAGAGAGAGAGAGAGAGAGAGAGAGAGAGAAGTGGGCTTCCCAGTGTGGACAGTACTTAGGAAAGAACAGAAGAAGAGGCCAGGGATAGCCTCTTGTTTAGGCTACAAGGAATGTTCAGGCGGCAGAAAGATTTCGGCTGCAGGAAGCTGCTGGGCAGCAGTCCCTCCCAGACCCTCCTAAAGTAGTTCCCGAAGACGAGAAGTGTATTTCCAGCGTAATTCAGCCTTTCTCTTTGTTTTATTTGAGAGCAACATCCTCAAATGGGGACCTCACCAAAAAAAAAAGTGATAACAGTTTTTAAACATAATAAAAAGGTAAAACGGTAGTTAGTAAGAAGAGCTGCCTTGAAGAGCCATATGTCGTGGGATCCTCTCTGGGCGCTTGTAGAAAGGCCAACCCCAAAAACAGGTGTGTCCCCAAGGTGAGGAGGAAGAGGAAGAGAAGTGAGGAGGAAGAAGAGGAGGTTCTTCTTTACTCTAAAACAGAAATCTTAGAAATAGAAGCATCTCCCCTCCCCGTGACTGCCCTTGAAACTGCTCTTGGAGTGTGTGAAGAAAGAGCACATGCACCCTCCAAGCCAGCGCATCCTCCAAGCCGAGCCGGTCCCTTCACCAGGAAGGAGAGCGTCTATGTACATACTTGAGATAAAGAGGACGCGCAGACCTCTCAGTGTCCGATGCTGAAACGTAGCCGGCACAGGACGGCACATGTAGACTTGCAGTTCCTACATCGTGTTTCTGGGGTGAAAAAGGGATAAAGTGAAACTGTAACTTCCAACTCACTTTATTTTGTTATTATTTTTATTTTGTTATGTTAGAAAAGCATAGCAGAATAAAGTCCAAAAGCTAAAGGTTTGGGCTAAGAAATCCCTTGACTGGTTGCCCTGAAAATTCTGACACGAGTCATTCAGTTTCTCTATAATAAATAATAATCCTTCATAAAGTCAGAATTCAGACCAAGCGTTTGACATCTCCTTTGGGGACAGACATTTTTATTAGGCTATGGGATCTGTCCAGAGTACATAGAAATATCTCCTGTTAAGAGAGCAAACTTGTCACTAAGTAAGTAGGCCGTTCTTCTCACCAACAGGTGGCAGCAGCTCTCACGTGGCAGTCACATATTACAGAAGACACCAACAAATGTGATCTGCCACATCTTATTAAATAGATGCAAAAAAAAATTTTTTTTTAAGGAGAGTATTGAAGAGTTACAAAGGGCAGCTGCACAGAGTAGACGTTGCAATCAGTCTTAAAGACAATGGAGAGGACATGGTTAATGTCATATTGGGGACATTTCTATAATGGAAATAGTTCAAAAGATGGAGTAGCTGTGCTTAGGTGCAGCCAGGGCTGTGACAGAAAGAAAAGCAGCAAGTGGAGATGGGGAGAGAGGTGAAGGGTTCATGTAGATTCAGGGAAAAGGGAGTAAGTTTTGAGAATCTAAAATGCTGTAAAATTCCCAGCTTTATGAGATAATATTCAGCATCCTTTCCGACCCTCACTCCCCACCCTGGACTGGTTTTCAGGTCTCATTTTGTGGTCTAGCCTGGCCTCAAACTCTCTCCTCCTACCTTGGCTGCCTGGGTGCTGGTGTGTAGCCGTATGGTGCCACAGCTCAGCTCTAGTCCTGCTCTTAGAAAGTTCACAGACTAGTCAGAAGAGGTAACATCAAGTAATTCCCAACAGAGAAAAGCTGTTGTGGGGATATAAAGCAGAATCCTGGGCCACCACGGGGGGGGGGGGTATGGGGGGGGACGACAAGCTGGCTGAGCAGAGGATCCGCAGGCGTGAGCCACTTGAGGGTCTGGGGCGTTAGCATTACCAGAAGAAGGGCACTGCCAGCAAGTACCATAGCTAAGCCCTGCTGTGGGGACACTGGGAAAGGGGTACGGAGAGCTTGTAAGGAGAACTGGACAAGGCCAGATGGACCACAGATGCTAAGGAGGCATTTGTGTGCATTCTCCGAGTGCGAGTTTTGGAAGAGCCAACTTTGCACATGTATGTCAACTCTAAAACGGACCTACTGTGTGTTCATTATAAAGTGTTTAGAAAGAGTAAAAATAAAAGTCAGTTTAAAAATTCTATTCTGTGAACTGTAGACTCCAAACATACTTTATATTTTGTAAGAAAGAAAAAAGTTATTATAGTTATATTGTAGATAGAGGGAAAGAAGTAAATATCTATTTATAACTGGCTTTTAAAATTCTACAGGGAAAATTTCAGTCAATGAAGTATGTTGCTAACTTAAACAATTCTGAAAAGCATAGCTGAGGTTAATGTAATATTGTTTCTTTTCAGGTTTGCAGATTTTATCCGGGGTATGCTGAAGTTAATTCTCCTCCTCCTGTTTTCTGGGGCTACTCTGTCATCCACGTGGTTCACCCTGACCTGTCTAAACAGCATCACCCACTTGCCTTTGACGACAGGTGAGCACAGGTTGTTTCTGAGCTTGAGTTAAATATTTTCACTTCACAGGAACACATCCTCTGACAATAGGGCCTTGTCTGGCTGCCTGCAGGTGTTCAATATGCAAAGAGGCGGGCTATGGAGTTGGCGGAGTGCCTGGGGCAAGCACAGGGCCCTGAGGTCAGGTCCCCATAACCCGTGTAAGATGGTGACAGTGTGCAAACACAGGGGCCCTGAGGTCAGGTCCCCATAACCCGTGTAAGATGGTGACAGTGTACAAACATGGGGGCCCTGAGGTCAGGTCCCCATAACCCGTGTAAGATGTTGATAGTATACAAGCACAAGGCTCTGAGGTCAGGTCCCCATAACCTGTGTAAGATGTTGACAGTGTGCAAGCACAGGGCTCTGAGGTCAGGTCCCGATAACCTGTGTAAGATGTTGACAGTGTGCAAGCATAGGGCCCTGAGGTCAGGTCCCGATAACCTGTGTAAGATGGTGACAGTGTGCAAGCACAGGGCCCTGAGGTCAGGTCCCGATAACCTGTGTAAGATGGTGACAGTGTGCAAGCATAGGGCCCTGAGGTCAGGTCCCCATAACCTGTGTAAGATGGTGACAGTGTGCAAGCACAGGGCCCTGAGGTCAGATCCCCATAACCTGTGTAAGATGGTGACAGTGAGTGGCCAGAGACAGGGCTTTGCTCTTGAGACTCAAGTTCAGTTCCTAACATGTGTGCTAGGTGGCTCACAGCCACATGTAACTCCAGGTCCTAAGGATCCAACACCTCTGGCCTCCAAGGGCAAAGGAACTCGAGTGTACATACCCATGTCCATACACAAAATTTTAAAATAGTTTGTTGTTGTTAAAAGCTTGGCGCTCAGATAACCGGCAGATCCATGAAGCATATTGGCTAGCAAGCCTGTGCCAATGAAGGGACTTTGGGCTCAGTGAGAGACCCCGTGTCAAAAACAAAGTGGAAATGGGTCATAAAAAGGCACCCAAAGTCAACATGTATAATTGCACAATACATGTACATGCTACATGCATGTGTGTATGCATATATATACATATAGTGCACATATATGATGAGATACACACACACACACACACACACACACACACACACACACACACACACACACACAGGTAAACGAAGGAGAGGCTGCCTTTGTCTCATCATCATATTGTCATTCAAAATAAAAAGAATCCAAGAGGGCTGGAGAGATGGCTCAGAGGTTAAGAGCACTGGCACCAAAGGTCCTGAATTCAATTCCCGGCAACCACATGGTGGTTCAGAACCATCTATAATGAGCTCTGGTGCCCCCTTCTGGCCTGCTAGCTCACATGCAGGCAGAATAGTGTATAAATAATAAATAAATAAAAATCTTTAAAAAAAAAAAAGTATCCAGGAAATAATTGAGTATTTTGTGTAAAAGTCACACCAGAACAGAACATATCTCTATCCTGTTTGTAACTTTTACTAAACAGGACAGTAAAAGCAAAGCACGATTATATCCAAAATATACCTCCATCAGTTCTGAGCTGGCTGGTGCCTTATTTTATATGGAGTTATCATATCACTGTATAAAGCACGATTTTTGGAAATGCCTTTGGAAGCTACTGTAGCTAGCTTACTTAGTTTGTGTAATTGGCCAGAAATATTCATAGCTGCTATTACTTTATTGTTATTACTAATACAAATTCTGAGACTTTCCCATTGTTGCTGTGCTAAGTTACATAAATGTAGTGGCTCAACAGCAGCACAGATGATTACATCCTGTAGACTGGGAAGAGATCTACCATAGGTGTCTGGGCTAAAAGCATCCTCAGGACTGCAGTGAAGAGTCCCCTGCCCTGCCCCTGGGGGCAAAGCTTCGTAGCATGCCACCGCCCCGTGACTTGGTTCAAGGTTGCATCTAGGCCCTCTGTCCCGCCTCCTCTGCTTTCAGGGCTCACGGTGCCCACGCAGACACTCCAGGATAATCTCCCCACTTCAGTCTTCAGACTCCAGTTAATAGCAACCTTAATTCCACCTCAGGCTTGATCCTCTTTTCCCTGTAAGGGAGCACACTGATAGATCCCAGAGACTGAAACATCACTCTTTAGGGGAGGAGGACAACATTCTGCACCCCGCCCCCAGGGTCTTGTCTAGCGTCCTGTGATGCCAGGAAGGCAAGGGACTCCGTGACTGTTTCTTCTTCTCATCTAATCAAAAATTGCTCAAGATCCAGGTTTATTACCCATCTTGCAAGTAATTTTTAGCCACCATGGATTAGGTGCTCAATTACAGGATTATTTATCGTGAAATACACTGAGGGATTAGTGTCCTACCAGCATTCTGTGAGTGGGAGTACATTTCTGCACATCCTACTTTTGATCTCTGCATCTGGAGTAAGAACCAGGGTCTATACATCAGCAGCATCAGACCCTGGGAGTCCTAGCCACTCTCACGGAGTTGATAAGCGGTAGTGGAAGGCTGCCAGACAAAGTGCTCCAGCAGCAGAGCGTGCCCCAGCAAACTCACGGGGGCCGTGCTGGGCCCCGACATCTACTGGGCTTCACTGCAGCCTCCAATCCAGGGAGGTCCCAGTGTCTGCAGGCTGTGGCTCCTTCTGATGATGTCATAGCTTTGAAATTTTAGTTTATTAGCCATTGGCATAGTGATGAGCAAATCTCCACAGAGCTGATCTAGAGCAGGAGACAAGGCTGCAGTATTCACTGTGATTGGAAATTTGGTGCCCTACGGTTGCCCATCACGTGTACACACCCTGTAGTAAGTGTGGTCATTCTTTCAGTCTGTGGATACCGCTCACTCTCTAAGTGGCTGCTAAATTGCCGGAAGGTATACACTTACCAAACTGTTTGCACCTGCGTGTGTGTTCAGCACTGTTGTTAGCTATTTATTTTATCCTTGGAAGCACCGTTAAAAATTGATGCCGCAGCGCCGGGCGTGGTGGTGCACGCCTTTAATCCCAGCACTCAGGAGGCAGAGGCAGGTGGATCACTGTGAATTTGAGGCCAGCCTGGTCTACCAAGTGAATCCAGAACAGCCAAGGCTACACAGAGAAACCCTGTCTCCGGGAAAAAAAAAAAATATTGATGCCATAGTCAGCCAGGTGGTGGCACACACCTTTAATCCTATCATGGGGTGAGGGTGGGTGGGGGGACAGAGGCAGGCAGATCTCTCTGAGTTCAAGGCTAGCCTGATCTACAAAGCGATTCCAGGCCAGCCAAGGCTACAGAGAGAAACTCTGTCTTTAAAAAAAAAAAAAAGATGCTAAACAAAGTAAGCATTAAGAGCAGAGGTGGTAGGCTGGCGTGGCGGCTTCACAGGTAAACAGCACGCTTGCTGCCTGGCACCACAGCCTGAATTCAGTTTCCAGAACCCACATAGAGAAGCAGAGACATGCCTCCATATATGTGAACATACATACACACAAGAAATAAGAAATAGATCTAATTTTTAGATTAAAAAAAACCCATAAAATAGTTCTTGGGGGCTTGGGGGGTTTGGTTTGTCTTAGTTTAGTTTCGTTTTTAAGCAGGAGAAAGCTGGGGAACCAGCTTCTGCCGCCTTCCATCAGCCCGCTCGTGAAGCCCAGGTGTCCAGAGTTAAAATGGGATGCTGACTACAAGTTTGTGTGAACATAGTCGTGAGTGCTTGATGACAGCTTGCTCATCGTAAGACGCACAATTGTGAATTCAGGAGCAGCTTCATCTCTGCGTGAAGGCCTCAGGGAATTTTATATCTGCTTTCGCCTGGTTTTGTACAGTGAGCATATCTGTCTTTTATAGTCAGGGCGGGGTATATTATAAAACTGTATCCACTGATGTGATCAGCCTCATCAAGACCATGTGTCTCTGCTAGAAGGAAGAGAAGAGGCAGGCTTTGAAAATAAGTCAGGGTGGGACTGGACCATCTTAACAACCAGGAAACAGTTCAATATATTTACGTCATGATATTTATATACATTTTACCATTGTTTTCACTTGCAAGTCAGCTTTTTCAATGTCAGATACTCCTAAAAGATTTTTTTTTTAACGTACTAAAACCCTGCGTTAAGAACTAGCTTGTGTACCGGCCAGGCGTGGTGGCGTACGCCTTTAATCCCAGCACTCGGGATTAAAGGCAGAGGCAGGCGATCGCTGTGAGTTCTCGGCCAGCCTGGTCTACAAAGTGAGTCCAGGACAGCCCAGGCTAACACAGAGAGACCCTGTCTCGGAAAAAAAAAAAAAAAAAAAAAGAACTAGCTTGTGCCAGCTCCCTTCTACAGCCTCACGGCCTTTCTCACTTCAGTTGCACACTGAGTAGCACCTAGCAGGTCTCGGGGTGTATCTGACCCTCCTTGCCAGGCTGGAAATCTGGAGCGTGGAGGCATGCCTCTTGAATTCTGTCCCCAGCGCTGCACGGGGGGAGGGGGAGGGTATGTTATCTCATCCCCAGCCGCAGTAGATAGAACTTCCTGCCTTCAGGATTCAGCAGCCGCTGCCACTCCTTGTCATTCAGCAGGGCTGCAGGGTAAGCAGCAGGGCACGGTTTAACAGAACAATGGGGGCGTTTTAGTAAATCTATCACAGGCCTTTGTAAAAATCTGACCTAATTCTCTTTAAGTGAAAGAGGGTCCATGGGAGGGGATTTGCTTCAGCATCTAATTATGGACAGATCTAGACCTTGAGGTTGATATTTAATGTCAGTCATGGCAAACTTGTGTTTCTTTCTAGTGGCCACGCTTAGTCATCTTAGCATGCTTATGATTTCTCTTATGGGCTTCTATCAGTCAGGAGAATCTCCATAAAAAGTAGGCAAAACAGTCATGCACTACAAAGCAGTGTGGTGGTAAAAAAGGCAGCGTCTACAACAGTAGGTCCCTAAGACTGTTACCCCAACATCTCACCCATCTTTTTGTCTGAACACTGTGCTGTTCCAGTGAGGACAGAGCGTATGCACAACTGTGCACATAGGAGGCTAAAAGCTAGTTAAGTTGGCTTGCGCTGCTGTGTCATGACAGCCGTCATTAGCCCTTGGGAAGTCCACTCATCTTGATATTAGCATTGCTGTCTCCGCAGAAGGAAAACTGGGTCACAGCATTGTCTCTGAAGGCACAAGGGGTTGATATACGCACTGCCCACACACGTCATCTTGGAAGCTGTCAGCAGTATGCATTTTTTTTTCCTCTTAGGAAAACTTAGTATTTAAAACCTCATTATTAATTAACTGAAGTGTTTACAACAGGACAAATAAATAACTTCATGACTAGGTAACACGAGCTTCAAAATCTGAGGCTTTTGCTATAAACAGAACAATGCAAGCACATTATTCACCTGATGTGCGAATGAGATGTCTCCCTGTTAGCCACAACTCATACGGTCATTTTTTACTGTATAGCTGAATGCTTGCAAAATGGCATTTTGAAAAATGTTAGCACTTTTGCGTTGAGTTTGCTGAAACAATATAATTTGACTGTTTGACAGAAGTTGCCTTGGGAGAGATTATTCATCTAATTTCATCTCAGCTTGCTAGGATGCTTGGTGGTGCTACCCAGCAACTCCAGGGTTGGATGGAAGGGAGGTGTCTGCTGGACAGATGCCCCATAGAGCAGTAACTGACCACAGCATAGCATCTGTGTTACCTCAAGACTGAAGCATCTTCAGGGGTGTTGAAAGGCATGTGATGTGTACAGGCCAGAGCAAGCTGCTTTATTTTCATGCCTTTTGACTTTATTATGGGAATTATTCCCATTTTTGTAGCACACGAAAAGTTAAAGCGTACATGTGCTCCCTGCATTTATACTCCATTTTAACAGCATCAAAAATTCAAAGCATATTCATGGCCTCTCATAGAGTACTGAATATGATTTTTAAACATTTTAAAAGAAGTGAGTGGTTTGAAGCTTATAGGACGTAAGATTAAAAAAAAGAGTAAGTTAACTCGTTTCAGTTTTGTCACTTAACAGTGACTCTTACTCATGGTCATTAGTGTAACAGCTCAAAAACGGAAGATAGGATATGAATTAAAAGGAGAGAATGTGCCAGGTGCAGTGGCGCAGGCCTGTCATCCCAGCACTCTGGAGGCAGAGGCAGGCGGATCTCTGTGAGTTCGAGGCCAGCCTGGTCTACAAAGGGAGTCCAGGACAGCCAAGGGTACACAGAGAGACCCTGTCTCAAAAAACCAAAGAAACAAAAAAAAGAGACACTGTTTTTGTAGAAGTTCTGGATATAACAATCATGAGCTCGGGGGAAGTGTATAAAACTTGCCACACGAGTGTGAAAACCCAGACTTGTAACCCTAGAACTGATGTCCAGAAGTCAGGTGCAGCTGCAAGTCTGTAACCTAGCTGTCCACGGCGGACGGGAGGCAGAGACAGCAAAGCCCCCGGCCGCTCACTGCCGGCTCCAACAAGGTGGAAGGGGCGGACTCACGGCACGCGCACTGTGGCATAAGTACGCACGTGCGTGTGCTGCGAGCGCACACACAAAAGACGCTTTAAACATGACTTCTTGAAGTAATAAAATGCTCAAAGGATCTACTGAAGAAGACCATGTAATATTTATTTGTGGAGATGTTCAAGAGAAATACGTGTCGGGCAGGACTGTGTTTCAGAAGGCAGTCAGTCAGCGCTCGTGATTTACTACTGCACTGCCTTCTTCCGAGCCATAAATAATCTGGGGGCCTGGGAAGTGTCTGATAACCCTGCATGCTGGGGTCATTGCACAGCCCGTCTCCCGGCCCACTCTTTCCAAGATTATTTGTTGTGCTTCATTTCTGCAAGATAATTACTTTGCCTTTCAGCCATACAGAACTGTAAACATAGCAAACATTCCGTTTTTATGGGACTGAAGTGTGCCAGCAAAAGATGCGCCAAACAAGGGTGCCTGCAAATTAGCAGCACGGGAGGAAATCATTGTCACTAATGACATCGCGTCCAGTAGCCCGTCCTCATCTGGGCCAGTTCCATGGACCGCATGCTTAATTTTCAGCAGGTTAGGAGAGCCACAGCAGTTACTTTCTAGGCAGAAAACGCGGTGACGTGAAAAAGAGGCGCAGCTCCATAGTGAAAAAAATCAGGGAGCCAGGCCTGGTGGCACACGCCTACAACCCCGGCTACTCCGGAAGCTGCAGCAGGAAGGTCGTAAGTTCGTTGCTTATCTGGGCTGTGAAGTATGCCTGTCTATCAGTGTGGATGTGGTTTGAGGTTTTTGTTTCCAAGATTTATTTTTATGTGTATATGGCCATGTGCATGTGCGTGCAGGTGCTCACGGATACCAGAGGGTTCTGGAATTGTAGGTGGTCATTAGCCACCCTGCGTGGGTCTTGGGGACCAAAGTCAGGTCGTAGGAAGAGCAGTACATGTTCTTAGGCATTGGGCTCTCTCTCTAGCCCCCGTGAGTTGTTTTGTTCTGTGTGTTGAGCTTGCTCAAAATTGGGGTGGGGGGGGCAGGAGCGGGGCGGGGGGCGGGGCATGTGGATAGCATTGTGAATATTTCCATTTACCATTTGCTGTTTGTTTTCACCGCTATATTTCCAAAGGAAGTTTTGTTTTATTTTGTTTTCCATTTATGAGTTTACTTTAGATGGGGAAACAGGGAAATTGTTCTAGTAAAGGTCTAATCTAATAATTGCCAGCTGTCTTTCCCAGCTTTATCCTGAAATAAAAGTTCAGTCAGTGTGCACTGTATGAAAACTTAATCTATAAGTATGCTCGTGTTCTAACCCTAGACATGTTTTTTAGCTCTCTTAAGGTAACTCATAATAAATATATGTATTTAGTTTATATGTTATATCTTACTTCTTAATAAAGACGTCACTAAATCCTTGGCTCCACCTAGGAGCACCATAAGAGTCTCAGTTTTGGCATTCTGGTAAAGATCTTCTTGCTACATGAGTTAAAATTTGTCTCTGATCTGCTCCGATGAACTTTACCCATCTGATATAATTTATCATTCAATAAATGAACCTTGGGTCTAGAGAGTTGGCTCAGAATGTATTGTGCAGGGGCCTGGAGTTTAGTTCTCAGCACCCCGAGGGCATCTCACAATTGTCTGTAACACCAGCTCCAGGTGTCCATAGCATCTGGCCACCAAGAGTACCTGCATGCTTGTGTGTGAGCGCACGCACACACACAAAAGTAATTAAAATAAAATAACGAAATTAATGACCCTCATGCTGGTGATGTTGCTCAGTTGTAGGAGTGCCTGCCTAGTGTCATGTGCCCCAGGGTCCTTTCCAGCTCCCCCCCGCCCTTGCCCCAGAGTCCTTTCCAGCCCCTCCCCCCACCCCCAACACTGGGTATAGTGGTTCATGCTCAGAGACAGGAGGATCAGAAGCTCAAGGATTTCCTCACCTGCGTAGCTGGTTCAAGGCCACCCTGAGCAACTTGATAACCTGCCTGAAAAAGAAAACTAATAATAATAAATATTTAAGTGGACTCTCTTTTGTAGCATCTCAGATATGCCTTTATCTGATGGCAGCCTGTCTGTCTTCCACAGGGAATTTTTTTTTTTTTATCTTGTTGGTCAACTCTGGGTCCTAGCAAGTTCTTTCCTCCGGCACGTTGTGACGGATCTGGAGAGCAACTAGCTCTGGAGAGCAAGTCACCTCCCTCCCTCTTACGTCATGGCCTTCAGCATTTAGAGACATCTGCCACGTCTGGCCTGAGTCTTAACTCTGAACACACACACCCTCCCCACAGCTCAACAGTCATGTAAACACACCACCCATCTACCAGCCTGATTCCTTTGGTCTCAGCCTCCTAGCGCGTCAGGGTCTTCCTTAAAACATCACCAGGATGGGGCCTGTGAGATGGTGCAGCAGGTAAACTTGGTTTAGAGGATTGAACCCAGCTGAAGGTGAGTGGAGAGACCTGGCTCCACAGGCTTGTCCTCACACTCAGCAATAACAATAGCATTTTAAATGTGTCGGGGCCCCTCATAGGTGCTTGTGAGCTGCCTCAGGCTCTGGGAACAGAACTCAAGAGCAGTGCACTCTTACTTAAACTCTGAGCCCTCTCTCCAGCCCCTAAATTTTTGTAATTTAAAAACAAAACATTAGCCAGGCAGGGATGCTCGCATGTCATCCCAGCACTCAGGGAGGCAGAGACAGGCAGATCTCTGTGAGTTCGAGGCCAGCCTGGTCTACAAAACAAGACCAGGACAGCCAATGTCTCAAAACCATGGCTTGAATAACCAAACCAAACCAAACACAAACAAAACATTCCTAGAACCGATATACCCACCTTCCTGCTATGCTCACAGCCAGAAACCAGGAGGCATGGCTGCTCGTGATCAGACACGGTTTGTTTTGAAAATGGAATGTAATTATCTCCCTCGCTGTGCTAGAAATGGCTGCCAAGCCAGGAGTTAGCAGGAGTGATCACAGTGTGTCTGCATACTGCTGTGGCCTCGCTGCCTGTATTCCATAGGCCACTGACAAATGGTTTTGAAGAAAGGCACAAGCTAAGTTTTTCCTCAGAGATACTTAAAACAATAATTGCTGACCTACTCTGCAGATGATGGCAATTCTTTTCATTTGTGCCCCTCGGATGCTCTGCCTTTGTTCTGTCAACCTGTCTGTGTGCAATCACTTCCAGCACTGCGCTGAATGCAGATGTGAGGCACACGCCATGTGTATCAGTGCTGTTGAGTAAAAAATACCAACACAGTGGCTTGGTCCAAAACAAGTTGGAGCCTGTAGGCCTGGACAGTGCCCTTAACACAGTTAGATGAGGAGTCAAGGAGGCGACATGGAAATAAAAGGAGCCAAGTTGTCCTTTAATCAGAACAGTGCTCAGGGGTCATAGGGCAGAGAAGGGAGCTTTTGGGGTGGACGATTCCCTCTGCAGGTCAGTGCCCCTATAGTCTCAAAGTGGTAAACACCCCCTGAGGTTGCTAGGTCATCTCTGCTCACTGCTAATTTAACTTGGATCTAAACATATTGGGCTGTTTGGGTTTTGTTTGGTTTTTTGTTTGTTTGTTTTTGCTTTCAAGACTTTAGTCACTTGAATTTAAGACACTTAATTTACCTGCCAAAGAACTGATAAGACGATCAAATTTGGTGTCTGGTGAACGATTTTCTAAGTCCAAAATTACAAAGTTGCTGTTGACCATGTCTTGTTTGGTTTTGTTTTTGGTTTGTTTTGCTTTTTCAAGACAGTGTGTGTGTGTGTGTGTGTGTGTGTGTGTGTGTGTGTGTGTGTGTGTGTAAGTAACCCAGGCTATCCTGAACTCATTCTATAGACCAGGCTAGCCTTGAATTCAGAGACTCACCTGCCTCCACCACTGAGAGTAGAGGTTTGTTTTGCTTTTTCAAGACACTGGGGGAGTGTGTGTGTGTGTGTGTGTGTGTGTGTGTGTGTGTGTGTGTGTGTGTGTAAGTAACCCCGGCTATCCTGAACTCATTCTGTAGACCAGGCTGGCCTCGAATTCAGAGACTCACCTGCCTCCGCATACCCTGAGTCTCATTAGCTGCTGCCTGTGGTGCTTCTTACTCCCTTCTCATCTGCATTTTGGAATTTATCTTCTCTTTTATAGATGGGGTCCCAGATAGCCCAGGCTTGCCTCAAACTCAATACCTAGTCAAGGGTGACCTTGAAAATCGGATCCTCCAGCGTCCACATCCAAACTTTTGGGGTTACCGTGTGCATGGCTGCACATGACTTACGCAGTGCTGTGCATCAAACCCAGGACTTTGCACTTGCCAGGCAAGCACTCTACCAACTAAGCCCTTCTCTGGAATTTTTTTTCCCAAGATTCGTTTATTTATTATTTATACAGTACTCTGCCTGCATGTAAGTCAGAAGAGGGCACCAGATCTCATTATAGATGGTTGTGAGCCACCATGTGGTTGCTGGGAATTGAACTGAGGGCCTTTGGAGGAACAGCCAGTGCTCTTAACCTCTGAGCCATCTCTCCAGCCCCTGGAATTTCTTTTTTAATTGCTGATCACCTAGGGCAGTGGTTTTCAACCTGTAGGTGGGCACTCCTTTGGGGTTTGAATGACCCTTTCACAGGGGTTGCCTAAGACCATACAAAAACAGATGTTTGCATTATGATTCATAACATTAGCAAGATTATAGTTATGAAGTAGCAATGAAAATAATTTGATAGCTGCAGTCGCCACAGCATAAGAAACTGTATTAAAAGATCACAGCGTTAGGAAGATTGAGAACCACTGGCTTTTAGATTTGTGTATTTTAGTTACTGAAAATGTATTCATATGTAGTTTTCTCCCTCTAAAGTTCAGTTATTTGGTTTGTCATGGGAATGAATTTTTCCAGGGCTATGATCCAATTTATGTGCCTAGTATACATCCATTTAAACTGTACATTGCGTTATACAAGATTTTTTTTTTCAGCTTAAACTGCAGACCCATGAAATCTTATTAGCTTTTTTGAAAAAATCCAGATCAGCGCTTCATTTGTGTTTGTTCTGCTAAATTACCTTGACGTTTTAATTGAAAGGCAGTTTATTATCATTTTAGTTTCACTATTATAAAAAGTCATAGAAATATTTAATGATTGTGTAGTTTGATCCCTCTGTGATGAGCAGGAAATTATCTTGTCTGCTTGACTTTGAATAGATGACACTCACCCACTGAATACATCAAGGCTGAACTGAAATTCAAGTAGAGATCAAATTGAGACTTTGACGTTCTGCATGCCCAGAACACTGGGGATGCATGCATTGAATCTGTGTGACGTTCTGCATGCCCAGAACACTGGGGATGCATGCATTGAGTCAGTGCGACGTTCTGCATGCCCAGAACACTGGGGATGCATGCATTGAATCAATCAGTGCACCCACAGCTGTCGTGCCGTCGTTTTAATTAGGAAGACAGTTACTTAACTCGCTTCTGTGTAAATTATTTGATTCTTTAGTTTCTGCAGTAGAAAGTGATTTTAGCATATACATCCAGTGCTGTTTGTTGCTTTGTTTGAGTTAAGCTCTCTTAGTCATCATTTTTATTCCATTTCGTTTTTTCAGAGACAGGGTTTCTCTGTGTAGCCTTGGCTGTCCTGGACTCGCTTTGTAGACCAGGCTGGCCTCGAACTCACAGTGATCTGCCCACCTCTGCCTCCCAATGCTGGGATTACAGGAATGTGCCACCATGCCTGGCAGTCATCATTTTTATAGCAATAAAAGAAACAAATACTGAGACTGGTGAGATGGCTTAGCAGTTAAGAGCCCCTGCCTCTCTTGTCTAAGACCCCAGCGTACACATTCCCAGTGCCCAATTGGGTCTTCTCACAGTTGCTTGTAACTTAAGCTGCAGGGAACCCAGCATCCCCGTCTGCCCTCTTCAGGCATTCACATCACACACACACACACACGCGCGCGCACTCGCATATATACATACACTCACATGTATGTACACACACATATATATATGTAGAAACAACACTGAAGCCTAGACAGCTGTGTTTTCTCTAGTGGCCCTAGAAGTTATATCATCCATTCCTACACATAACTTAGCCCACATATCATAGCTCATCTGCCTTGTGTATTACAGCTTCTGATAAGCGAAGTGGGACTATTTATTCCAGGGATCCTGGACTGTGCCTGGGTACATGGTCACTGGCATGGACACAGCTCAGGCATTGCTGGTGGCTTCTAGCCATGGCGCTGACAGCCTTTAAGAAGTGGAGCCCCATCAGCTGTCAGCGTCATTTGTAATGAAATGCCCCTCCTGTTAACTAGGTAAGTGGTAACATAGTAAAACAAAATGAACAAAACAAAACCCCTAACATTTAAATAGTAGAAAAGGAAAGTACAGTGGCATATGTCCACCTCTCTTTCTAAGACAGCCCTGTCAGCAGTTTCTTCTGTGCTGTGGAGAAGTCTAGACCTTTACAGTGTATGTGTATTTCTTTTCTTTCAAGATACAACACTTCCTAAAGCTTTTCACATGTGCATCTAGCAATATGTAAGTTATTGCATACCTTTGGGGGAATTGTTTAGTTTGTTTTTATTGTCATCAGTGTGGCTTATTGATGAGGGTTTTTGTCTCATTTGTTGAGACAGCTGATCTTAAACTTGATGTATAGCCAAGGATGACCCAGAATTCCTGATCTTTCTGCTTCACCAAGTGCTGGGATTAGAGGCACAAGTCACCATGCCCAGTGTCCTTGTATTGTAATGCTGTTAAATAGAATTTTCATCAGCCAGCCCCCCACCAAAGGGGAAATACTGCTTTCCTTTTTTAAAGTTATGTGTAACTTTGTGTGTATTGGTGTGGGTTTGTGCATGGGTTGAGTGCAGGTGCTTGTGGTGTCCAGAAGGGGGCATCCGATCTCTGGAGCTGGAATTACTGCTGTGAGTATTGATAACTAAGTTTGGGTCCTTTGCAAGGATTGTTCTGGCTCTTATTCTCAAAGCATTTATTTCTCTGGCCCCATTTAGCTTGTTTTCAATCTTTGCATTTACCGCAAACAGCATCTCAGTGTTTGCCCCGTGTGTGTCTGTACCCACACAGATAGAGCATAACGTCCCAGAAGTGGACTGTTGAACTAGAGAGTAAGCACATGGATCTAAGTGAAATGTTTCCAAGCCACCTACCAGAAAATTAACTAGTGTTACTGTTGCCCACATTTACTTGAGACCCTCCATGGAGTCCAGGCTGGCTTTGAACTCAAATCTTCTGGCTCCCCTTCCTGAGTGCCAGGCTTAGAGACAGGAGCCAGAATGTTAGTATAGGAAGATTATTTCTAACCCTGTTAGAGGCTGGACCTTTTCTTGTCATTTACTTCAGTACTTTTTTGTTTTGAACTCCTGGATGATGTGTTATTGAGTCGGTAGCCCTTTCTTGCCCTGATTACCACTGACCAATCAATAAATGATTATACATTGGAAATAGAATACTCAATAAAAGCTACCAGTGAGCCAGGCCTGGTGGCACATGCCTTTAATCCCAGGCAGAGGCAGGCGGATCCCTGTGAGTTCAAGGCCAGCCTGGTCTACAAAGTAAGTCCAGGACAGCCAACGCTACATAGAGAAACCCTGTCTCAAAAAAACAAAAAACAAGACCCCACAAAGCATACCCACACAGACACAGCATACACACTGCACAGCGATACGGTGCATACAATTTGTAAAAAGTGTCTTGAAAACTATGCTGTGTTTTAGTGGGGTCACGTGGCTGTTCAGCCGCCCCAGTCCTGTGATTAGAGGCAGACTCAGCACAGTAGTAGTATATGTGTTTGGGGTGGAAACCCATAAAAAGACTCTGACACACAGGCCTCCTCCCCAACTGAGGACTAGTGCTCCTGTTCTCTGAAAGGATGCTGAACGCCTCATGCAGCACTTGGAAGCCACTGTGAACCAGGCTCTGCATGTGTAATTTTCAGTAACATGTGTCTTATATTTATTCTTGCATTTTAAGTTCTCTTTAAAATTGTAAAATGAGACAAGATTTGTTAATTAACTTACTGCGTTTTTATTCCCTCACCTCATTTGCTTTTTTATGAATCTTTTCATCAAAAGCTTTATTATCTTTTTATTACATGTATTTATTGGGTGGTGCATGGGCCATACTACACAAATGGAGGCCAGAGGACAGCTATCAGGAGTATGTTCTCTCCTCACACCATATGGGTCTTGGGACTGAGCTCAGGCTCCGCGGTGGGTGCAGCCCAGGATGTTTTTAATTTGATTCTAATGCTAAATTGCTTTTGTGCTTCGGAATAATCCACCAGAAAGAGAAAGCAAATAAACTGGTAATCATTCAGCAACAAAACCTGTTCTTACTGCAGAAAACCCGGGTGAGCAAGGAGATGACAGCTGTGTGATGTTCTGTCAAACTTCATCAGCAACCGTGGGGAGGAGGCACAGCTCCAGAACTGCTGTATAGAAAACCCAGAGCCTGCCTGCCCTGGCTTGTCACCGCTGCCTTCCGTGAACTAAAATATTTGTGTTTTTATTCCAGTGACACTGTACGCTTCCTGCATCCTCCTGGGAGTGTTCTTGAACAGCAGCGTCCCTATATTTTTTGAGCTTTTTGTGGAAACTGTCTACCCTGTTCCAGAAGGAATTACTTGTGGAGTTGTCACTTTTTTAAGTAATATGTTCATGGGAGTGCTTTTATTTTTTGTCACATTTTATCATACAGGTAAGATTTTGAATTTTTTTTTTTTTTTTTTTTTTGGCTATCTAAATGTGTTATAAGACAGGTTTGTGAACCTGATGGATAGGGAACCTGTGTGGAGAATTCTCACTAAAATACTACTTATGTAAGCATTCACATGCCAATCAAACAATAGCCACAGTTGTTTTTCTTGAAGTGTGCCCATGGGAACCCCCACCCCAGAGTGTTTGAATTAATCCAGGTGGGGAGGACTGTCATTTGCTTTCAGTAGTGTCTTTCCAGCACGCCCCCCAGCCAGGTGATTCCAACAGCATTCACATTGAAAGTCCCTGGTAATGCAGCTTTAAAATACGCACAGACTGTTCTCTCTGAGCACAGAGTGTAAATTAGTGTCAGGGGTGTGTGTGTGTGCTTTAAAGCCTTGGAGATAAATAGGAGTAAGTCAGTGGGCTGAGCTGTTCTCTGAAATGGGTTACTCCAGGAGGCCACACTGTTTGTAGGGAACTTCTGACAAGCCTGTAATTGAAGTGGTAACTACGCTAACCTCCTTGGCCAGAAGATACATCCTCAAGATGCTCAAAGCAATGAAGCAAAAATCATGACAACTTGAACTTCTAACTGCACAGTGTATCCAGATGATAATAATCTTCATAATATGATTAACAGCAAACTAGATGGCCCCTGTCAGGCCATGCTGCACATCGGGTTTTGGCTGTGCTGCACCTGGTGTGGGCTTAGCGTACGGTCAAGGGGAGAAACACTGATGTCGTTACCTGGTCTCCTCTGTTTTCAGTAGGAAAACACCGCCTGTTAGAGAAAGAGCATCCACCCTCTACACAGGGCCTTGCCTCTATTGTGTTACAGCTTTAATTCACTCCAGTTGTGCCGAAGTGGAAATTAAGGGGCTGTTTCCCCTTTGCATGGCAAAGCATCAGAGCTCGTGTGTGCCCCTAGCATGACAGAAACAATTTTCCAGCTGACGGGCCCAGGTTTACTAAGTAGCCTGTGCAGCCTAGCAGAACATGACTTTTCTGTCAACTAGAAATAGTTTTTTTTTCCTCATGGTATTTAAAAACAGCTGTTGATGTCGGATTACGTTAATCCACAGTGAGTCTCTTGCCTTGGTCTCTAATATATAACATTATCGATCAGTATAAAGCAGGCACCAATAGCAGCAACCACGCTAAAAACTATTTCTTTCACTCAGTTTTCCATTACTGCTTTGTTGAGAAAAGTTTTATTGTTCCCGTTGTTTTAGAGATTCCGTGCATGATGAAGTAGCCACTCTGATGGTCTCATAGGGCGTGACGAGGGAGATCACAGGGCAGATGGCAGGATAAAGGAGGGGCAGTCACCACTTCCCACCTCTCAAAGGCCCAGCACCCACTGCGGTGGTACCCAGCCCATGGCCTCTGAGGACTCAGTCCGTGTCTTCATCCCTTAGCGCTGCCGTATGCCGAAGAGCACTGTGTTCCGTAGTCATCTCTCTCCTTAGGCCCAGCAGCAGCCTTTTTGGCTTTGTTGGTTGGTTCATTGGTTTTTGAGACAGGGTTTCTCTGTATAGCCCTTGCTGTCCCGGAACTGACTATAGACCAGGCTGCCCTCAAACTCAGAGATGCGCCTGTCTCTGCCTCCCAAGTGCTGGGATTAAAGGTGTGTGATGTCACCACCCAGCCCCCAGCAGCAGAGATTTTGATAGACCCAGCAGAGACTGACACCTGCATGGCTTAGCTGGAGCTCTCCATGCCGATTCAGTGACCAGAAAAGCACCGAGCACCGTTTCTCCTAACCTCTGCCCTGGTGATATAACCAAGAATTTCTCTTGTTCAGAGGAGGGCGCAGTCCTCTCCTTAGTTGCTTTCTGATCCCGTGTTCTTGCACATATCTGAACAGCTGGTGCAGGTTTCTGCCTAACCTCTTGGCTCCTGTGAACCAGTGAAACTTGCAGTAATAATTTTAACCCACCAAGATGACTTCCAGACAGAAAACATTCAGTAAATACTTGCACATGGGTACTGGGTGTGCAGGTAGGTGTGAGCGCACACAGTGTGCATGCTCAGAGGCGTGCTTTGTTCCTTCTTGGTAATCAATTCACTGATGCTACAGCATGGCTGAGCAGGCTGTGTTCTAGAGACGTGAGCCCTATAAGTGTGTGAAAACCACGAGCACAGGTTGCTTAGCACTGTGACTGCGTTGAATTCCTCTCTCTCACACTTAGCTGTCACTGCCCTACAAATCCTGCAGCAGAACACCACATACTTTAGGACCTCAGGAAAAACCAAAAATCTAAAAATCTTATAACATGATTTCCTCAAATCCCTCCTAGTACTGCAGCCCAGTGTCCTAAGCACCTCATGTAATGGACTTTGATGATCTTTCATAAAGTGAGTGTGGAAATGCTATAATTTAGTAACTTTTTTTTCTTTTTTTTTGGTTTTTTTGTTTGTTTGTTTTGTTTTTCAAGAAAAAGTTTCTCTGTGTAGCCCTGGCTGTCCTGGACTTACTTTGTAGACAAGGCTGGCCTCGAACTCACAGCGATCCTCCTGCCTCTGCCTCCCAGAGTGCTGGGATTACAGGTGTGCACCACTGCACCCGGCACATAATTCAGTAATTTTAACAAGAAAAGTCCGTGACATAGATGTGAAGATTCAGCTATTACTGTACTCTTGTAATTCCTGAGTTTATTGGGGTTTGGTTTTGTTTTTTTAAGCCTGGGTTTCATTCACTCATCCGTCCATCCATTCATTCATCCATTCATCCATTCATCCATCCATCCATCCATTTTGGTTTTAAGGGATTCCGTCTTGCTGTATCACCCAGACCTGTCTCAGGCTCCAGGGTCCTTGTCTCACCCTCCCAAGTACCAACAGCAACAGGCATGTGTCCCCATGTCTGGCTGAAGGCTGGGTTTTGATCGTTGTAAATAGCTGCGATTTTTAGCTCTCCTCTCAAGGAAGTACTCTGCTTCCTGACAAGGTTCTTTCCCACCCACACTGAGATGTCTGGCAACTGCGTGGGATAATTTTCCAAGGCTGCTCACCCCCCACCCCTCCTCCCCAGGAGCCCATCAGATCAGAATGCCTTGCCACAGGGTGGCTTCCACCTGTGCTTGCTTCCAGATTAAGGCCACTCACTTACAGGGAGCTCTGGGCCACAGGGCCTTTTGGTTTTTCCTAGTAAGTGAGACCATATCAGAATTTTTTAGTAATTTTCTGACGTAGGGCTTTCAAGGTGAGTTTGTAAAAAAGAAGTTGCTTGCTCCCTACCATAAGAGGAATGTTTGCTTTGAGATCCTTGAGTTGTGACAGTGCGGTGATGCCTTGTTCTAATAACATCCCAGGAAAAAATCAATTTGGGCATGCTGCTGTCCTCCATGCACTCCCAAGTGCAGTCTGCTTTACAGTCTCGTTTGTCTTACCTGCTATTTCTGTTTCTAAGCTGAGCAGTGAGTGTTGTCTAAACGCATGAAGATTTTGAAGTGGCTAACTGAATTTGAGGCTGTAGTGCCATTCAGGAGATCCAGGGGCGTGGCTGAGGTGGTGTGAGGTCTGTGGGTACGCGCAGTGGGGTACAAGGAGCAGGGTGCTGACAGGGAGTGCCTCCCGACTGCTCACCAGGAGAATGGCGACAGTTTTGTTAAATACTTGTTGGCTCTGTAGGTTCTGGGGATGGCACTTGTGGATGATCAAGTGGTAAACATGGTGACACAGAGAGGAGGAAAGAGCTTAGCAGCTTCTAGGAAACGGAGAGAGGATAAACAGCCAGTGCAGAGGTGCTGTGCAGGGTTGACATGCTGCACAAGGCCAGTGCAGAGGTGCTGTGCAGGGTTGACATGCTGCACAAGGCCAGTGCAGAGGTGCTGTGCAGGGTTGACATGCTGCACAAGGCCAGTGCAGAGGTGCTGTGCAGGGTTGACATGCTGCACAAGGCCAGTGCAGAGGTGCTGTGCAGGGTTCACATGCTGCACAAGGCCAGTGCAGAGGTGTTGTACAGGGTTGACATGCGGTACAAGGCCAGCGCAGAGGTGCTGTGCAGGGTTGCTATGGTGCACACAGCTAATGCAGAACTGCCACTCAGGGTTGGCATGGTGCACACAGCCAGTGCAGAGGTGCTGTGCAGGGTTGACATGCTGCACAAGGCCAGTGCAGAGGTCCTGTATAGGGTTCACATGCTGTACAAGGCCAGCGCAGAGGTGCTGTGCAGGGTTCACATGCTGCACACAGCCAGTGCAGAGGTGCTGTTGCAGGGTTCACATGCTGCACACAGCTAGTGCAGAGGTGCTGTATAGGGTTGGTGTGCTGCACAAGGCCAGTGCAGAGGTGCTGTGCAGGGTTGATGTGCTGCACACAGCTAGCACAGAAGTGCTGTACAAGGTTGGCATGCGGTACAAGGCCAGCGCAGAGTGCTGTACAGGGTTGATATGGTGCACACAGCCAGTGCAGAGGTGCTTTGCAGGGTTGATATGGTGCACACAGCTAATGCAGAACTGCCACTCAGGGTTGGCATGGTGCACACAGCCAGTGCAGAGGTGCTGTGCAGGGTTGGCACAAAGGTGCTGCTCAGAGCCCATGCAGAGTGAAATGTGGCACTTGAGCTATACATTGGCATAGGCGACGAGGCTGCAGTGTGTTAGTCGTTTGCAAGCAGCTCATACAGGGTGTGCTGTGTTGTCCTGCTTCCAGCATGGATTTGTTTCCTCCAGTGAGAAGCAATAGGAAGGTTTTCAGGGAGCCACACAGCCAAACAGATAAAAGCATAAGAATGCAAACATTTTCATGGATCGGGTACCATTCAGTTATGTTCTATGGCACTGAGATCAGAAAGTCAGTGATCTTTTGGCTTTGCAACTTAGATTAAATTTTTAAGTGAGCACCTCCCATCCCACCTCACCCACCCCTGTGCCCCAGCTATGATTTCCATGAATGGTCTTAACACAGAGATGCAGGTACTCCCCTGCCTCTGACCTTTTACTTTCTGGAAAGGGAAGTGATTTTAAAGAACACTTGCTGTGTGTTGAGCCAAGTGAATTTCCTAACAGTCGATTGGACTTTCCAGAAAGACAGCAATGAATAAACATCTGAACCTAGACAGAAGGAATCATTTTACCCTCTATTGAAATAATTGCTCAGCTTTTGAGGGCCAAGGATAAGTTGGTCATGACAGTGTGCTGCTTTAAGCTTCTATAAGTTAAAGTCGCTGTGATTTAAAAGGAGCAATTGCAAGTCACATTGCCAGGTGTCTGCTACATCCAGTGCTTATACTGTGCCCGTCAGTCATGGTGCTCACAGTTAGCACAGCCTGTGCTTCATCTGCTCCGACATCCAGTGCTCACACTGTGCCCGTCAGTCGCGGTGCTCACAGTTAGCACAGCCTGCTCTTCATCTGCTCCGACATCCAGTGCTCACACTGTGCCCGTCAGTCGGGGTGCTCACAGTTAGCACAGCCTGCTCTTCATCTGCTCCGACATCCAGTGCTCACACTGTGCCCGTCAGTCACGGTGCTCACAGTTAGCACAGCCTGCTCTTCATCTGCTCCGACATCCAGTGCTCACACTGTGCCCGTCAGTCGAGGTGCTCACAGTTAGCACAGCCTGCTCTTCATCTGCTCCGACATCCAGTGCTCACACTGTGCCCGTCAGTCGGGGTGCTCACAGTTAGCACAGCCTGCTCTTCATCTGCTCCGACATCCAGTGCTCACACTGTGCCCGTCAGTCACGGTGCTCACAGTTAGCACAGCCTGCTCTTCATCTGCTCCGACATCCAGTGCTCACACTGTGTCCGTCAGTCGCGGTGCTCACAGTTAGCACAGCCTGCTCTTCATCTGCTCCGACATCCAGTGCTCACACTGTGCCCGTCAGTCGCGGTGCTCACAGTTAGCACAGCCTGCTCTTCACTCTTCAGCCCCCTCCTACCTGCTTCAATCTGCCTAGTGAAGCTATCGTCAGAACTCCAGGCTGTGTGTTCAGTATAAAAGCAGAAAATGCCCGAGTGTCCTTCAGGGACTACGAGTGTGAGGCAGGATGGTAGGGGCCAGAGCGTTTCTCGGTTCCATGAAATCCAGGTACAGCGCAGAAAAGAGCCTGGAGGAAAATGACACTGGAGTCCACACCTGTGTACACTGTGGGACACTGAGTCGGACCTTAACTGCGGTCACTGAAAGACGAGAAGCTGCACCTGCTGGACGCTCGGCTCAGTCTCCTCTAGTCCAGCTTCCTCGGCTCTGTGAGCTAAACTAAAGCAGTGCTGTGGGGATTCCAGGATGGTTTGGAGATTGAGACGGTGTTGGCAATTTAAAGAAAGACAAACTCGTGGAAAGGATAGCAGGAGGAACAACCATATTCCTTCATCTTTCTCATTGGAACTGATGATAGTATAGACGGACGAGTTCTTCATGCCAAGATGCTGCTTGCTCCTAAGCCTGTGGACTGATGGACAGGTGGGGTGAGAGCAGGAGGCGGCTGGCCAGATGCAGGTCCCCAGCTCTTGGTCCCTGGAGCTCCAAGCAGCAGCCAGGGACAGTCACAGTTGAGTGACAGCAAGTGGCCTGGGCATGTCCTGTTACTCCTAGTCCACGAGAGCCCTTTTGAAACTGATTTTTTTTTATTTTAAAAATCTATTTATTCACTTTACATCCCAATAGTAGTCCTCTCTCCTCTCCTCTCAGTCCTCCCTCCCTCCCTCTTCCTCTCAGAAAAGGGGAGCCCCTCCCCCCACCTGCCAATCCCATCAGGACTGAGCATATCCTCTACCACAGTGGCCTGGCAAGGCAAACCCACCAGGGGGAAGTAGTTGAAAAGCATGCAAGACAGTCCTTGTCAGAGAGAGCCTCTCTCCCCTGCTCCTCTGCCTAGGGGACCCACATCAAGACCAAGCTGCCCACTGGGTACATATGTGTAGGAAGGGGGCCTAGGTCCAGTCCATACATCATGGTTGGTGTTTAGTCTTGCAAGCCCTCCTGGGCCCAGGTTGCCTGGCTCTGTTGGTCCTGTGGAGCTCCTGTTCCCTCCGGGTCCTAGCCTTCCTCCCACTCTTCCACAAGGCTCTCTGCGCTCTGCCCGATGTCTGGCTGTGGATCTCAGCATCTGTTTTGATCCATTGCTGGGTGGGGCCTCTCAGAGGACAGCTATGCTAGGCCCCTGCCTGCAAGCATAGAAACATATATGCCCCCAAATGCAAGGGCACCCACATTCGTAAAAGAAACTGATTCTTGATGCCATTAAGTCAGATAACAGCCAAACCACCTGCCTGGATGCCTTTTGCAGGTTTCCCAATGATTGGCATAATCCAAGACGATTCATGGTAGGGGGGGAAAAAACTAAAAGAGATAAAACCAAATACACTGATTCCTCTAGGAGGAGAAATGGTTAATTCTTTAATGTTTTACCTTATTTTTCCACAATTTGTTTTGCAGTGGTTACTGTTAAATATTTTCATATGAAGTATATATTTCCATCAAAACACATGAAAATATTATCTTAAAAAAGTCAATTGAGGAGGCGGGGAGATCACTCAGTGTTGCTGTGCAAACATGAGGATTGACTGTGATTCTCTGCACCCGTGTGAAAAGCTGGGCGTGGCCACATGCATGGAGAACTCCAGCACTGTTGGGGGCAGAGCACGGCTGAGGTTTGCGGACCACCAGTCTAGCTGGTAAAACAAAAACCGCATGAGCTCTAGGTTCAGTGAGAGGCCTTGTCTCACAGGCGTAAGGCCAAGTGTGATAGGGAGGGACACTGACACCCTTCTCTGTGTGCACACGTACACTCACCATGCATATAGCTCACACATGCTCACGCATACACATGCGTGTGTGTGTGTGTGTGTGTGTGCATGTAAATAAAGTGTGATTTTTCTCTTTATCTAAATCGACCCAGTATTTCTAAGCAAAGACAAGAATGTCGGTGATAGGGGACACTTAAAAAATCAATTAATAAGCTAACATTTAAGGCGATCAGTTTCGTCCCTTTGAACTAACAGATTGATTTTGCAACCAAAGTCAAGGTGTATCATATTGGTGAAAAGTGATTAACAACATTGATTAAATATTCCTCGTGAAAGTCCGGTGATACGTCGCGCCTGTCTCGCGGCCCCGAGACTGCCGTGTGTGGTGAAGCCGCTTGCTTCAGACTGCAGCGCGGACACCTGGGCATGCAGGTGGTGCTGTGCTGGTGCTGCATAAAAACGCGTACAGCTGCTTTATTAGAGTTTATCTTTCTGTCTTACAGAGTTGTCTTGGTTCAACTGGTGCCTTCCCGGGTCATGCCTCCTCAGTCTTCTCCTCATCCTGTGCTTCAGGGAGTCCTATGACAGGCTCTACCTAGATGTGGTCGTCTCGGTTTAAGTCCACGGACGTGCAGACGTTAAAGGGATGTCAGTCCTGCGCACTTGCTTGGAATGGCACATTCAATAGGGGAGAAAAGGCGAAGAAAGAAACTTTCAGAGGTTTTTTGTTGTTGTTGTTGTTGTTAAGTTGCAGCACCTCACATTAATTTAATGACTACTATAGGTAATAATGATGCAAGACTTAAGTGTCACAGGGATTTGGAAACTCTGTGGCTGCACACATGTGCGAGTGCACACCCGTGCTGGCAGCACACTTGTGCTGGACTCTGGGGTGGAGGTGTGACATCCCAGGATGCACTGCCCACATAAGTACCGCCCTGTGTGCATTGTGCCAGTGCTAACCTACTGATGAGCTGCATTATGGCAAGAAGCAAGGGCATCAGTCCCAAGAAGATGACTCCTCCTAGGTACACAGCAGAGGAGTGGGGGAACCGCCACTAACTTCTAAAGACGTTGGATCCTGTGTCAGATTTTAATTACAAAATAGCCGAGCTGTACACCGGTGATAAAAGTTAGCCACATGTACACTACGTGTTTTTCTAATAAAGCCATTTCTTATATGACTCCTTATTCTCAATCAGGTTGGAAGCATTTCTCTGCCTTTGGGTACAGGCACTGCCTCTTTTCCCCTCGCCCTTGTTTCTGTGACTGTAGCAGCAGTCACTGCAGCGAGGTGACTAAATGCCTGGTAGGGTTGCATTAACTGTCGTGTGAAAAGTGAATTCCGTTATGATGTAGCACTTTGTTATAAATGAAATGAGAGCCACACGAAGCATGTGTGTCGTAAACACTTTATGGTGGCGCAAGTGTAAAGTCCAGTGCCCACTGTTATTTACTGGCTTAGATTATATTTAAATGACTCCCATTTGAAAAGGACAGTGTATAACATTGAAGGTTTCAGATGTGTGTGTGTGTGTGTGTGTGTGTGTGTGTGTGTGTGTGTATGTGTGATTTCTAAATTGCACCATTGTATTTTAATTTAGATTGTAATATACTCAATTCTAAATGAAGTTACTGTATTTGATTGGGCAGAATTTTGCCAATACTTATTTCTTTCTATAAATAATTGATTTTTAAAAAACATAGTCCTTGCATGGCTCTTGGACCTGTCTTTCACTAGGTCATAAAGCTCACTGTGGTGGGCCCGTGACACTGACTGCTCACGGCTCCATAGCTCGCCTTATGCAGAACAAACCTCCGGACAACAGCTCCGTCTGCCTCCTCTTTCCCTTCCTCACATGAAATGGCAACTCCATTGGCAGCCATCTCCTCCTATAGCTTGGGCTCTGTGCAGGTGTAAGCCAGCTCCTGGCACCCCCCGTGCACCATCGCACACCTGTAGATGCACCTCGCACCACAGACTCAAGCTGAAGGCTACCTACCAGCTTACCTTGGTCTCAGAGGAGGGCTTGGGATGGCCTAGTGTCCTCAGATGCCCTAAATTGTGATGTGAGAAATGTGAAGTCCTCAGGTTTATCATTCAGTCTGCAGTTGCCTCTGCGTCGTTACCCACTCTAGCCAGTCTGCTCCCTTAGCAGCTAGAATGGAAGAAAGGAAGGAAGAACCTGCCAGTGAGGAGAAAACAAGCCAGGCTTAGCTCTGCTAACTCTGTCCTCAACCCTCTTAAAGTGACTAGGAGGCAGAATTCTGAGGATGACAGGAAGCTACTCACTGAGGACATGCAGAGGAAAGGAGTGGGAGGTGTGGTACGGTGCTACATAAAATCTGCCGTAAGGCTTCTCTGATGAGGAACACTTCAACTAATGGTTAATTCTACACACAAAGTACAGAATAACACTTTAAAAGCATGACCTAAAATAGCTAATCACTTGAAGGCGTTCCAAGTGGATGCATTGTACCAGACGCCAATCTCAACTGTATGGCTCCCCCCCCCCCCAGCTCACACACTGCAGCTTTTCTGATGAGAACTTCACACGAGGGCAGCCAGTGGGCCTGGATGGAAGAGAAGGACAGCCTAGTGTCATCTGAAAGGACAGAGCCTCAATTGAGAAAGCGGCCTCCAGAAGATGCCATAAGGCATTTTCTTAATCAGTGATTGACAGGGGAGGGCCAAACCATTATGTGTGGTGTCCCCCTTGAGCTGGTGGTCATGGGTTCTACAAGCAAGCCGGTAAGCAGCACCCCTCCCAATGGCCTCTGCATCAGCTCCTGCCTTCAGGTTCCTGCCTCGTTTTGAGTTCCTGCCCTGACTTTATTCTATGATAAACAGCAATCTGGGAGTGTAAGCCAAAAAAAAAGCCCTTTTCTCCCCAACTTGTCTTTCGGTCTTGGTGTTTCTCGGCACAGCAATAGAAACCCTAACTAAGACAAGTTGGTCCCCGGAGAGTCGGGTCTTGTGACTGATCTGACCATGTTCAAGGGAAGATTTTTGAAGGACTTCTGAACTCTGGGCTAGAAGAGCCCATGAGTGTTGAGAGCTCAGTGGGGTGTTTTCTAGGAGCTGGGAAGATAACGTTAAGAGCCATGCAGAGTATGGAGGCCTGGCTTGTGAGGTTCCAGAGGGAAATTTAAAGGCCCTATGGGGCTGTTTGCTATTTTGAATTAAAAGTCTTGTCATCAGGTCCACTGGGGCTGAAGAATCAGCCTTGATTAACAGAGACCAGCGCAGTACCTGAATGCTGCAAATCCTCTTACTTCGAGTCAACACGTGCTAGCTTTGCCCTTGTCACATACTAGAAGAAGTCTTAGCTCTGCGCTAATCCAAGCTCTCTATGTGGAATTTGTAGAAATGGCCCCAATGAAGTAAATTACCCTCTCAAAATGACTAGAGTCACCTGGTGTCTGTGGGGATCCGATCCAGGATGCCCTTGGTCAGATCCCCTTGGATCTTCAAGTCCTCTGTAGAAAGCGAGTTTGTATTTGCATGTTCCCCCCACCCACACCTCCAAGGCGTTTTAAACCGTGTTCTTGCATTACCTAGTACAATGTGTAAGTAGCTACCCTGTATTGTTAGGAAGTAAGAAAAAGGTCTATACGTGTTTAGTTCGGTTGTAACTGTTTTCCAAATATTTCAGATCTGCAGTGGGTCGAGTCCCCGGGTGCAGAACAGGAGAGGGGCAATGTAGTGACAAAAGGTAGGCCTGTATTTTCTGAGTCTCAAACTCATACCTTTCCCCTGCCTCATAGCATCACAGGGTAATTTAAAGTGTCCAGAAGGGAGGAGCTGCAGAGTGCAGAGAAACTGCCATGGAATGAGGAAGTCAGGGTCTGAACTGCGCCGCCTAGTTCTTGTCTAAAGTTAAGTAAGCGATGTCACAGGCACCCTATCGTCTCTTCAGTCTTACAGGGACTTTATGCAAAGGTTCTGATGAATAATTCAGCCCTCGTAAATGAGCCTACAGCATTATTAATTGGTGAGGACATGTTCACATATGAGCTCCCTGTGGCTTATCAATTAATACTTCACAGTTCATGGGAAGACGTGGTTTTAATATGATCCATGGTGTAGATGTAGAAACACGATAATTACACAGATGCATTTCCCTGGAAGAAGGAACTCACGAGAGGAAATCAAGGACACGTGTAATTTCGCATATTTAAATGTGTATGGCCTAAGGGCCAGGTCTTATTCTGGATCATATATTCATGTTTAATTATTGAAAATGTTTACAGCTTGTCTTTAATGAAGCCTGTCTAACGAGGGATCCAGGCTTAGGGACTTGAAGTTGAAGAGATTAAATCCCCATCTACTTATCTTTTAATTGGTTTTTTTAAGCCCTTATTTTTTTACTGAAATTGAAGAACTCGTCTTGCATTCTGCCTGAATACCCGCTTTATTTTTTTAAGTCAACATCAAATACAAATACATAACAGATTTGCTTTCAGTTAATGTTTAAAATCACATTAATTTCACATTCGTTCCTGAAATGGCTAGGTACACGGTTTACTGTGAGCATGTAAAAGATGCGGCAGGTGAGGCACGGGTGTGGCTTGGTGGTAGAGCACTTTCCCAGAGTGCACGAGGTCCTGAGTTCAGCCTTCAGCACCAAAACAACGAAAACCCTGTCACGTTAAAATACAAAGCCATAAAAAACAGTTGAGCAGACTTAGAAATACAGAAAAGATACAATTTATTATAACCGTACAGAAGGGGATGAGATAAATCTTATCTGTGTCAACAGTTTGCTAGTCTGTTAGGATAGATAATGCAGGAGAATGATGGAATGTTCCAGGAGAATGGAGTTTACATTCAAGAGTGCCCAGTGCTTGAAGAGATGCCTGCCTAGAAAGACATCTTGGCCATCCTTGGACAAAATCGTCAGGCCTTTGGACTTAGAGACCCCATGTACCTTAGTATTAGAAAGCGATACTCCTTTTTTTTTTTTTTTGGTTTTTCGAGACAGGGTTTCTCTGTGTAGCCTTGACTGTCCTGGACTCACTTTGTAGACCAGGTTGGCCTCGAACTCACAGCAATCCGCCTGCCTCTGCCTCCCGAGTGCTGGGATTAAAGGTGTGCGCCACCACGCCCGGCCGCGATACTCCTTTTAACCGCCATAACATTTTAACTGAGGTCTGCCTGCCTTGGCTTGCCTTTCCATATGCTCAGAGGACTATGGGATGAAAGAGATGATCTCATGCAACCTTCTCCACTTACAAGTAAGCAGAGAGCCTCTTGAGGGAAAGTGGAGCTGTATTCTTGTGTATCCCTGCTCGCTGGGGCTGCATTCTGGTCACAAGGGATCAGAGTCTTAGAAGTGAATCTTTTAAATACATTTTCCCTTGCTTTTAAAAAGGTTCTGAAGAGCCACATGAACATCTGACCATTAAGAAACACCCAGGGCAAGAGTGCGGAGTTAAAGAGATGCATTTTTCGCAAAATATATCTTAACACCGCCCCCCACCATAGACTGAACTTTTAACAGACCTTGCCATCAAATTAATAGTTACCCCCTTGAGATCACTTAAGAATCTGTGCTCAACTGCTGTCCTACCGTGTACGCAGCCCGTTTTAAGTTTAATCTGCCTCCAGGAGACATTGTAACCAACCTCACTATGCCTTGGATTTTCCACACAACCAGCTTTTACAGCCTAAGCTAATGCATAGCTTAAAGCTTAGGTTATGTTATCTTCCAGTCCTCTGACCCGGAACTTGTGTGTGTGTGTGTGTGTGTGTGTGTGTGTGTGTGTGTGTGTGTGTGTGTATGTGTTGTAATCATTTACGGAACACAGCCAACAGGGGCTGGAGAGATGGCTCAGAGGTTAAGAGCAGTGGCTGCTCTTTCAGAGGTCCTGAATTCAATTCCCAGCAACCACATGGTGGCTCACAACCATCTATAATGAGATTTGGTGCCCTCTTCTGGCATGCAGGCATCCATGCAGGCCGACCACTATGCATAATAAAATAAATCTAGAAAGAATGAAAGAAAGAAAGGAAGAAAGGAAGAAAGAAAGAAAGAAAGAAAGAAAGAAAGAAAGAAAGAAAGAAAGAAAGACCCTGTCAACTGGTTGGGAGCAACCTTAAACCAAATATCTGCCATAAATGTTGTAATCAACATGGATAAGGATTGCTAATGTCAGTTTGCTGTTCTGTTTGCTTATCTAACTCAGTCTGTTAAAGATTTCTGTTAGCTGGACATGGTGGCACACATCTTTCACCCCAACACTGGGGAGGCAGAGGCAGGTGGATCTCTGAGTTAAGGCCAGCCTGAACTACATAGCATTTGAAGGCCATCCAGGGCTCCATAGTGAGACCCTGTCTGTGTGCTTACATAAACACTTAGGGAAACATAAATCCAGTCACCTGGGAAACTATTTCTTACATCATGGTGGTCTTTGTCTCCAGGGAAGCAGTAGTTAGCCTAAACCTTTCAATACAGCTGGTTCTGTACCAATAAGCTCGAGCATGCTGTGAGATTGCAGTGTGAATTCTAGTGTGCACGCTCCTGTTTTCTTTCTGAGAAGACAGTTCCTGTTCTAACTCCCCCAACTGAGACCCTACCCTGTGAAAGAGTGTGAGTGACCAAGCCCCCAAATCCAAACTGTTCTTCCTCACGGGGCTTCCCTGCTCCTCCTCATCCTTGGCACTCAACACAGCCAAGAGCAGAATGCGGAGAGAGTGCACCTGCGAGTTCATGTTTTTCAAAAAAATAAAAGCTCGTGGCAATTCTAGAAATTCCCACCTCTTGCTTGTCACCTTCCGTAGCTCCTCAGCTCCCCAAGCATCAGCAGGCTTATGCTCCATAGCAGAACAAGAACTTGGTTTTCCTTGGCCCCTTCCTCCCATGTGTGGGATCCTGGAGAACTTCACACGTGCCAGGCAAGGGCTGTGGCGCTGAGCTACATACACCCCGGGCCTTTTCTCCAGACAGCATCTCACTGAGTTGCTCAAACTGGCATTGGACTTTCGTATTATGTAAGTTCAGCTTGGTCCAGGTCCAGCTTGGATACCATTCTCTTTAGTCTCCCTTTCCACCTAGCTTGCTCCTTTCTGGTCATTTGTATCTATTTCTGACTCTACTTAGAAGCTTCTCCAGTCTTGTGCACTCTACCACACTTGCCTGAATTCACAGGCACCGTTGTTTTCTTGCAGACATCCGCCACCTCTGGCTCTTACAGTCTCTCCGCCCCCTCTTCCACACAGATCCCTGAGCTTTGGTGGATCCTTGTGACATAGATGCCCCAGTCAGGGCTAGGCGGAGTGTTATACCTTTGTTTCGTTACTCTCAGTTTACACTTTGCATTTTCAGACACACCAGACACTTCTCTGAGGCCGTTTGTGGCCTGTTGGAAATGCCAGAAAGTAATTCTGGAGTGTCACCATGTTCACGTAGTCCTTTGCTCATTGATACTGCCTCTTATTCTGTCTACAAGTGAGCTTGTGTGTACAGTATATAGCTAGGAAGACAACGGGGAAAGGAAAGAGCTTTCTATAGCCCAGCAGAGAAAGAGGGCGGGGCAGAACTTGGTGTTGTCGCAGAGGAACCATGTTCAGTTCCCGGCACCCACGCCTGCAGGCTCACACCTGCCCATAACTCCACCTCCAGGGCATCCGCCACCCTCGTCTGGGCTCTGCAGGCGCTCGCACACAAGTGCCAGTCTGCTAACATGCAGGCTCAAATAAATAAAGGTAAGTCTTTTAAAAAGAAAAGAACAGAAAATGAAAAAGAAAAAAAAAAAACCAAAACAAAAAAATCTCTCTTGAAGTAACAATTGCAAAGAAATAATGTTTCCCAAGTAAATGATCTTGCACAGCTAAGCCCAAATATTCTCTCGTATCAACCGTCGTTGAATTTGTCAATTTTTTGTGGACATGAAACCCACCTCAAAGGGAATAAGAGAAAGTTGATTCTGGAGCTACATATATATGAGTGACCATGGCCTAACAATGGTTCTCAACCGTCCTAATGCTGTGACCCTTTAACACAGTGCCGCATTGTATGACGACCCCCAACCATATTTTGTTGCTACTTCATAACTGTAATTTTGCTACTGCTATCTGATATGCAGGATGTCTGATATAAGAGCCCCAAGGGGGTCATGACCCATAATTTTATGCTTGAGCGCCACTGTTAGGCCATGGTCACTCATATGTCGCTCCAGAATCTACTTTCTGTTACTCCCTTTGAGGTGAGAGCTGGGGTTGAGAACCACTGGCCTAAGGTGGGTTACCACAAATACTGTAAAATATGGAAAACAGTTTCAGAAAGCATTTTTGGTAACTTTATGATAACAAGTGAAGTCATGTGTCAAATGTGCTTCAAAATATTTTTCTAGCTGGACTTTCTTAGACCTACCAATGGTTTAAGTAATTATACAGGACTTTTAATAAAGTTTAAAGCTTAGGCCTTTTGCTGCACAGACTTTCAGCCGGGCCATCTAACTTACCCCGACTATTCTAGCCCACGACTGCCTGCCTCTGCCTCCCTTGTGGCTGGTTCTTTACCTCTCTGCCTCTGTTCACATCCATCTACCTCCGTGTCCCACTTCTGCCTTCTTCCTCCCAGAGTCCCTCTCTTTCCCGGAAGTCTTACCCTTCACTTTCTGCCCAGATATTGGCTGTCCTCTCATTATTACATCCAATAGGCAAGTGAAGAAGGATGAATGTTTACAAAATATGAGACCGGTGATGGGCTGGCACGTAGCTCTCTGCCAGCTTAGCAATCAGCAATTGAATATACAGAGATATTCCTTCACGCAATGTGCCCCAGTGTGTGTGTGTGTGTGTGTGTGTGTGTGTGTGTGTGTGGTGTGTTTGCAGGTGTGTGCAGGTATTCATGGAGGCCAGAGGAATGTGCTGGATCCCCTGGAGCTGGAGCCACAGGCAGTTGTGGGACACATAATGCTGGTGCCGACAGCCACACTCAGGTCGTCTGCCAGAACAGCAAGTGCTCTTAACTATTGAGCCATTTCTCCAGCCCCACAGGACGGTCCTTAAACACATTGGTGGAAGCATCAAATAGGTAGATTGTAAATACAGTAAAATGAGGGAAATTCCTGCTATAGGCCTCAGATGCAGGAGAGTGCATAGGCGACTCCACCTCCACTTCCCAGCCAGCCTTTATTTATAAACCTTGGGCAGTGGGGAGGGGTTTTGAGGGTGAAGGTGTCTGATTCACTAGGGCTGAGGGTGCCAGGATACTTAATCTACGTACAGTGATGTAGTAACATGGGAGCCCTATCATAAGAAGGAGAAAAGAGCATTTAATTATCCTATACGTGAGGGGATGACTGCTAGGTACAATTAAAGGTCATTTGCTAGAGGCTAGGATCTCCTCAGCCTAGGATGGAGTACTTTAGGAATTCCCTATGTTAGTTGAAGAAGTTCCTTATCAGGAAAGGGTCAGGTTTGTAATCTTCCCTGAGGGCTATGTGATGCTCCTTACAAGATCTGGGGTTACCAGATCAGGTGGACTAAGAGCCCCAATGAGAAAAGGGAGTCTACCAACATGGACCTAGTGCAAAACTGGCTATCCGGAGAAGGCAGACTTCGACCTTATCCAGCAAAGTCCCGCACTCATAGATGTTCAATGTCAGGGCTACATTTTTGCTGGGACCTTCAGTTAATTTCAAGAAAAAATTATTTTCTAATTTCAAGGACAGTTTGCTCTAGATTCTACTAAATTTGAATTGTGAGTAAGACACTAGTTCAGGTGACGCGGGGGCGGGGTGGCGTGGAGGAATCCAACCCTTCCACGTGTTTCCAAGGCTGGTGGAGCCAGTGGTTTCTTCGGAAAATTGAAGATGTTGGCACTAACCATAAATTCCTGCAGAACTTAACTCTAGACAAACTCAGAGCAGGTGCTCTGGTGGCTGTCGGGGGAATTTCCTAGGGGGAATTTGAATTCTAACAACGGCTTGCACTAAGAGGAAGTATGCTAAACCGTAGAGCTTAGGATGCCAGCGGCGGGGGGGGGGGGGGGGGGGGGCGTGGGCGGGAAGGAGGGGGGCAGGAGCGTGGACCACAGAAGCCCTTCAGATCTCCCACCTTTGAGGGAACCTCCGATCCGTGATGGACAGCTAGCGAAGTCTCTGCCTCCTGAGCCTTTGCCAACACATAAAGAATGTTTTAAAAAGAATAAAGAAATAGAAGATGCTAGTGCCCACAGAGAATTATTTACCACAGATGTCCCCAGTCCCATGCTTACTTCCCTCCCACTGGAAATACGCCCTTTTTGAAGCTGATGAAAATTATGCGTTAGGGAAATTCTGTCACCCTCAGCCTAAAACACACCCACAGGTCCCCAACAGAGTCACTGGGTTGGTCACGGGATCGCTGCTGAGGCAGGATGAAGCCATTCACTCGGTGAGTTCAGGGGATTAAAGCGATGTGTGCTGCGCTGAGTCAGCAAGTCTCAGGGCCCCACCCCCACCCCCACCCCGCGTCCCCACTGCCCTAATTCACATTGCTCTTCCCGAGTCAGGAGTCAGTGCTGAGAAAAAAAAAGTGATGTGGCATCTCTAGCGGACCTGCCCATCTCTCCCACATATCCTATTGCCTTTGCCCGTGTTCTCTGTCCCGAAGGACCCCAACCCCCCAACTCCAAACATGAGACTCTTTTGTAATTTTACTTGTCCTTCTCAAGAAGAAGAAGAAGAAAAATCAATTGCCGTCTCCGTCCTACACCATCTTCTGTCTCAGAATAGAGATGTTCTTCCACATTCCTCGTGTTTACTCGGGTTTAATACAGACGACCCTCTCCACGATCCACAGGAAACGGGCCTGCGTTTGGTCACCCGGAATTGTCCTTCTGTGTAATTGGGGGAAAGGTTACACTAATGAAGCTGATGCTGGCTCTTGGTCATATACTCATCAATATTCCTGCCCCAGTAAGTTCTTTGTTATCTGGGTCCTGAAAGGTGTGTTGGTTCAAACTTTAATGTTTCTCACGTAAGCTACTTTCACATTAAAGCAGGCTCTGCTTTCCCATCTACTTTATAGCCCAATTTAGACAGAACAGAACTCTCTAAAGTCAAGTGTGGATTTCGTCATAGGCAGGGGAAGCAGATCATGCAAAGATTTTTAGAAAAATGAGAAGTGTGGGGCAATCTGTGCCCAGGGATTTTTTCCCCCTTCCATATGGTGGCCATTGGGCTGGACACCGAGGGTGCACAGAGAAGTCGCTGGTGTCCTGGCCCTTGCAGAAACTTGCACTCCAATAAGCTTATTCATTAAAAGTAAAATAACAACCCAAACCACTGGAACTCAAAACCAACAGTCACTCCAAAGGATTATGGGAAGCGTTGTGCTCATCTCTGTCACTGTCTTGGTTTCTGTAGGACATGTTACTCTCTTGGGGAAATATATTCTAAATCCTGTTTCCTTAAGCCGTTAAAAACCCATGCTTGTTACTAATCAATGTGTGCAACCTTCATGAAGTAAAAACTGCCCCTGGGTGTCCTTGGAAGGGAAAGATGGAGAAGTCTGTTTCCAAGGCTTGAAAGGAGGCAGAAGGCGGGGCATGGGGTGGGGTGGAGTGTGTCGGGGGAGCTCTAACAAGCTTCCAGAGATTTCAGAGCTGCCAGTGTGCACTTAGGCATTGGATCAAGGCCAGAAGAACCTTCTAGCAAGAGGAAGCAGAAGCTGTGTTGAAGGAGGTCCATGAGCTGAGACCCCCCAGGGAAAGTCACTGAGCTAGAAGCCGGGCCCCTAAGGGTTAAGGAGGAGCTCAGTGGTAGAGATGTATGCCTAGAACACATAAGGCCATGGGTTCAATTCCCAGCAGCACCACAAGTTAACAAAATAAACTATATACCAGTTATGTAGACATATTTGTTAGGGCGACTGCCCAGCCCAACTGGAGAGGAGTTTTGGAGGCATGTGTTGTACTGGGAGCAGGCTCTGGAAACAGAGCCAAATTCTGATCGGATTCCCCTCCCCCTTACTGAGTCATCTGGCCCAGGCCCCTGCCTCTGAGCGCATCCTGCCTGAATGTGTCTGGCCCACTTGATGGAGATATTAAACCTCATTCTGGCATCTGCTGCTGATCTTAGAGGTGTGAGCCTTCAGAGAATGGGGCTGAGGAGAAAGGGTGAAGAAACAGTACCAGAGGGGACCTGACCGGGGTCCCAGCAGGGAGAGGCTGGCTGGAGGTGGGGCCCAACCTCCACATTCACATGTCTTCCCACACTTAAATGTGAGCAGCTGGCTCCAAGGCTTTGGGGGTACTCTCAGAGGTAGAAACAGCCACTTGCAGACTGGCACAGTGGAAGGAATTTGACACCTAGCCCTGGAAGGCAGTGTGCATGGCCTTGCCTGGGTGGGAACCCCTCCCCCTTACCGAGTCATCTGGCCCAGCCCCTTGCGTCCAAGCACATCCTGCCTGAATAACTCTGGCCCACTTGATAGAGCTATTAAACCTCATTCAAAAGTCTAGTCTCTCAAAACCCCTCTTCCAAAAGAGGAGTTGGTGACAGGAGGCCTTCCTTCCTCTCACTTCTGTGCGCCATGCACTCAGCTAGCAAGCTCTTATGTCAACTCTTCGGATGCAAACAGATCTTGAATGGTCCAGGGGTGTCACATCCAAGGAAAGTTACCATCTCCTGATGTTAAACTTTCTCAAAGCTGAGACCGCTGGTGTGTGAAACAGTGCGCACTACTATGCCAGAGACTCTCCACCCATGGGACCTGAGTAACGAAGGGTCAGTACTATCCCAGAGGTTTGGGGACCATCTCTCTAGATTGGTTCCAGCACTAAGACTCGATTTAAATTGGCAACACCCCATGTGCCCGGGCACACCTTATGGGCTCAGCGTGAGAAATGGTGCGATAGGGAATGAACGGGTGCAGGGAGGAAGCACAACCCTGCCCTGTGGAGACTCAGTGCGCAGGGGTCAGGCACAGCAGCCCTGCCACCTGTGGGTCTGCGTAGTGGCAGAGTGTGTATGTGCGTGTGTGCGCATGCTCACGCATGTGTGCATGGTGGCGGTGGGGGTTGTATTTGGATGAATTCCCATGGTGCTGCGCAGAACTTTGAAATGTCCTATGTGTTTTTAAATATTCTTGCCACACAAAGATTGCATGACATTTTAACAAAAAACATCCCTTTTGTATTTTGCTTTTGTAATATTTGAGGGTTTCTAGATTTTCATTTTCTGGCCACGTATACTTTTGTAAGGGAATGTTGACGTCTTGAGTGTTTTTATAGAAAACTATAGCAAATGTCAACTGTATGCACTGATAAATATTGTTCACATGCAATTTTTCTTCCTTTCAATTGGACTTTTTAAGGAACTGTGCCTTGGCAGAGCATTTTCTTTAAAATGCTGCTTCATTTTACACACTGTGAATGCTGAAGATTCTGAAAAAAATAAGGGTGCATTTAAATCCCTGCGCCATTACATTGTAGAGATGGTAATGTGCATTGCTTTGCCAGAGTGATAATTAAATGTTTAATGGTTTCGAACGCTTAGTTCAGAATAGAGATTCTAGTCATCGCTCACCGAGCCACGCCCACAAATGGGCCCTGTGTCTTTGGGAAATGCACTCCGGGATGGTGACTTCCTTCACTTAGGAAATATGGTCATGTTGACATTATGGTTTCTCTGCTTGTGGATTTGTAATAAATGTGTACTGAAAGCACTTGTGATAACGTGGTCCACGACGAATTTTGTTTTTAATCAAACTCCAAATGGCAGGAGAAGTGGAGCCAAAGCTCCGCGAGCATTCAGGCAGCAAGATGTGGTGGGAAAAACATGAGTTAGAAGTGGAGGAAGCTGAGCCAGCTCCAGCTCTTCCACTGATGAGCCCTGGAACTGGAGAGTCTGTTTCTTTCTGTCTTTGGAGCACGCCCCCTCCCAAGCCCAGCCCTCATCCACCAAAAACTACACTTAAAATCGAGGAGGAAGGTCACATTATGATGATCTCAGATGTGTGCAAATTGTCAGAATCAAAATGGCACCACTTATGTCAAATCTTAACTGACAGACAGGGGTGGGGAGGTGGGGGGGTGGAAGGGGGTAGTGGCTAAGAGAGGTTCCTCACGCCCAGTTGGCCTGTACCAACAGCTATGAGAAGGCTGCCTGGGGCCTGAAAGATGGCTAAGAAGTGCAAATCTGCAAGGCTGTAGGCTGTATCCTCAGAAACACACACACACACACGCAAACACATACATGCACACATATTTACACATGCACACACATACACATGTACACACATACACATGCTACATATATATACACATACACACATTCCATATATACACACAATACCTCTGTCACAGCCCTCTAAAACCTAACACACACACACACACACACACACACACACGCATGCACATGCACACGCACACGCACACGCGCATACACACACACCCCACAGATACAGATACTCCTGCTGGGACATCTGTCTAATACCTGTTCAGCCTTGGATAGGCTTCTTATTGGCTCCCACAGCCAAGCATGCTTTCCCCCCCAAAGAATTAATGCAGCTTTTTTCCATTTTTACCTTCAAATGGTTCCTCTTTCACTTACCTCCTTGAGTCTGCCCATAGGGCATATGTATTCCCATCACTTGTTCACTTCTGAGAGAATTCCTGATCTTGACTCCTGCCCATGGGGTATGTACATTAACACTGCAGTGTTGATTCCTGGAAGCGAATGCTCCTTCTCTGTCATTTACGTTCATGGCACATGGGTTTCGAGATGGCCTCCCACAGATACTGTTTGCTCACATCTTTCCACCATTTTGGGTCTCTCACAGGCTTCAGCATCCGCTATTGGTTAGATGGGCATCAGATATCTCTCTCCAAAGTCATACAAGAAGGAGAATTCTTGTCCCAATTTGTTTGGCATTTTTTTTCCATTATGAAACAATACACAAGTGTTGAGAGTTCTTAAACCACAGGTGTGTGTGTTTCCCCCTTCTTGACATACAGCTTTAATACAGTACATGCCACACTTGTGTCTTTTTATTATTTCCTGAGCATTTTCTGATGACAACAGAAATGGGTAGTTTAAAATATTACATTCTATTTCGAGCATAACTTTGTCCCAGAGGAGATGCATTCTGGAGAATACATGGTCATATATTTGTCCCCACCTTAGTTACTAATGGTTTCCTTTGAAAAGATACTTAGAAGGAGAATTGCTTAGTTCAGCTATAAAGGCTTTGTGCATCACTATCTCCACATTAATTCTCCATCCCTGTTAGGCTCGACCAGCAAACGAGTCAGGCCTGAGTGAGCGATCTGCTTCAGCAGGAGGAGACGAGGTGTGACACACTAGGCTCTCCTTGCCCTTGTGTTTTTCTGCACATCTTATAACCACGTGACCCAGAAGAATGGGCCCTGGTTCATCTCTTTAGCTCGTTTTACCATAAAAACACTGGACAAGATGTTCTTTAAAACCCTATCTCTCCTATCAGTCCTAACTGGAATATTTTCATCAGAGCCCCACCCCCAAGGTTTAGGGAGCTGTGCAGAAGAGGCTATAAGAGCCAGAGGACATGGATGACTCCAAGGAAATAGCTTCTTCCATACACAGCAGGACGGATGCCCACACAGACTCACAGGGACAACAGCGGTGAGCACAAGATCTGCACATACTCAAGCCAGACCAAATCCCAAAGTGGAGAAGGGGAAGTGGTGACAAAGACCCACCCTAACCAAGAAGAAAATCATTTTCTCCAACTAAGCATAACTGGGTACATCAACCACACTCCATACATTGCTCAACACAAAATTAATTTCATGGTGTCGTGTGTGTACTTTTTGCTTTGTCTTACTGGTTTTTTGTTTGTTTGTTTGTTTGACTACTTCTAAAAAATATTATCTATATTATCTCTGTCTGTCTGTCTATCTCTATCTATGAGGCAGAGTGTGTCTCTGTAGGCCTGGCTGTCCTAGAACTTGATATGTAAACCAGGTTGGCTTTGAACTCACAGAAGTCCTCCTGCTTTTGCTTCCTGAGTGCTGAAATTAAAGGCATGTACCACCGTGCCTGGCCCCTTGTTTTTTAATTTTTTGGTTTTTGTTTGTTTGTTTTCAGGGAAGGAGGAAGAACATACAGTTGGGTAGGTAGGGAAGTGAGAAGGAATTGAGAGGAGTTGGGGCAGGGGAAAACATGCTCAAAAATCTATTTTTAAAAATTAATTAAAAGCCAGGTGGTGGTGGTGACACACACCTTTAATCCCAGCACTTGGGGAGGCAGAGGCAGGTGGGTCTCTGAGTTTGAGGCCAGCCTGGTCTACAGAGTGAGTTCCAAGACAGCTAGAATTACCCAGAGAAACCCAGTATCGAAAATAAACAAACAAACAAACAAATAAAATCCTATCTATTCTGAATTCTAGTAAACACAAGGAAGGGGCACTGTAGGAGGAGATGGGGCAGGGAGGGGAGCTCAGTTTGGATGTCTGGAGATGGGACGGGTTGGGGAGACTCATTTTCCACCCCTGGAGTCCTAGAGTGCTGTTCCGTGCCTAAGTTACTGGGTGGGCATCATTTGTCCTCCAAAAGTAGTTAACTTGTCTGGGAATTTTATCAGCAGAGCATCTTCTGGAAGCTGCAGACTCCATTTGTCCTCCTTACTTGGACATACCTGTGAGTCAGACTGCTCAAGCCCGACGTCCCCCCAGTGCTGAGCTCAGTAAGAATACCAACATTTAGGACGCATGCGCTGGCTCCCATCCTGGTCTAAGTGCGTCCTGCGCATCGGCCCTAGCAGCAAACCAGAGCAGGTTCTATTATTAGCTCCATTTTTGCATAAGAGGAGCAAACCGCCCAAGGTCAAATAGCAGGTGAGTTTGAAGCTGGGTTGGAGAACAAGCTGTGTGGCTGCAAGGAAGTGAGAGTAGCCCTTTGGTCCAACAAACCCACGCGAGTGTTTCCACGGGCCAGGGATGTGTGTTGGGCAGACTCTGTGCTGTGTTGTCACATCCTATCATCACTTACGCTTCACCACACTCGGGTGAGGCAGATGTCACAACTCCCATCCCACACATCCCACAGCGGTTGAAATAGATAATAGTGCTGAAATCCCAAAGGCCAGGGTCATGGGTCTGCATGAGAGCCCAGGAACAGAGCACAGGAGTGCATGTGGTTCACAGATGTGGGAGATTTAAGGACACTGAGAACTTCCTTTCCTAATACTGACTGGAGTCTCTCCCACAGACAAGAGGCTATGGCTGTGTTCTGCTTGCCACTTCCAATTTTCATTAATTTCCTCCCTCGACAAACCAGAACATTGCTCGCATTCAGCAGAACTCCCATGGAGCTCCCGCAATGTAAATCCCTCTCATGGCCAGAGCCTGTCAGGCCTGTGAGATGGCTCAGAGGGTAAGAGTGCTTTGCCAAGACGAATCACCTGAGATAGCTCCATCCCTGGAACCCGCATAGCATTGTAGAGGGAGAGCACACACACACACACACACACACACACACACACACACACACACACACACAATGGCTCCATCAATCAACCAATATAAGTTTGAAAATTAGGTTGAACTTGCCAACATTCCAGAGTGAGTAGGGAGGGCAAATGTGTCCCCACCCCTGGCTAAGGAGCCATTGGCTAATAATAGCCATTAGGGAATGGGGAACCATTTTTTTTCTTTCAAGATGTATTTATTTATTATTTATAAAATGCTCTGCCCACACGTGTGCCTGCATGCCAGAATAGGGCACCAGATCTCACCATAGATGGTCGTGAGCCACCATGTGGTTGCTGGGAATTGAACTCAGGACCTTTGGAAGAACAGATAGTGTTCTTAACCTCTAAGCCACCTCTCCAGCCCCTGCTTTTTTTTTTCCTTCTTCTTTATTGTGTAGCCACTGGCAAAAGGAGGAGATGTTGGGAGAGTGGTCCAGAGGCAGGGGGAGGGGGATAGGAGAAGATAATGATGGATATGATCAAACTACATTATTTACATGCATAAAATTGCCAAGGAATAAGTGAGCAAATGTTAAGTTACAAAAATAAACAAAGGATGTCCATGGTGCCTCTAAGAACAAGTTACTGCACAGCCAGGGGCTGCGCACCCATCCCTTCCTCATGTGCCTCTCTCTCTTCCTGGAGCACACTTACTCACCAAGTGCTTCCTCCCAGGTTTCTGTCACGGGCCACAGAGCATTTTGACTTCAGTGCTAAAGTCCGGGATTCAGATGTGTTCTAGACTAGGGGAAGGGTGGCTTAGTTCTTCCTTCTCCACTTACTGTGAAAACCAACAGACTCCTGGCTCCTGGGCAGATTTGCAAGACTGCTTTGGAGAAGCGATAGAAGTCCGGGTCGTTCCTTCGGGACACACTCATGTCAAAGCTGCATGCATCATCTACCCCGGTGCAGGCTGGAATAAAGCATGCCAAGGTCGGGGCCCCCCTCCTCTCTGCTTCTTCCCCATGCTCAGTGAAGAAATCTTTCTGGAATCTTCTTCTTTTCCTCGTACTTGCTCTGTATCACACCTGACCAAGACAGGGAGACAGGAAGCTGCCTGTGCATTTCTGACAGGTCATCAGTGGTTCTCAACCTTCTTGATACTGTGACCCCTTAATACAGTTTCTCATGTTGTGGTGACCCCCAGACGTAAAATTATGTTCATTGCTACTTTATAACTGTAATTTTGCTACCGTTATGAATTGTAATGCAAATGTCTAATATATAGGATATCTGATATGTGGCTCCTGTAAAAGGGTTGTTTGACCCCCAAAGGGGTTGTGACCCATAGGTGAAGAACCAGTGTTCGAGGTGGTAAGGTGGTACCCAGCATTCTCTTGCATGCTAGCCCACACAGTTTAACAACTCTGTTGACATGTTTTGTTTTAAGACAGAGTCTCAAGTAACTCAAGCTTGCTTTAAGTGCTATGTGCTTGAGGTGGTCTTGAATTTCTGGTCTACCTGCCTTCGCCTACCCCGTGCTATAATTGTAGATCTGTGCCACCATACCTAGCTATAGCTTCAGATATTTAAGGTGTGAACCATTGTGATACGTTTATACCCATGATAGTGAGATACCCACTATCCTCTTTTCTTCCCTTTTCCCTTGTCTCCATCTTCCAACCCAGGCAATCGTGATTTGCCTTCTACCACTGTAGATTGGTTCCATTTTTTTCTGGAATCATCTGTAAATGGAATCCTATTGTATATAAAGTTTTCATATCCATAACGCAAGTATTGGTGGTTCACTCTCTTTTATTGCTGAATTCCATATTATTCCACTGTAATGACATACTACAATTTGTTTTCTATTCACCTATTGATAGATATTTGTCCCACAAATAGTTTTTTGCTCTTAACAAATAAAACCATTTTGAACATTTGTGTAACTCCTTGCCTGGACATATGTTTTCCCCCTCTTGTATAGACACTGCGAGACTCCAAAATGTGCCACCCACAAAATACATTTCTTTGTTATCTATCAAAATAGCCATTCTGAGAAATGCAGACCACATTGGCTCTGAAAAGATGACCCTTCTTAGAGGAATTTATATCTAAAAAGGAACTCCACACTTGTAAACAGTCAGAGATTATATACTTGGCCTTTTCCATCTGATAGACCCCTTTCCTCAGAGCAGGGATCTCTCTACAGGAAAACGATACTGAGGGGGTGTGTGTGAGAGCTGCCACAGGTAGAAGTTGCCTCAGGTGTCGGTTACCTGGGAGACTTCATCTGAATGACATACACCCCTTGTGCTCTGAGCATCCGCTCTGCTCAATCTTGTTAATATTTGTTGCTTTTCTCCTGTTAATCAGTCTATTGACAGTTTAATTAGTTCATGGCACTAAAATTATGGAAGCTTTAAGTGAAAGGAACAAGTTTAAAACTTCCCCATAATGCCTGCACATGGACTGGCCGGCTGTACAGTAATCACCGTATAGAGATTGCCAGAGCGGCTGCTCCATTCTGTAATGGGGACTTACAGGTTGCTTTGCTGAGAGCCCTGACTCTTCACTGGGCTCCGAAATGCCTGATGGGGAACTAAAAACAGGATAAAACTTGGCATCTTTGCCTCCCCTTTGTGTCTGTCCCCTTGATTACCCTACACTTGGGTTGGATTTCTGCTTGGCTCTGCCCAGTAGGAAAGTGGTAAGAAGTAAGAAGTGTCTGTCTGCCAGGTGTGGTGGCACAGGGCTTTAATCCCAGCACTCGGGAGGCAGATGCAGGTGGATTGCTGTGAGTTCAAGGCCAGCCTGGTTTACAAAAGAAGAAGAAGAAGAAGAAGAAGAAGAAGAAGAAGAAGAAGAAGAAGAAGAAGAAGAAGAAGAAGAAGAAGAAGAAGTAGTGTCTGTCTGAAAATGGACGACACAAGGTTGATCAGCCCTAAATCTGCCTCCCTCCTCTCCCCTCTCTCCCTCAAGTGTTGAAAATGCCAAGGGAAGAGCTAAGATGCTTTCAAGATTTATGGGGATATAATTATCCCCCGTGTCAATGGTTAACTTTCGCAACAGCCTGTTTTAGACCATGGGAGCATCACTAGATGTGGCCAGTCATTGTCCTGAACCTTCAAAACACAGTGAGGACCAAGAGGTTCTCTTCCTTGTAAAGCAAGCACTCCACCACCGAGTCCCGGGCTGAAGGCTCATTTTCATTGCCAACCTCTCCATTAAAAAACAAACTGTGGCGGGCATGGTGGCACACGCCTTTAACCCCAGCACTCGGGAAGCAGAGGCTGGCAGATCGCTGTGAGTTCGAGGCCATGCCTATAATCCTAGCACTCAGGGAGGCACTGGCAGGCAGAGCTCTGTGAGTTCGAGGCCAGCTTGGTCTGTAGAGTTCTAGGACTGCATAGAGAAACCCTGTCTTGAAAAACAGGGTTAAAAAACTTTACCTAAAAAAACTTTACCTCAGATTTCAATGTCAGTGAGTGGTTTTCCAGAGAGTACTGCAAATCCTCCTGTGGCTTGTTCAGTTAGCAACAGTCATCAGGGTTTGTCTTCAATCCTGTACCTAAAGGTGTTTGAGTTCTCTCTCTCTCTCTCTCTCTCTCTCTCTCTCTCTCTCTCTCTCTCTCTCTCTCTCTCCCTCCATTAACTTAATGCCTACCCTCTAAAATGTGTCTTTTTATTTAACAAGCTCAAATACACTTGTAATGTCTGTTATCAGTAATAGTAATTTTTTTTTTACCTTGTTGGTTTTTTTTTAATTTTCTTTCTTTCTTTTCTTTTTCTTTTTCTTTTTTTTTTTTTTTGGTCTTTTTGTTATTTTGTCTTTTTTTTTTTTTTTTCCAGAGCTGAGGACTGAACCTAAGGCCTTGCGCTTGCTAGGCAAGCACTCTACCACTGAGCTAAGTCCCCAACCCCAGTAATAGTAAATTTTAAAATTTAAATCTTACAGCCATGGGAAATTTTTAAAATTTTAAGTTATAGCTCATATACATATTCTAGGTGCAGAAAAATATGATACAAGCCTAAAAGCATATTATTTGGAGTAAAGTTTTGTGTGTGTGTGTGAGTGTGTGTGTGTGCATGCATGTGTGTGTATGTTTGTATGTGTGTGTGTATGTTTGTGTGTGTGTGTGTGTGTGTGTGTGTGTGTGTGTGTGTGTGTGTGGCGGGGGCAGGGGGGAGCGTCATGGTATCTTATCTGGAAGAGGAGAAGGGCACTGTGTAAACTCGGGGGTTGATGGATTCTTCCAGTATTGTTTTTAATGCTGTGCTTTTTAGACTCTATTGCTTACATTTAAAAGAATGGTTTTACTTTTACAACGTCGGCACTTACAATATCCCAGAAATTATGTTAAAACTGTGGTGAAAAATTCTACATGTCACCTGAGAAGCCATAGCAGGCATGACTGATTTTTCAGTCACTTTAGAAAATGTGTGGGTAAAATAACACTAATAAAGAAACATCCACCGCTCTACCGCACTGATTCCCACAAAAGGCTGAGCAGGAGCTGGCATGATGCCCGCTGCAAACTGGCAGCCTCTTCTAGGCATGGAGGTGAGCCGTTCAGGAGAGTGGCTTTGACTCAGCACCAGGAACTCCTTCCTTCTGCATGGGGCCAGCCTGCCAAGAGTGCCAGGTTCCTCTGCTTGTTGAAAGGCAGTTGGAAGGTAAGAAGCCTAAGCATAGCCGGTTTTACCCATTCTTGTTAAAGATTCTCCTGAGCATCTATTTGGATGGAGGAAGAAGGGACCAGAGAGTGAATTCTGAGCTATATGGGTGGGTGCATATCTTTAAGATAGTATGCTCAGCTGATCGTGGTGGTGCATGCCTGTAATCCCAGCACTTAGGACGCAGATCTCATTGAGTTCGAGGCCAGCCTGGTCTACAAAGTGAGTCCAGGACAGCCAGGACTACAAGAGAAACCCTGTCTCAAGAACCAACCAACCAAACAAACAAACAAACAAAAAAAGACAGTATGCTCCTGGGGGCTGCTGGGATCGGGACCACGTCAGCCATCTTTACTTAAGGTGAATAAAGACTGGCCCATGGGCTGGAGGTGTGAAGGGGTCATCTTCTCTCTTCTTCCCCCATTTTTCTCTCCGTTCTTCAGCTTAGGTTTTGGAGTGGAGTTCTTCATTGTACATGGGCAGATTTCTTCCTTTGCGAGTGTTTTTATCTGATGGTTTAAAGGAGAAGCCCCACAGGCTTGTATATTTGAAGACTTGGTCCCAAGTTGACGGGCCTGCGTGGGAAGGATTTGGAGGTGTGGTCTTGTTAAAGAAGATGTGACACTAGGGATGGGCTTTGGAGTTTCAAGAGAAACTGCTGATACCAGAGCTTTTTCTGCCTAGTGGTTGTTGATCAAGATGTGAGCTCTCGACTTTTCCTTTATGGACTCCAACCCTGTGAACCAGTAAGCCAAACTAAATGCTTTCTTTTATAAGTTGCCCTGGGTGTGGTGTTTTATCATAGCAATGGAAAAGTGACTAAGACAGAAGAGGACCTGGTGAGCAGTGGCGCTAAAACTGAACATGAGACAATGTTTGACAAAGAGACAATGAACATGAGACCATGACAGGATGGGGACCCAGATGGATGTGTGAGAGACTCGTTTTCCTGCCTCCCCCTCCCACAAGTCAAATGGAAGGATGGTATTTCCATCACCATTTCAGGACCATGTTCCAGGATGGATGTCAAAATGAAACTCTAGGAAGTAGAGAGATTTTCTACCTACAAAATAGTGGTTAATCTGGGCCAGGGACCCAACTCCTTGGCCAGACCAGGGGTGCTGGCAGTTCAGGGTCAGTGGGGAAGTGGGCAGGAATGGGGAGAAGTGTGTGCCGAGATAAGGAAGGGTTGTAGTAACCCAGGCAGCTGCCATGCTCCGGGAATCTTGTCTGGAAAGTTTGCCCCCTTGCCAAATTACATTCCAAAGGTTCCAGCACCACTCAGCTCCTTCGGGTCAGGCTCTTGAAGGGTTTAGTCAAAATCTTGACAACCAGCCACACCTCAGCCAGACTCTGGCTGTCCAATTGGTACCTTAAAAAGTAGAGACCCAAGAAATGCAGGGCATCGAAACAAGATTTGATTGAGAGCAGAGATGCTGTGGTAAGGGTCTCCCGGGACCTCTGGCTAGGGAGGTACCTGGTGAGAATCAGCTGGTGGAGGAGGGAGAGGGAGAGAGGCAGTACCCTGAGCTGATTTTCCTTCTTCCTCTGTTCTTAGAGGGAAGAGGGCCCTGCACATGTGCAAGGCAAGAACTCTACTACGGGGCACCCACAAATGCAATCAAATTATCCCAAGAGGAACAGGGAGGAACAAACTACAAGACATGCTATGACATGACAGGGAGCTGGACAGAACAACAACAACAACAACAAGCAAAATGGGCAAAGCCTATCAAAACAAAATATGCATCCTCTGAGCAATCGTCTTTTTCAGTCTTCCCAACATTCCAGTTTCTGCCTATAACAAGTTTGAAGAGACACCTGATGTCTTCCATTAGGGATCCGGTTAAATACATGGTGGGTCAGTTGTTAGGGAAGACACAGAGACCTTGAGGACGCCTGCGGGGTTGGGAAGACTCCAAGCAGCCTTACAGATGGATGGGTCCATGTGGCTTAGAACACACACCTGGGTAAATGTTTAAAACCACCATAGGGCTCACGTTGGGCCAAAGCCAAGCAGTGCCATCTCAGAGCGAAGTTTCTGGGCTACAAGGAAGAAAGAGTCTGAAATTTCCCTCTGAAGTATGAAATTCTTCTTACAACTTTGCCATTGAGATCTACAAGGTCAGATTTGGTTTTGGTGTTGCATCTCTGTGTAGCCCTGGCTGTTCTGGAAATTGCTCTGTAGTTCCAGGCTGGTTTTGAACTCACAGAGCTCTGCCTGCCTCTCCCTCCCAAGTGCTGGGGTCAAAAGCATGCGCCACCACCGCCCGGCTCAAGTGTCAGACTTTAAATTGGGTGCTCTTGTGTAGCAATAGCAGGGACTCAGGGCTGTCAGCCTCGGGATGGCCTCCATGGTCACTTAATTACAACTTCATTGTCAGAGACAGATGTCTCTGAAAACAGTAGTAAAAACCACAGAGTCTCACTTAGCCCAGGCTGGCCTTAACCTTGCTCTGTAGCCAAAGATGACCTTGAAGTTTTGGTCCTCCTGCCTCTGCCTCCGAGTGTTGGGGTGACAGACCATCACATCCTGATTTATTCTATGCTGAGGTTTGGCCTCAGGCCCGAGTGCATGCTGGGTAAGCACCGTACCAACTGAGCTGCACCCCAGCCCCAAACCCTCACACTTTCTGAGTAGTATTACTTTGTGCGATACTATGTCCTTTTCCTCATTTCTCTGCATAGATCAAAGGTGATTTAGTCACGAATATTATACATGTTAGCATTTTTTCTGTTTATGAAGTGTTGAAGTAGAAAAACTGACACTATTTTTAAAATTAAGTTTTCATCAGATGAATTCCCAAATACAATTTATTTTCGCAAGACTCATAACCTAAATGGAATTAAATAGCCAAAATTAACATAATTCTTAAAAGTAATTTTATTTGATTTAATGGATGTGAGACAGTCATCAAGCCAGTTGACAAATATTAGATTCATGATTTCATCAAACCCCTATTATTCTGCCTTAGATCATTGAAAACTGCTTAACATATATTGGCTTACAAAAATTATAATTTATCCAATAAAAGGATCTTTTAAACTCTCAATAATCTCCCCAGCTCACTTGCTCTTTCCAAGTGCTGGATTGTTTTTGAACATGAATTAATTCCTTTTGTAACCCGCAGTAATTATCACGGCCCTTTCATCCTGCAATCCTAAAGTGCACACATGTAGCTTGACTAATTGAGTGCTCACGTAGGAAGCGCAGGAGAGATCTTCACTGGAGATTCATCTAGACATGTACAATATTTTCTATTAATAAACCTAAAAGCAAGCCCTGTGCATGTCGCTGCTGTGGATGTGTTGGTTAGATTCAACGATGACCTCCTGTAGCCTCAACTGTCGATCAAGCTCAGCTCCAAATGCTGAGGCCAAAAAGGGCAATTTGCAGATTTGGGCCTGAACTCCCAGTGCGTCTTGTATCAGCTCATGAGCAAATGCATCTCCCACTTATGACGATCTGCTTTCTGGTTTTCAGATTGCATGAAAACAATAAGAGTGCCGCCGTTAGAACCACATTTCAAAAAAAAAAAATTAACTGTTATTCTTTTCTCTGGCTAGTAGTAGGTGGTTATCATAGTCTCCAAATACTGGACAGTGGCAGAGAGCTGCCACGCCAGCCAGTATCGTGAGCTATACCCAGGGCTTCATTGGAGAGCACGCTTTGGTTTAGTTGAATGCGCTTCACATACAGACTAATGTGGGTGTCCCAAGCACGACTGCCGTAGGCCATGGAAGATGTGATGTTTGGCGTGTCAGGCACATTAAATACATTTTGGCTTATATTTTCCAGCTGCCTTAGGTTTATAGGCACACTATCCACTGTAAGTGGGGAAGCATCTTTGGGCATGAACCTGCACATGCGTGTATCTCTTATTATCCCAGCTTCCTCAAGGAGGAGAACCTGGAGCCTAAGAATTAAGAGACATGTATAATGGTAAGATATTATATAACAAAGATTAAAAAGCTAGAAGAGGGCTGGAGAGATGGCTCAGTGGTTTAAGAGTGCCGCCCGGTCTTCCAGAGGTCCTGAGTTCAATTCCCAGCAACCACGTGGTGGCTCACAACCATCTATAATGAGACCTGATGCCCTCTTCTACAGATAAAGCACTCATATGCAATAAATAAATACTTTTTTAAAAAAAGCTAGATTTGGGATGTTTTTACCATAAAGAAATGGCGTGTTTTAAGGAGTGTCTTGTTTTCTTTTTCTGTTACTGTGACAAATACTCCAACAAAAGCAACTCGAGAGAGAATGGACCATCATAGGGAGGTTGGTATGTTTCTCCTGATTTGAACATCACACGTGTGTGTGCATCAAAACATTGCATAGTCCCTAAAAAATCTATACCATCTTATGTTATCAGTTAAAAATAGTTTAAAAAGACTTACTTTCACTGTATGGAGTTTTTTTTTTTTGGTGGGGCGGGGGTTGTGTTGTTGTTTATTTGTTGTTTGGGGGAACAGAACAGAGTCTCATTACATAGCCTGGTCTGCCTAGAACTCTCTGCATAGACCGTGCTAGCTTCATTCTTGCAACAGTTCTCTTGTCTTTGCCGCCTGAATGCTGGGATTACAGGTGTACCCTACCACGTCCTTTTGTGCTATTCTTTCATACTATTCAATTTTTAAAAGTCCCACTTATTTATTGTGTGCACAAACGAGCTCCTGCACTTGTAGATTTGCCACAGCACGCGTGCAGAGGTCAGAGGATGACCTATAGGATTCAGTTCTCTCCACGTGAGTCCTGGGGATTGTACTTGAGTGGCCAGGCTTGGCAGCAAGTGTCTTCATGTGTTGAGGTATCTTAGCCAACCTCCTATTTGACCCATCCCCCTCCACACACATAGAGAGTCTCATTATGTAGCCCTGGTTGGCCTGAAACTGGCTGTGCAGAAAGCTGATCTTGTACTCACAGAGATCTGGTAGCTTTTGCCTCCCAAGTACTGGGGTTAAGGGTGCATGCCACCATGCCTGGCTTAAAGACTTATTTATTGTTTATATGCTTGTATGTGGGGGGGTGTGTTGCATGAATTCATGTACATCATGTGCATACTATGTCCACAGAAGCCAGAAGGCGGCATTAGAACCCGGGGAGCTGGGGTGACAGGTAGTTGACAATCACTATATAGATGCTGGGAATTGAACCCCGGTCGTCTGAAAGAGCAGTTAAGAGTTCTTAGGCACTGAGCCATCTCTCCAGCCCACTGTTTGATCTTTTTTTAAAAAAATCCCTTTTAAATATCTGCCATGCTTGCTTCAGAGATTATTAAAACAATGAGTGGAACAAAAGTTGTTCAGGAAGGCAGTGTTGAAGGCTTGGTAAGCAAGACTTAGATGCTAGCAGGTAATATGAGCCCCAGGCCAGATCCTGGGAATCTGGAGTCTCCTGAGGGAGAGTTACCCAGTGTTTGCAAATGTTCAGTACAGGGAAAAGTTGATCAGCTACGCTCCAAATACAGGGTGCTGTGTAACCTGCCAGTCTTGGACGGCAGGGTTAAATCCTAGAGAAAATAGATCTCGTTGGAAGTATTTTGAAATACCTCCAGACATAGTAAAATTTCTAATAAATTTCAGCATTCAGCCCTCTCCAGTCATCATGGCCAGAGGCTGGGGACTGAGAGTAGTTCATCTGGAAGCTTCGGACAAGAAGAAAGAGTTTGCCGGAGGACCAATTCTGGGCTAGCCTGAGGTTCTGCGGTGGATCTTCGGCAGTAGCCTGGCTGTGAGGCTGGAGGTTGCAGAGTGCTGTGAGGTGAGGACCAGCATGGGGCGGAAGAGAGAGGGCCCTGTGAAGAGGCCCAGGTCAGAAAGCAACGGTTTGATTGCTCTCCCATTTCAAAGTCCGTTTCTTTGGAATTACACAGGGACCAAGGTGGGTGTGCTAGATGCCCCTACTGGTTATGGCCGAACATCTTACACAAACCACTAAAGGGGAACGGTTTAGTTTGACTCACAGTTTGAGGAGGTTAAGTACATGGTCTCTTGCCCTCATGCACAAGGCATAACATCATGACAAAAGCAAATTATAGAAGACATTCACAGTAGACAGGAAGCAGAGAGAGATGGGAGGAGGCATAGAGGAAGAGGCCAGGCAGAGATAAACCACCCAGAGACAGATCCCCTTGCTGACCCCCGTCCCCCCTCCCCATGATCTAATTGCCTCTTCCTGTGCCCTCAGACACAACCAGAGGTCTAAGCTCCTAGGCGCTTCTGGGTACAGTTGTGTTGATGGTCAAGGCTGAAAGCACAGCAGTACCCACTGCCTGGTACTGCTAACTGGGCCTCTCTTTTTCTTTTCACCGGAATGCATGCTGCATTTTGGAGCAAGAAGACATTTTCAGGACCAGTGAGATGGCTCAGTGGGTAAACTCCTAGAGACCTGAGTTCAATCCCCAGAGCACTCATAAAGGGTAAAAATGATGATGAACTGATTCTGCAAGGTTATCCTTCTGGCTCCTACAATGTGTATTATGGCATGTACCTCCCTAAATACACACAATAAACAGGTCAATGAGAGAGAGAGAAAGAGAGAGAGAGAGAGAGAGAGAGAGAGAGAGAGAGAGAGAGAGGAAGTGGGAGAAAGACAGACAGACAGCGATAGATTTGGGGCTTAGAGAGATGGCTCAGCAGTTAAGAGCACTTGCTCCTCTTGCAAAGGACCAAAGTTCTGTTCCCAGCACCTAGGTGGTGGTTCAGAACCATCTGGAATCCCTGTTCCGAGAGATCTGATGCCCTCTTCTGACCTCCACAGACACCAGGCATAAATGTGGTACACAGATATACACGCAGGCAAAACATCCATACACATAAATTAAACTCTTTCTTTTTGTTGTTGTTAAAAAAAATTTTTTTCCCTAGGTAGGTTCCAGTATGAGGACAATGGGCTCAGTGCACCCAATTGTCCCCAGGGAAAGCCTTGAGAAGTACAGCTACTGCTGTGGCCGACATTCTCTTCAAGGGATGACCACAAGCCGTACTCTGGCCAGCAATGTTGTCCCACTTTACCAAGAGTGACCCAGAAAGCCACACGACAAGTTCATTATCTACCTGCCTGCACTTCTGGGATGTACCCTAAGGGCACGTAACAGAGAGGTACAAGGGGACCTAGACTAGTGCTGTCTGGTAAAGGGAAATGTGAAACAAATAAGAGTGACTAATGTGAACTATAATAAATTTATGGGGTAGAATGGTATATTTATATAGTAGGGGGAGCAAATTTAGGTAATAAAAATGAAATTCAAGTGACGGAATGTTTCAGGTTTTTCAACTGTTATGCAAACATTTCAAAGTATACCGCCATGTAATGAAATGTGTAAAAACTGCATTTTCCCTAATTGAAGTGGTGGTGGTGGGGGGAAATCTTATCACTCGTGGGACTCTGCAGAGTCCTCTCTTTTCTCCCTGCCCACGGCCAGGACTGGGGCTGCAAGAGACCCTGAGGCTTGCAGAAGAATTTATAGCAATATAAGAAAATTAAGACATAATGTTATGTGTTAAAAATCAGAATAAAACCCACATACTTAGTACGCCTTACTTTTGCAAAATGCCACCAAACTCACCTACAATCACTGAGAAATGTCTGGAAAAGACTATTATGGTATTGATGAATGCATCTTTAGGATATCAGTTTTTAATTAGGTTTTTTGTGTTGCAAAATTATTTTTCCTTTTTGAGGAAGGGTCAGTCCCTTTTAATCTCAGGCCGGCTTCAAATTCACTATATAGTCAGGCCTCTCCTGTTCTCACCTTCTGAAGGTTGAGATTATACACAGGCACCACCAGGCCCAGTTTACTCTGTGTTGGTACTGACCCCAGGGCTTTGTGCATGCTAAGCAAGCACTCTGCCAACTGAGATACATCCCCACTTCCAATGACTAACTTTCTTTCTTCTATGCTGGGGAATCAAAGCCAGGGCCTCATAGACACAAGGCATTCACTCTATCAAGTGAGCTACATTCCAGCCCCTTCCAAAAATTATCTTTCTGTCTTTTCTTAACTTATAAACAAAGGCTCACTTAGCTCCTGGCTTTAGAAGATAGGTCCTCACTCTTAATTACGCTGTGCTTCTAAAGCCAGGAGGTGAGCAGACAACCCTTTTCTTTTTAGTTTCTTTCTCACCCTCCCCTCAATTTCTGATCCTTTCTGAAATCTTTCAGATGTCAGGCCCACCCCGTGCCTACTCCTCCAGCTGACCACTGTTGCTCTTCCTGCTTGCTGTCACTGTGGACAGCCAGCCCTCCCATCCATAGCCTCCACATGCACGTCCAACCAAGCACAGATGGAAAGGGTGTGGGGGGAAAATTGCATCCAAACTACACACGCACAGACTTTCCTTCTCGTCATTATTCGCTCAACAATACGGAACAGTCAGTGTTTCACAACACATTCACATGGCATCCGGCATCAGAAGTAATCCAGAGGAGGTTCAAGAGGATGTGCACCGCCTACATGCAAATGCCCTGCCATGTTGCGGAAGGGACCGCCAGCATCCACAAGGGGCAGTGCCTTAGAAGCAATTCCCCAAGAATACAGGCGGATGACTATGTTATGAGCTGGGATTAGAACCATATCCTAGTTTTATTGAAAACGGTGTCAGAGCTTTTGTTTTTTTATTCCCTTTGCTTTTGGGGGGGATGATTCTGAGAGGGGGAGCAGAATTATCTTCACACCACACGTTAGAATCTTTAGATCTCTGTCTTGGTTTTTAGTATTATCAGTGTAAGATTTTTGGTTTCCCATAGCCTCTAAATTTTCTGCGATGAATATGTATGACTTTTAAGGCGGCGGGTGTGCACACAGAGTGAAACATAAGAAGGGCCGAAGAAGGCCTGATGCACCCGCTTTCCTTTGACATCTGCCAGAGAACACTTCCTCACCAGGGCACGCGAGAAGGTAACTTTTAGGGGCCTTCGCTCTGGGCTGGGGGTATTTGTTAAACAGCCAGCTCCTCAGGACGTGGTGTGGTGCCTCCGATGCATTGAGAGGTTGGCCTCCAAAACCACGTCCTTCCAAGAGAATTCAGGTGTGTGTGTGTGTGTGTGTGTGTGTGTGTGTGTGTGTGTGTGTTCATGTACCCACGGGTTCACCTTCCCAGTGATGTCATTCTTATCAACAAAGGTACATTTTTATCTGGTGATTCTTCATGGCTACTACCACAGAGCTGTCCCCTGACTCGGTCACACAGGGGTGATACTTGTGAGGCAGATGCCCTTGCCCTGGACCAATTCCAATGTTCGTTAGTTAGTACTCCCAGACTCAAGGCCATTGAAACTCTAGGATCTAAAATGTCCTACAGGGCCCCTATAACCTCTAGGCTCACGGGCCTGACAGGAACCACACAGGGACTCAAAAGCCACAAACAGTAGGGATGTTGCCACTTGAGCACCAAAATTCCAGGAAGGCCCCTCCTTTCTTCCAGACGCCTTCACATTTCAAGTCTTTCTTCCTCCGCTTGCCAAGGCCTGCCGTCCCCCTCTACCACAGAGAGTGCGGGCTTTCTAGCCCACCTGCCCTTCCATTTTTCTAGGCACCTTATGAGAATTGATCTATCCAATTAGGTCAGGAAACTCTTCTCTACGTTTAACGGGTCCGCCAATGGCACCCACAACAGCCACATTGATCTGGAAGGCTGAAGCTCTGAGGTGATTTTTATTTAACCCAGCAAAAACCCCATTAGCCTCCCCCGCCCACCCCCAGGTCACAGGCATCATTTCGCAATTTGGTTTTGTTAAACTCAGTTTCGGACGTAGCTCATGAATCACCTTCATCGACGCCCTCCCTCTGGCTTCCCCGTCTCCACGAGGGAGCAGCTCAGGGCAGGCCCACACCGCTCCGGTGTTGCTGCCTTTGCTGTACCTTGTGCTTACCTGCAACGTTTTTTTTCTGAAAGGAGTGTGTGTGTGTAAACTCACACACAGAAAGATGGCCTCTATGAAAGTCAAACTCCACTCGGGTCATTTCCGCCTTCTTGAGAACCCATCTGTTACCTCAGAGCACTGCACTGATGGACTACGCCATGCCAAGAGGGCCCACACACATATGCACGAAGACAGTTCCATTTGGAGACTGGATATCGTCTTTAATTAATAGCGCCACAGCTTAACATCCTTTTCGTTGCTGGAGCAGATGGTGTGTGTGTGTGTGTGTGTGTGTGTGTGTGTGTGTGTGTGTGTGTGTGTTCCTGAATATGTGAGGGGCCAGGAGAGACTCCCAAGCAGTTCTCAGCCAACCACTCTTGAGCAGCAACAGTCTCCGTAGGCATGGAGGCCAGACTCTGCCTCCTAGGGTCGTGAGTTTTCCTTCCCTCTGGGTATATTTGTGTGCATTCTGAAGGTGAGGCTAAGGCCTCCCAGCACAGTCCAGCCTTCAGTTCTCAGACCTCACTGCCCCTAACCAGAGGGATGATGCCCCTGGTTAAAATACAGACTGTCTGACAGAGGTGGTCAGCCTAGGCCAGCACTGGTCCCCTGTGACACTTAAAGAGCAGCATCAGAGTGGTCCAGCTCTGGGCTGAGATCTGAATCTGCTGGGACATTTGATGGGACAGTTGATGAATTCCTTTCATTGACAAGCTGGATGCAGGCCAGGCCTTCCAGGAGGGGGTAATTAAAAATGGGCAGACTTAGCTGGTAGTGGCCATTGGAAGTCACTTCCAACCCAAACCTAAGAGCCCACTCCCCTGCCATCTCTACTCGCCAATTTCCTCATGTGCCTCATAGGTCCACAGCTCAGACATGACAGGGGAGGTGATGGTGATGGTGGGGTCACAGGAGACCATGAGGCCTGGGCTGAGCTGAATCCGCATCCATGTGCCAGCCTGAAGCCAGCCATCTCTCCCATGGTCAGTGACAGCCAGAGCTTTCTGAAGCCAGATGGGACCCCACACACACACATAGGCCAGGCAGCAAGTTCTCGGCCCAGTGCAGAGGGAAAAACCAAAGTGGCTCTACTGTCCCATTCCACTGTTCTGTGCCTTGGGAAGGCAAGGAGCCCGAGGTCCAGGAGGGTGGAATCAGCTGTTGGGGAAACAGCGCTGTCCAGGTGAGGTCTCGGGCCGGAAGCTGGGCTTGTTCAGTGGGCTGGGGTAGTAGGTGGTTGTGTACACATTGGTCTGCTGCAATGGGTAGAAGTTAGCTCTGTCATCAGGGATCAAGTTATTCTTGTTCAGTGTCTACGGGAAGGAGAGGGGGCGGGGTCAAAGAGAGGAGAGAAGAGATGAGGAAGGGGGCAGGCATAGTACTCCTTCATGCGACCACTACCCCTCCACCCCCAGCATGGGGCTAGGACCACAGCACTCTTACAACCACTACCCCCACCCCCTTCCCCCACCCCCCAGCATGGGGCTAGGACCACAGCACTCTTGCGACCACTACCCCCCTCACCCCCTGTCCCCCCAGGCCCCACCCCACCCCCCAACATGGGGCTAGGGCCATGGCACTCTTGCGACCACTACCCCCCCACCCCCTGCCCCCCCAGCCCTCACCCCGACCCCCCAGCATGGGGCTAGGACCACGGCACTCTTCACCATGCTTCTTGCTTCACGGAGGTCCCTCACCTTGAATTCCATGGGGGTGTACTTCTCATTCTTGGGAGTGCCCCCACCCTTGTAGTGCAAGTGGTTAGGGGTGGCAGGGTGGACAAGCGTGGACTCCTGAGACTGACGCTGGCAGTGCTGGCAAGACAGGTACACGGCCAAGGTCAAGAGGCCAGAGCCCAGGAAGCAGGACACACCAGTGACCACCAGGTGGATGAGACTGAACCCTGGAGGGAGATGGGCAGGAGGTGAGGAAAGGGCTGTTGTGAAGAAGGGGGTCTGCTTTCTGATCGTCTCCCCGGGAGCAGAAGCAGCTTCAAGAGGCTCTAGGATGTGGAGAGAGGAAAGGGTTTTAGGGACCAGAATGGAAGTAAAGAGAGAGGACGCGGAGGATGCCACCAGGGCCTTCTCTCTCCCAGGACAGCCTATAGGTGGGGTCGGAAGTGACAACAGGAAGATTTGGAGATAGATGGCGGTCTTGGATGCAGACCGATGATGGCCTCCTGGCTGGGAGGCCTAGGAGGGACCTGTGCAGAGCTCCCGGCACACGACCTTGAAGCCACGTGGGGACCTCCCCAGGCTTGGCTGTCTGCAGCAGAGTTGGGAAGAATAGAGACTGCAGTAGAGGATGAGGGACTGAGGGGCAGTGACATGAGTGACTTTTTTTTACCTCCACAGCCGGTGGTCTCCTCCACACTGGAAGCAGGCAGGATGACTGCAGGGAGACAAATGAGGAAGGTTAGAACAGAGTGAAGAGGGAGGGGGTCCTTCCTGGGCTGGGTGTCATCTGAGAGAGAGAAAGAGGAAAAAAAAAAGAAAGAAAGAAAAAAAAAGAAAAGAAAAACTTGTAGGTCAATAGCTTTAGGGCTTCGGCTCTTTCCAGCTTCTCTCTTCTGTAGACCCCGCCCCATTTCTCTGTATGGTGGCCCAGTCACAAGTGTATAGTATGAGAGCTCCAAGCACAAGACAAGAAAGTATCATTTCTGATGCAACATCCTGTGTTCCAATCTCTGCCCCAGGCTTCAAGTTTCAGAACGGGAAGGGGCATAGGAGCAATGAGCCTGCGCGAGTGAGTCTGTGCGTGCGTGCGTGCGTGCGTGCGAGCGTGAATGAGGGGGGAGAGGGAGGGGGGGAGAGAGAGAGAGGGAGGGAGGGAGGGGGGACGGGAAGTGGGTGGGGGGGAAGAGATGGGGATCAAGGGGGAGATGACGCAAAGGTACCAGCAAAAGGACCTACCGGGAATCTCGCCATAGGGACAGGGCCGGCTCTGGCTGCTGTTACCAGGGCAGGTACCTGGCCCTGGGACAAGCTCCTCACAGCTCCGGCTCCGGCTCTGGGCTCCATCCTCAGTGCAGACACCCCACTCAGACCACAGTGACCACCCTTCTGTGGATTGCGGGGTGGGATGAGGTTCAGTGCCTCAGGATCCCCCTGTTGAGGCTTAGCAGGTCCATAACTTTCCCCAAGCCCAGTCAAGATGCACCCAGTACCTGGGCAGGCCTGTGTAGCACATAGTGCCTCCTCCGTGTGCAGCCCGAGACAGATGTCCTCACCTGGGGACGGTGCAGGGCTGGTGCAGGATCGGGTGCGTTGATAGTGGCCACCACCGCAGGATGCTGAGCACTGGGACCATGCAGTCCAGCAGGACCAGGCACCCCGCACTGTAAGTGTGGGTTAGGTGTGTGAGAAAGGATGCCGTGGGCCTCATGCCCTCAACAACATCCACTCCATCCCAACTCAATACGTCACCGTACTAAAAGGTGTCCCTCGAAACCCTGGAGCAGTCCCATCTTAAATCAAGTTCCATAGGGAAAAGAAAAAGTGAGGCAGTATCTAGGAATGGAAGAGCTCGCTCCTGTTGTACCCAGTAGCCACTAATTCCCCAGTGAGGGCAAAACTCAGATCTCAGTGAGTCCAAGCTGTTCTGGATAGCAAGTTCCAGGGTAGTCAGGGCTACTGAGATCCTGTCTTAAAAAAAAAAAAAAGTCTGGTACTCCTTGCACAACTAATTGCAAGAAGGAGGAGATCCCCTGCACATGCTTGAGAGGCCTGGGGAAACAGTGTTGCCCAATGCTAAGGTTTTCTTCCACAACCTTACCTGGACAAGCCTGCGGGTTGCAGTCTTGGTACTCTGCAGCGTCTCCAACGCAGGGCATGCCCCCGTTGCGGGGCTCCGGATTGGTACATGTTCTCTTGCGGACGCGGAAGCCCAGTTCGCAATCCCGGGAGCAGGATGACCATGGGCCCCAGGTGGCCCAGCCTCCGTTCAGAGAGTGTGGGGACATGCTCCCGCTGCGCAGGAGATCCTCCACCAGGGCTGCAGAGGGTTGTGGGCTCAACGATCCTGTCGCTGGCTGCCCACTCCGCCCCAGGCCTCCCGGACTGCTGCTCCCGGCCTCCCCACTGTTCCTGGTCATACCGTCGGTGTCGCAGGCTCCGGTGCCATCCGCAGGGCAGGTCCTGGTCTCTGTCCTTCTCTTGCCAAACTGCAGACCATGCGGGTCTGGCAGAGGAGCACGGCAGGTGAAGCGGAAGCGCTGCTCTTGGCGCGCGCCAGCCTGGGTCACGTTCACGGGCAGCCAAGGTGTCCAGGGTGTGTTGCGTCGCACTTCCGGGCAAGCGTCTGGGTTGCATGTCTTGAACTCCTTCGGAGTGAGGGTCCGTTTCAGAGCCCCGAAGCAGGAAGGCCTCCCCGCATCTCCGCCCCCCCAAGTTGTCCCGCCCCTCGCCCTCACCACACCACAGCCCGGGCAGGAGTTGCCATTCTCGCAGGACCGAAGGCGCGACTGCACGCCGCCTCCACAGTTGCTGCTGCACTTGCTCCAAGAGCCCCAGGAGGCCCAGAAGATTGGCACGGGGCAAGGCGTGTTTTCATTACAGAATCTGGGAAGAAAGGAGGCGTGTCACTCTAGGGAGAGGTGATGTCATTCCGGGCTCCGGAATCCAGGTTGGAGGATACCTGGATCCCAGCATCCCTGCAGCCATAGCGAGCTCACCTCTCCTCCCGACTCTTGCCCACGCAGATGCGGCCCCCGTGGCGGGGCGCCGGGTTGCTGCAACTTCTCTGACGGACCTGGAAGCCGATCCCACAGGACGTGCTGCACTGTGCCCACGATGACCAGGCGGTCCACGCCCCATTCCTGGTGGAGTGGGAGGGGACAGAGACACATGCCCCTCTGAGCCCTAGCTTCTTAGATCTGGGCTGCATCTGAGGCAGATGGATTTTGTATTGTTGTCAGGACTGGCGAGACAGTGACAGAAAAAAATCTCAGCTCCTAACCAGGCTGGCTCAGGCAGATTCGTGCATTCATCCGTTTGCTCATTCATGCCTCAAATATGTATTGAGAGCCTTCTTCCATATATCAGGCTGTGCTCAGGGCCAAGGGTACAGTGATAGGGCCGGGCCCCTACACAGACAGGCAAAAGGACACACTCTTTAGAGGTCTCAGTTCCCATTCCAACCTGAAACTTTCCTTTCCCCCTTCTCAGACACCCAAGCCTCCTCTTGGACCTCACACTCCCCACGTCTCCCTGCATTAGCTTTGCCCAGCCTCAGACGTTCATGCCCACGTTGACCTCAGCAACCAAAGTTGCACTCCCCTGTTTACGTTATGTTATCCTTAACATAAGCCTAACTAATGGCTGAATTCCAACCCCTGGAGGTTGCTGTGAGGGTTCTTTTAGTGAACGCAGATAAAATAATTATTTTAAGAATCCCTGAAAGTGTGAGTTAGTTGTGATAATAGCCATTTTATGCAGTTCTCCGGGACCAGGAAGTACAATTCTTTACAGGCATCGCTTCTTTTTAACCTTCTCAGCAATTCTCCGATGGGTATTGTATTCTCTACTTTAAAAAAGATTGGCTAGAGGGCTGGCCAAGGTCATGCCTCTAGAAGGTGCAGCCCGGGACCATCACCAACTCATGTTGTCCCTCACATTTGGAACAGCCACGCCTACTGCAGCTAGCTCTTGGCAGTGACTGTCATGTCCGTCCACTCTTTCTCTTTGCATTTCCTGCCACGGGGCAGGGACTTTTCTTCCATCAATGTGAAAACTCTGCTAAGTGCTCATATTTCCTGCCTCGGACACTAGCTTCCTGTCCAGTACCCAGCATTGCACTGAAGTGTAAACACCCAGGTGCGATGCCCCATTTCCCCAGTTCTCTCCACATGAGTCCTGAGCAGACACCGTACAAACCCTGTCCCCACCTACCTGGAACAATTGGCGACATGAGTGGCAGGCCCCTGGCATTCGAGGCCCCCACAGCGAGGCCTTGGGGAGTCACAGGATCTGGCCCGGCACAGGCAAGAACCCGAGTTGTCTCCATCTAAATGCTCACACGGTTTCCATGGTGACCATGGGCCAAAGCCCCCATCCCGTGTCATGTTCCGTACCTGCGGACTCATATAAGGGGCAAGACTCCGGTCACACAAGGCAGGGACAAGGGAGAGATGAAATCCCAGGGCACAGGGGCCATATACTTATGAGGAGGAGTCATAGCTGTCATGGAGGTTGAAGGGTTAGGGGGGCGGGGCACACGAGGGTTCTCACAGGACAGGTTGTGATGTTCTGGGTCCACAGGCTCATGTTGGAACTGTCCTCAAGCGTGCCGCAATGTTGCCGCTTCCCGTCCCAGCCGCAGTACGGGTCCCGTGCTCCCAGGCATGCCCTGCCAGATGGAAGTTTTGAGACGCAAGCTCATTGGCGTCGCAGTCTCAGCTTAGTCTCTAGAACGTACCCGGGCCACGCCCCTTTGGAGACCTGACTTTCTTCTATGAAAAAGACTTAAGTTCAAAGTTGGAGGTTTCGCTGAGCGATGGAGCGCTTGTTCAGCGGGCACAAGGCCCTGGGTTCCACACCCAGCACCAGAAAGGGGAAAAAGGAAATAACGAGGTCCACTGAACGCTTGACGTGTGACTGACATAGCTTGAAGCTCTTCCGGAAGCACGGATGAGTTCAATGCAATAACCCCGGGGAGGGAGGCCAGGTACTGTTCCATCAGGCAGGAGGAAACACAGAGAGCTTAGCAAGGACTCGGACCGAGCAGGAGACTGGACTTCTTTCCCCTAAGCCAGAGGGCCCTGTTACTCCTCACCGGGATGGTTGGAGGAGATGTGTTTTGCAGAAGTGCAAGAGATAGCCATTCCTTGTCAGACCCTCAGAGCATAAAGTTGTTCTTAAGCTTGGCACACATGAAAATCCCCTGAGGAGCTTGAAGACGTTGGGATATGAGTCTCTATGGTAAGGTGGTTTCTGAAGCCCCAGGACGATGCTAACGGAAGTCCTGCTGTGAACCACTAGGGTGGCCAAGTCTTTGCACAGAATAAAGGATCAAGAAGAGGAGGGTTCCTAGTGATCTCCTAAATTGCGTCTCGTGGAACTGGAGCCAGACCTAGGCTTCACCTTGCTTCCCATCCCCCCAGCACACGGTCCCACTGAACTTCACACCCCGACTGGACGTGGACCCATTTCTCAAAGCCAGGGTCCCTGGATACAGTCTAGGGCCATGTGTGGTTTCCCTGTGCCTGAGCTGTTTGGGGGCTAGACAGCAGCAGCTAGCATTTTAGCACTGGGAGAATGAGGTGAGCTGCTATCCTCTCTGCAATGTCTCAGAAAAGACAGTGGCTCACGCTCCAGTGCAAGCCCCAGATGCCCCCACTTATACCTTCCTTCTGACTTATTCAGGTGACATGGCCTTTACACTGTAAATAAGAGAGGCGAATCTTTGCTAGTAGGACTTCAAGAAGAAAGAAAAGAGTTCGTGGTGATTATTTGCTGTTCACTGCTAACCAAAGAGAGTACCAGATCACGGAGGCAGAGGGAGGGCACCCTCCAGCCCCACAGTGAGCCCACTGCCACCCCAGGGCACACTTGGTCCCTTTGCTTGTTTTCCAAGCTTTTTACCCTCCTCCGATCAGCTAGGGAGAGTTAAGAGAGCACAAAGGCAGAGGTTCCAAAAAAATGGAGGCAAGGAGACAGAAGAGGCCTTGAGAAGGAACAAAGGCACAGATGAGATGGGTGGGTGAGTTCACAGCACCATGCACACTTACAAAAGGATTTTCCCAGTGGCCAAAGGAGCCAAGGTTGCTGAGAGCCAAAGGGATACACACAGGAGCTTGTAGCTTTTGGTGTCACTAGCATAGAATCCTTGTTTTTCTCTTGAAGCTTCAGGGACAGTCATTTGTCAGCCATGGTTTAATTAACCGACTAATTCATTAGTTAATTAATAGATAAGGTCTCATTCTATTGTGCAGGCTGGCCTGGAGCTTACTATGTAACCCAGGCTGGCCTCAAACTCACAGGGATACTCTTTCTCAGTCTCTCAAGTGTTCAGATTAGATGCATAGATGCCAGGCTCCTGTAAGTTCTTTACCTTTAGTGTATTCAATAGATCACGTCAAACATCAGGGGGCAAAGGAGGCATACAGAAAAAGAGATGACAGAGAGAGAGAGAGAGAGAGAGAGAGAGAGAGAGACAGAGACAGAGACAGAGACAGAGACAGAGACAGAGACAGAGAGACAGACAGACAGACAGAATGACTGACTGACTGACTGACTTGAGAAGAAAATAGAGGAGGAAAGACCTGAAGAAGACATTGCTAGCCCCTGTTCCAGGCTGGCCCACAAGCTTGCATAATCCAAGTGGTATTTTGGGCACCTGTTGATGAGGCTCTAATTGGACCCCGCTGAGCACACTGTGGCTTGCCCAGGAATCTATTTCCTCTTCACTCTCTCAAAGATGACATTTGTACATTCCATAGCATGACCATGTTCATATTTTAACCTCTGAGACCAAAAGTTTGATTTGAGGGTTCACATGCTGAGATTCACCAGCAGAATCTACCAAACTGGACATTGTGGGGGCTCAGAAACAATCCAGGCGCACAAGGAGTACCAGCAACCTATGGCTTTGAGACCCTGCCCACTGAGTGAGAGTTGGGTCAAGAAGAAGCAAAATCAACCAGTCAAAAACTCAATAGCGCTTATGACTTGTTATGGATGGTATCAAATACATTTCTCTCTGTGTGTGCAGGCACATGAGCACACTTACGTGTGGGGGCTGGAGGGCAACCTTGGGTGTCACACGCCCACCCCCTGTAAGACTGGGTCTCTCACTGAGATACAGAGCTCACCAAGTAAGCTAATTTGCTGGCCACCACGCCCTCCTCCTATCTCCACCTCCCCAGTGATGGGTGTACAAGTGGGAACCACACTAGACATTTTTATGTGGGTGTTGGGGGTTGAACTTGGGCCCTTTTGTGTTTGCAACACAAGTGCTTTGTTGACAAAACCTCCTCGCATACCCCGACAGAAACAGAAGTCTGCTAGCAGAGAGATGGACACTTTGGACCAGCTTATAGAAGACTAAAGCAGAAGATTCTGGAGGAACCCAGTGTACCTCTCATGTTAAAGCTTCCTCTAGCCCTTGCTATTTCCAGTCTTGAGTGCAAATCCTAATTACCAGGGCGTCCTTTGAAATGCTTAAGCAAGCAGAACCAAACCCCTCCCTGAATTTGGGCCCCTGGGCCAGGAAGTCCAGATGTTAGCATCTTTAAACTCTGGTGGATACTTATGGTTAGAAACTTCTGTTCCGGGGCCATGTTTGTCAGGGTCCCAAGTCAAGTGGGACCTTGACTGCCCCAGGTCCTGACAAAGTAGGGAGACAAGGGAGAAAGACAGAGTAGACACTGGCCCCGCTTTTCTTACCCCAGATCCTCTGACTCTCTGCCTTTTCTGACCAGTTACGGTCCAGAGAAAAAAAAAGGCCAGATTCCCTACGTATAATCCCACCCCATCAGTGTCTGAGAGGCCTTCAAGACTCTCCTCTCCAGGGTGTTGCTGCTGCTGCTGCTGCTGCTGCTGCTGCTGCTGCTGCTGCTGCTGCTAGTAACTAAAGGAATCTTTATTCTCGAGGCTCAGGTGAATCCACACTCACTGCCTTTGGGCTAAAGGGCACTTCAAAGCTGACAGAACAAGGAACGTTGCTTTAGATAGAAAAAACGAAAGCTCCATGCTAAAGAGCGTGAGGTGCCTGTCGCTTGAGAAAGTGGTGGGGACTTAGAGTTCTTTCACGAAAGGAGCCATCAGGCCAATAATACATCACCATGTCTTTTTTTTTTAATTATTTTTATTTTATTTTTACTGTAGTGTCTCAAGCAGCCATTACAAAAGGGGATAGATTTATTCTATTGGCCCACAAATAGGACAGAGATGGGTGACAGGCATTGTAAACCAGAGGATTGACTCCCTGTAGCAATGGGGGGTGGGGTGGGAGGGGTGGGGATGGCAGGGAGCTTTCCAGGGTAGAAAAAGCATCCTGGGGCTTTTGAGCATGTGACGATTACTTAAGACTGCCCAGAACAAGGATTCAGTTAGAGAGAGATGCCATCGAGCCTGGGCCTAACCCTGAACACTTGGGGCAGGCAGAGGCTCTCTGAGAGAGAGCCAGGGTTGAGGAGAAAGGCCTGCTGGAAGGAGAGAGGGGCTGACTCACGCACTGAGCATATTTTCTCCTTTCTGGCCGAGCCAGAGAGTTGGATCTACGCTATGGAACTAAGATTGCTCGGATTAAGGGAGGTAGAGGCAAGTTCCTGGATGCTGGGTGGAGGAGGAGGCTGGGTAGTGTCGCTGCTTACCCACCCTGATCTTCCTGCCAACTTTGGAAGCAACAAGGACAAATGTGAAATAAATGCCTGGAACATGACGAAGCCCCCCTCCCCCGACCAGTAGCACCCATTCTGACATGCTGTGATTGGCACTTGGCTCCCTGCCATAAAGAGTGCACAGCACCGGGCTGTAGTGGCACATGCCTGTAATCCCAGCACTAAGGAAGCAGAAGCAGGAGGATCTCTGTGAGTTCGAGGCCAGCCTAGTCTACAAAGTCAGTACAGGATAGTGGGGGGGGGGGGGGATATACAGAAAAACCCTGTCTCAAAAAACCCAAAACCAAACCAAACCAAAACAAAACAAAAAGTACACAGCTTATTTGCTGCCTACATTTGTCTCATTTTATTATCTTTGCAGTAATACAATTTTGCAGTTTCTAGGTTTTAGATCTACCTTTTTTTAAAAAATACATTTATTTATTTATTTATTTACTATTTAATGTAGGGGACAGGTGACAGGCATGCTCTTGTCATGGTCTGTGTGTGTGAAGGGCCCCTACCTGTAGCTTTATAATAGGATTTTCACTGCACGCTTCAGCAGCTTATTAACCAAACTCAGGGGAAAGACTCCAAGCTGACCTTCTGCCACCTTGCTGCAGAATGGCAGTCTGCTGGGGACACTGCAAGCTCCTGACCTCCTCTGCGACATCCTCAGAGTGGGGACGTGCCCCTGCCCCTCACCGTCCTCTCGCCCTACTGCAGACCCATGGCTTTGCAGTGGGCTGGAGCCACACTAACCCATCACAGCTGCCCATCTGCTTCATGACAAGGCTACCGGCCACGCCCTGAGATGCCTTATAAGGCACCTGTCTGGATAGTCTGAGTGGCCTGGCCTTCTCAGGTGGCCTCAGTCCACTCTCCAGGCTCATTCCCCATGCCTCTCCTGCACTGGCCTCTTCTCAGGCCAAATAACCAGTCAGTGAAGCATCAGCCCTGGGCAGAAGATTACCCTGTGCTGGGCAGGGTTGAATAGGGAAGTATAAAAAAATATCAGGCTGCCAGGCTTTGCATTAAGGATTTATAACCTCTTGGAGAATAAGACACGTTATCAAAAGTTTAATAGCAACACAAGTGTTTAAAGAGAACACAGAAACAATGGCAAATGCTGTCCCCAGGAAGCCACTGTTCTCTGGCCCGACAGAGCTGTCTGTACTTGGTGTCATAGATTCAGAGGCCAGACAACCCAGGAGGCTGGAGCCTCCTAAAAAGCAATCTCAGAGACAAAAGAGGGATAAAGATACTACCTACCCTTTATGACTTGACAGCCTAGGCCCTCCATGAATACCAGGCCTGATCTTTACACTTCTGTCAAAATTAGACCTCACTGTGCCATCAAATCCCCCCAGCTCCTGGCAAGAGAACTGAAGCTCGGAACGGCTATAGTCTGCTGAAGACCGTGCAGCTCATGGGCAGTGGAGCTGAGGTGGGTTCTACCATCTGCATCCCTCCCAAGGCATCCTTCTGCCTTTCCCTGGCAGATCCAGGCCAGGGCTTCTCTCCCTAGGCAGATGTGCAGTGTGGGGGGCTGGAGTATGGCCCAGGCACACAAACCCCCTCTCACACCAGCAGCTCTGCAAAGCACCCTGTGCACAGCAGGGTTTCGTAAACAGTGTCACTTGGATGGAACCATGTGTGGGGGACCGAGAGGAGCTCCAGTGACTACCCATCACCAGCGGCCTCCTACACCCCTCTATCCTTCCTCCTCCCCTGTCCACAGGCCTCTGTCCAAGACCCTAGCACTCTCAGAGAGTGACCTTTGGCAACATGGAGCCCGTTTGTCTCCCAAATCCCAAGGACAGATGGCACAGCCAGGACGACTCTATTGCAAAGGCCACCAAGTTCATGTGGCTTTTCTGATGATCATACAGAGAAGGGGATCCAGCCAGGGCAGCCTCGAGGGCTGGGAGTTTGGGACAGAGTTCCATTTGGCCTTGGCTTCTCCTCGTAAGTACTGGCATCACTACTGCCAATTTTGTGACTCTGTTTAAAGCCAATGTGACCGAAAGCAATGGGACATTGCAGTTCTTCCTCCTGGCTGTCCCATCTGCCTGGTCCACCTCCAAGAAAGGTGAAGACTTGGGGCTGACCCCCACTGCCCCTCATCTGGGCAGGAACTCTCTCTCTCTCTCTCTCTCTCTCTCTCTCTCTTTCTCTCTGTCTCTCCCCTAAAAGGCTCAGCCAGAACTATGGGATTGACCACAAAATAACAGGTGCCACAATTCTCGAAGTGCACAATAAGTGCTGATTAACACTAATAAAATCCTCCTGAGATGTTTCAGGCTTTGACTTAAGCACCACCTCCGAGCCATGATTGACAGGATAGCCACCACCACCACAGACCGCCCAGGGCCCTCCTGCCCTCTTGCCTCAGCTTACCCTTGGCTACGGTAGACTGAGCACCTCTCCAGCGGAACCCGCAGCACCCGGTCGCTCAATCCCACGAAGAGCGCACGCGCACTGTGCAAGATTCGCAGGCTCCGCAGAGGTTCAAGGCGCCCGGGGGGCAGCACATGCAACTCCTCCAGGTAGCAGCCCCTCAGGCTGCGGCTGGCGGTGGACAGCGCCTTCAGGATGGTGCCGGACTCTGGCGGGCAGAGGAAAGTGGCCTTGAAGCGGTGGCTACTCACAGCCGTTTCCTTACCTAGCAGCAACCATTTGCCCACCTGCAGGGCAGGCGGGCCCCAGGCAGCTCACCTGTGCCTATGTAGAGTACGTGGTAGAGCGTGTCCTTGGCTTGTACAAGGTCCACCACTAGATGTGAGAAGCGGACGCTGTCCTGGGTGACACAGGGCTCTGGGGTCACCGGCTGCACGGCTTCGCTCATCAAGAAGAGCCGCTGTGCATCCTGCAGGCTGCGCTCCGTGAGGTTCTCGTTGGGGCCAGTCTCTGGCAGGGTGCCACACTGCCGTGAGAAACCGAGTCACTGGTGTCCAGTCCCCCCTCTGCAGGAACTGCCATGGTCTCCTTCCCACCCATGGGGGCTGTGAGGGGACACTAAGTCTCCAACACCCCTGGTCCCCGGCATTCTGTCTGGAACCCTGGATCTTTTCCAAAAAAGGATGAGTCTTCTTTAAAACTAGGAGAAATGGGCTGGGAAGATGAGGAAGAGGATAGGAGGACAAAGGGGTCTGGTCCAGACAAATCATTTGAATGAGAACCGTGTCTGGTAATTTAAAGCTGCTGCATTGGTACCCACGCCCACAGTGGGCCAACCTGTTTTCTCCTACACCCCTACCAGCTCCAAGTTCATGCCTTCCAGTCAGGAAGCCAAGTACCACCTCTCACTGGGCATCACAACACCCTTTGCACAGATCCAGAAGGAGTGACCTAGTATAGCCTTGTCCCTAGTTCCAGAAAAGGAATAAAGGGCTCAAGGGAGTTAGGTGACTGGCCCAACATCGCAGGCTGGATCGGGATCCGAATTGCTGGACTGAAAAGCCTGAGCCTTTCCCCAGGCCATATCACCCCTGGAGCAAGCAGTTGGAAGGACATGAAAGTCAGCCATCCGGGCGGGGCGTGGTGACCTGCATTTTCAGGCTCAGCATTCAGGAGACTGAGGCAAGAGGACTCTGTGAATTCAGGGCCAGCCTGGTTTACAAAGTGAGTCCCAGGGAAACACAGTGAGACCTTCCGCCAAAAATAAAAAATTAAATTAAATATGTGCGCGCATGCACGTGAGTGTGTGTATGTGTATATGTGTGTGTATGTGTATGTGCACATGCGCGTGTGTGTATGCTACCAGCTCCTTTATGCTTTCCTTCCACCACAGGGTGGGGAAATACATGAGTTACTTACGACACCCATAACAACTGCCTGCATGCAGCGATCCTACACTGCACAGTTTGAATCATCTCCAGGTGAAACACCCTAAGTCTGGCCACAATTCACAGGTGTAGTGGTCCCTCCTACTCTGTAGAATCGAGGTCCCTGTCTCTCAGGGTGTGTGGAGTCAATTACAGAGATAGCCAGAGTAGGTTCCCCAGTTCTGCCTCTCCTTTATCTCCTCAACAGCAGTCTGAGGATTTACCACCCTGTTGGGGAACCCATCTCAGCCCCCCATCCCCCACCCCGAGACAAGCCTAGAGCAACAGGGATGGGCTGGTGTTAGCCTGCGCTGAGCTTGTGGTTGGTGGTGGGTGAGGGGCAAAGGAGGAGAAGCTGTACCTGGAAATTGGGGATGGGGTTGGCGATAGGAAGCCAGGCAGCCCTGGGGTTCTCCTGGTAACGAAACGGGCCGTTGAAAGCCCTGGAGATGGCACTGAGGTTGAAGGCGCAGACGGCAGAAGCTGCGATGCTGTTTCTGAAAGGCAAGAGGTGGTGGACTGCGGTCCCTCCCTCATTCTGGGCCAAGCACGCCCCTCAGAGGCCCCTCAGGCCACCGCCAGTCCTAATCACCCCGGTTGGCAAGTGCCTTGGATGAGCCTGAGGCCTTCTGCACACGAAGGGCATGTAATCCTCACTCTCACCCAACCACAGGAAGAGCTCATTGGCAAGAGGCACTGGGGTGTCCCCCTTCCACCTCCTCATCTTCTTCCCTTTTTCAGAGAGGGGAGGGATGCAGCCAATGGCCCACATTAAGAAACACATTTTAAAAACCGGGCGTGGTGGCGCGCGCCTGTAATCCCAGCACTCGGGAGGCAGAGGCAGGTGGATCGCTGTGAGTTCGAGGCCAGCCTGGTCTACAAAGCGAGTCCAGGACAGTCAAGGGTACACAGAGAGACTCTGCCTCAAAAAACCAACCAACCAAACAAACAAACAAAAAAACCAAACCAAAAAAAACCAAAAAAAAAAAAAACACCAAAAAAAAAAAAAAAAAAACCAACAACAAAACCAAAAACCAAAAAACCCAACAACAACAAAAAAACAAAAACCCCACATTTTAGGGCTGGAGAGATGGCTTAGCCATTAAAGGCTAACTAGGCTCACAACCAGAAATATGAGAAATACATTTTACATTACCTATATTAAAGTTTCATGAAACAATATGATGCAAGCTAAATATACTATACTTAAAAATTTTTTTGTTAATTATAATTTATTCATACCACATCCTGCTTGTTATCCCCTCGCTTGTATCTTCCCGTTCCCACCCTCCCTCTTCCTCCCACCCTATTCTCCGCCCCTAGACCTCTGAAAGGGTTTGAATTCAATCCGTTCTGAAGTATGCATATATGTATTATATATATGGTTAGCAAAGCCACTGGTTTATGCCACTAAAGAATAATCTCTACAACCCTTCGGGGCCCAGAGTCACAGGCCTCTGCAAGTGTGGAGTGAACAGCTCACAGAGATGACATGGTCACATGCTTCTCTCCTAAATGTGTCCATTATCCTCTCCCTCTGCCTGTTTCCAGGCCCCCCCAGAGCCCTGGATGCTGCCTGTTTCCAGGCCCCCCAGAGCCCTGGATGCTGCCTGTTCCCAGGGTCCCCAGAGCCCTGGATGCTGCTGCAGTGTCCTTCTGTTGGACTCCCTATAGCCTGGATAGGCTCCTAACCCATTCTGCACAAAACAGCAGGGGGGGGGTGTGAAACTCCCCAAACTCACACCAAGCCGCCCACTGGCCTTTCACAAATCCCCCAGTCATGTCTCCTTGTCCACAGGGTAAAGATCAAAACCCTGAGAGCAGTCTGCAAGGTCCTTGGGGCACAGTGCGTCCTAGCATCTCTCCCACCTGCTTCTTCTTTGCCTTCAATGCTCCTGTCACATTGGCTTCTTCTCAGGGCATGAGGCATTATTTTTTTATTCCACCCAAAGCTTTGTGTAAGTTATTGCATGGGGGCTGGACTGTCCTTCAGGTCTCAAGAATGTCACATTCTATAGGAAGCCTCCTGTGATCTCCTTGTACCCTGCTCTCTCCCTTTGTAAGAGCTACTAAGGTTAAAATGGGTTGCTCAAAATAGCCTTGTCTACTCTAGAATGCCATCCCCTCAATGGCAGAGCCATGACTGCTTTTGCCCGCTGCTGTTCACCCCCACCCCAGGACAAGCACCTGGCATGGAGGGGGTTATACAATAAATAAATGGTTTATAGTTTACACTGACATTGTCATTTTTCCTTGATGTCTCCCCAGCTCTTTCTGTGAGAGAGTCACCCATCCTCCTACACTGAGAGCTAGCCACACTTAGTCATGGCCGGCAGGCTTTCAGCTCATGGTCTGTGTGAGCTGTGCTGAATGTCCACTGGCCAGGATGGGCTCTCTGCTGCTGCTGGCCAGTCTCACCCACGTCCTTGCCTGTCCTCTCAGACTGTCATTTGTGTAGACAACGGGGGGGGGGCACTCCTGCTGTCCTTACAAAATGCCTTGCATAGCGTTCCACACTGCAAAGGCCTTCCTCAGTCTCAAGGGTGCCCATTCATCACTCTTAAGCTGAAAAAAAAAACCTGCTTGATGTGTTAGTCTCTACATGGAGGGGCAGGGGAGGAGAGTCCGGCATCCTTGGGAAGGTTGCTCTTCCTCACATCCAAATAAACAACGGGTGTGCCAAATGCCAGCTTGCAGGTTCTGATGTAGTCATGAGGGATGTGGCGGAGAGGTTCTTAGAATACTGCTGCACTTAGGTTGGAGGGACCATAGAGCAAGCATCCCTGCCTGGGGTACCACCATTGTCCTTTATGAGCTTACCAGGCAGCTCCCCACCCCATTTCTGCACATCTGGCCACCAGACAGCTCCCCTCCCTTTCTGCACATCTGGCCACCAGGCAGCTCCCCTCCCTTTCTGCACATCTGGGCACCAGGCAGCTCCCCCTTTTCTGCACATCTGGCCACCAGGCAGCTCCCCTCCCTTTCTGCATATCTGGCCACCAGGCAGCTCTCCTTTTTCTGCACATCTGGCCACCAGGCAGCTCCCCTCCCCTTTCTGCACATCTGGCCACCAGGCAGCTCCCCCCTTTTCTGCACATCTATCTTGGGCCCGCCCTTCCTAGCAACTTAAAGCAGGTGTTTACCACTCCAGAGGTGGTAAGCCACAGATGACCAGCTGCAGGAACAAGGAGATCTCTGCTTTATGGGTGAAGACACCAGACTCTGAGAGAGGGGTCTGCTGAGGCCACCAAGCCACCAGGCTAGGCAGGGTGGGCCCTGGAATGACAAGGAAGATGGACAGCAAAGGGTGGGGGGACTCACACGTTAGTGGTGAAGACGCCGTAGATGAGATCCTGCTCGGGCAGATGGAAGGCACTCTGTAGCTCGTTATAGTAGAAAGGGACCTCTCCTGGGCGGGAGCAGTTGAGCCGGGCCTTCATGAACGTGGTCCATGTGTCCTCCAGCAGGAAGCGGCCCCCTACATCGTTCTTGCACACTCGGGCCACCCGAGAGTACACAGTGCGCCCACAGTCATGTTCTACCGCATTCTCCCGAAGGAAGAAATATGCAAACAGCCCAATGTCAAAGGCGGCCACGAAATTTGGCTCTGTGGGCATGGAGAGAAGAAGGCACGGTGGAAAGGATGCACCTGCTTTAGTGTTCCTAGGTGGGACTCTTGAACCACTCTTTGCTGACCCAGGACCCTACATTAGCCTGTTCCCGCTTCCCCTGTGAAATGAAGCTCTTGTATTTGTTGATAGTGTAATTGTTAGCACTGCTACTTCACTGGATAAAACACACCATCATAAGAACCTTATTGGCTCTCCCATTTAATCCTCCCTACAAACTAGCAGGCAAGTCCTAGGACTACTGCTGCCCATTACAGATGAGAACATCATGGCACAGAAAGGCTGCTCAAGGCCATATAGCTAGTTAGTAAGAAATGAGTTTAACTTCAAGAAGTAGGATGTTCATACTGTCTTCCTCGTTTCTTTCCTAATTTTTCTTTCCTATAACAACTACTCTATTGAATTTCTGACTCTCTCCCCAAATAGCCTGTGCTTTTTTCCTGTTCTGGGTCCTCAGGACACCTGCGGCTCAGCTCCAGTGTGCCTTGGCTTTTGGGCAAACATCTTCCCTGTCCTATCCACTTTATTGATGAAGCGAGTGAGACAGGAAAGGCCAGCGGGGTTTGGAAAGCAGGACAGCCCTGCCCCAGGCCTGGGCCACCTTACCATTGAGCCATTTGGAGTTATATTGGGCAGTGCGAAGTGGTGGCCCGCTGCCCAGGCTGCGGTAGATGGCTGGGTCCCGACCTGAGAAGTCGATGACGGTGGCCGCATAGAGTTCTCCCTGGGAGGAGATGACGGCTGTAGAGTTATGACGTGGGTCATAGGGGCAGCGGGCCACACCGTTGATCTTCTCAATAGTCCGGCTGAGGTTCCCCACCTGGATAAGGCAGAAGACAGCTTTTCCTTGGGGTCCTAGGACCGTCTGGTATTTTTACCTTAGAGCTGTTTCCTTTGGGATCCTTGGTTTCTGTGCCCTCACCTCCCATGTCTCAAATACCCTCCCCACTGCCACCCTGTGATCTCATAGCCATTACAAAGGGTGAGGTCCTTCAGGAGTATCCACTGGACCACAGATGAACATTTTAAGTAAGAAGAAAAATACCTGGACCACAGATGGGCATTTTAAGTAAGACTGATGAAGAAAAATACCCAAGAGTGGGTCAGTTTGAATTCTGGATGAAGAATGAACTTTTTATGTTGTCTCAATATCAACTTTTTATGTTGTCCCAGTATCGCATGGACATACGTTCCCCACCCACCCTGCTGCATTTGTCAGTCCCCACTCCAAGGCTGTGTGCTTTGGCAAGACACCATCCCCTGACTCTCTTCTTTGCCTGCCCCTCCCAATGGCCCACCTGTCTGCTGGAGCACACTGGGGAAAAGGCATTGGTGCCACACATGAACACCTTCCGGCCGGAAACAATCAGGACTCTCACATAGTTCTGACACTCCTCCTGAGGTGGGAAGAAAAATGACAGAGGACTGTGACTCTCCAGGTGTGGCTCTGGGCATGTTTACCTCACACTGCTGCATTGCAGATGGCAGCGTATGTCCTGCAACGCCCCTGCACTGTATCCTTGCTGCGCTGAGGTCCAGTTTGTGTCTCTATTGACTCCCTTCCCCCTCAACCCAGTCAGGCTCCTGGGGCAAGTGACCTCATGCTCACAAGGATCCCCAAGATCTCCTGACCATAAGCTTCCAGAAGAGCACCTGATGCCACCGGCACGTACCTCAGTCTTCCCTTTGCTCTGGCAGGAGCGACGTGTGTCCTCATTGGAGGCCCACTCTGTAGCCTGTGGGAGGAACAGAGACATCATCCTGTTCACTTCCTGACACTGCTCATTATGGCAGACAGCAGCCAGGGTCTGGGGAGGGAGGACAGGGAGCCAGAAATGGTCTGGGTAGCCTGAAGGTTAAGGCTTTCCCTCCCAGCGTCTGAGGTATTAGGGGAGCTGCCAGAGACTCACCCAGAGGCTTTTAACTAGCAGGTGGTCCCTCCTCCTAATGCCTTCTCTGCCTGATTGGGTTGGGGACACCTAGGGGACCTGCTTTCAACTTCACGGGCTCCATTAGCCCCGCACAGCTTTTTGGGAACTCCCTCACCCAGGTCAGTCATGAAGCTGCAAGTGGCTGAGGAGGGCAGTCAGCACTACCCAAGTCTTAGGGGGTGGGGGGAGGGGAACAGAACTGTGCCTTCCTGGAGTCCCTCAAAGGAGTGGGAGGCTGACCCAGGCTTCTGTGTAGCGGTTAGACTGTTTGCTTCAAAACAGGAGTTGTAGTTTCCTACTAACACCTTGCAACAAGTTAACTTTCTCCCTCAATCTCTGGTGACGGTTTAAGGCATGTGGTAGGCCATGGGTAGGGGTCTTGCTTGTGCCTTTTACCCCACTGTCTCCAGGGATGAAAAATCTCTTGCCTCAGTTGCTCCTCTCATGAAGTCTCGACTTTCCTTCTACTATTTTTTTTTTTAAACACAAGTTGAGGAGAACCTTGAACCTCTGATTGAACAGCTTCAGACTTCTAAGGTCTGGGGCCACAAGGCTCTCCATGATGCCCACTTTATAGAGTGCTGGGAAGCAAACTCGGGCTTTTTGGCTCCCTTGAGGCGTCATCCACACTGGGGTGAAGGGGCTGGAGACACAGCCTTTTCACACACAGGGCAATAAAAGAGGGCTGTCTGCACCCAGGACGCCTCCTCCATGTATTCTCTCCCCATCTCTGATGGAGCACGGAAGGAAAGGCTGATAGCTCTCAGCCCAGCAACTGTCAACAGGGATGATGTATAGACATGAACTGCTCTGCCTGTCTTAGAAGCACCTAGTAAGCAGAAAGAACGCGCTCACGCTCTCTCAGTCTCCCCCCCCCCGCCCCTTTCTCCCAATTCCCCCCATATATACACTGCATTTTAATTTCTGACAAAGCTGCTTTGAGAGATGATGGACAGTAGGGGACAAGGAGAGAGCCACCGGCTGCCCTTTGCTTTCCATCCCTCCAGAAGCATGCCTGCTTAGAGCCGAGAGAGGCTGACCCCTGCAGACCCCTGCATCCAGGAACTGGTCTCCGCTTGAGCACGCTGGGTCAACCCTCCCAGGCCACTCCAGAGTTCAGACCTGCTTCTCCTCAACTTTAAAGAAGGGCAGATGACCTTTAGGGTCAGGGTTCCTCTGGACGGAAATAACTAAGCATTTTGCTAATCACCAGGCCCCAAGTCGAGCTTCATGAGAGAAGAGGGATCTATGAGTTCTTGGGGTTTCTGGGAGGCAGGAAGGGGTCAACGACCCTGCCTCCCCTCCCCGCCCCCCCCCACACTGAAACACAGGCGATGTGAGGTGATGGCGAACTACACAGAGCCTTGAGGGTTCCTGCATGGGGGCACACTGAAGGGGCCAGCCTGGTATTAAGGGGCAGTCAACAATGGCACAGACGTGTGCCCGGGACTTGTGCATTTTCTCTTTGACTTTCAGTGTAACGGGGAGAAAAACTAAAGCCAGTGAGGTTGAACACTCTCATCAAGGTCACAAAGCAGACCACTGATCCCTGCACCGAGGAGTCTCTTGCCTCCTGTCACAGGAAGCAGATCCCAGATGGCTTGAAGAGAGTGTGCGTGTTTACAAAGGTAACAGCACAGAAAGGGCTTTCTAGGGTCATTTTTATTTGAAAATTGTTTTTTATCCCTGGGCGTGGTGGCGCACGCCTTTAATCCCAGCACTCCGGAGGCAGGCGGATCGCTGTGAGTTTGAGGCCAGCCTGGTCTCCAAAGTGAGTCTAGGACAGCCAAGGCTACACAGAGAAAACTTGTCTCGAAGAACCAAAAAGAAAAAAAAAATTAGTTTTATCAAAGTGAAAACATAAAAAAAAGTAACAAAACCTCTGGCAGCCCATTCCTCCTGTGCTACAGTGGCTCTGCCTACAACAATCATGCCCTAGGTGAAGCTGTTAACAACCTACATCCCAAGGCTGGAGAGACTCGTCAGCAGCTAAGAGCATTTGCTGCTTATGCAGAGTGTGGTTCGGTTCCCAGCACCCACGCTGAGTGACTCACAATCACCTGTACATATAGCTCCAGGGGACCTGACACCCCTTTTGATCTCTCTGAGCACCCACACATATATGCATGCGCACACGCACACACACACACATCCCAAATACTCACATTCATATCACACTCAGCTCTAGACAGGAAAAAGGCTTTCCCACTTGTCTATCTCCACTTTACCCCAGCCCAGAGCACACCTACAAACTCTCCAATACTCATCCTTCCTCTACAATTGATATTTTAAAAAAGATTTATTTATTTATTTATTTATTTATTTATTTATTTATTTATTATGTATACAGTGTTCTGTTTGCATGTACACCTGCACACCAGAAAGGACACCAGGTCTCACTGTAGATGGTTGTGAGTTATCATGTGGTTGCTGGGAATTGAACTCAGGACCTTTGGAAGAGCAGGCAGTGCTCTTAACCTCTGAGCCATCTCTCCAGCCCTACAATTTATATTTTAATTGAGATCCAACATTGACGTAAATACGCCTCAGAGTTCCCTGACTGTCAGTCACTGATTTGTGACACAAACCACAGTAAAAGAAGACCGTGCTGCCGGTTAACACTTCCATCACCTAAGTGTTTAATGTGAACTTACTGGAAGTGCTCTTATTTAGATGTCTTTCTATCGCATAGAGATCGTGTACATTAAAAAAAGAAGAAGAAAATGTCAGCAGACCTAAGTGTCTTTAACCTCCTTACATCCAGCGCGCATCTCTTTGGAATCCCTTTCTGTTTGGGGCTGTCACTACTCATCTTGTTGCTTTTCTCTGAAGTAGGACAGTGTTCACTGAACTATCCCAGGAGTCAGCGCGAAGCGAATTCTCGGGGCGCTTTGCTCTGGTCCTCGGCACACTCTTCCAAGCCACTGATCCTGTTCTACAAGTTTTGATGCAGCTCTCTCTTGATCTTGCCAGAAGGTGTTCACAGGTCTGGCCGACCCATCCAGACTCATCTTCTTTCTTTTTTTGATCTTACAATGACTGTCGTGCCAAAGGGGCTGCCTTTGTCCGGTCAGACCGGCATGGATAAATAATGGCCACCTGCTCCCTATGGCAGCTACATCAGGACCAAAGTCTGACAGAAAACGACCGCAAGATGCTGCTCATTGTGAGAATCGCCTGGTTTTAAGACTCATTAAATGTGAAAATGGTTATCCAAAAGTCAACCCACTACTCATAATCAGAGGTAGCTTTTCCTTTCTCAAACAATCTTCTTCATGGACATTTCTCAAATGTCCCTCAAATGTTCCCATATCATTTCCTACCTGTTTGCACAAGTGACTCTGATAATTTACTAGTTCCCTTCCTCTTCCTCATATCCCAACGTCCCAGTGACCCATTGCTTGTGAAGCCTCCTTCTGGCTAAAACCAGGGACTTGCCTCTCTGCTTCCTGAAGACACGTGGCCTTTGTTCTTGACTCACGTTCTTCCTCTGGAGGCACACATTTCCAGCATCTTCTTAACAAGGAACAATGTAGATAAATTTTTAAAGTTCACTTGTGTCTGATTTATCCTTTCTTCACATTGATTTTTTTTTTATAGAGAATTCTAGGTTGACTATAGCCTGCACCCAGTTTTATTAACATTTATGCATTATTTTCTCCATCCTGGGGTCACTCCTGAGGAGTGTGGTGTAATTCTTCCTTCTCATCTTTCAGAGGACACCCTTTTTGTTTTCTTTGGGCCCTGGAAGCTTATGGGTTTTCCCCCCTCATAAGAACGATGTTTTTAACTTGACGTAAGTATGGGTCACTTTTGAGAACTCAATTAACTTTTGATTTGAAGACTTGGCCTCAGTCTTGGCAAATTTTCTTATGCTAGTTCGTCCTTTCTTCCTCAGCCTTCCCTTTCTCTGTTTTGAAATGTGTATTAATCCAAATCCATAGTTGATCAGTGCGTCTTGATACAATCTCTAGTTATTTGACATTTCCTATTTTTAATTTCTTGATTCTGTTGTTCTAATTTTGGTAGACTTTTCTTCAACTTTTATGTTTAAATCCTCCAATTTTTATTTTTCTTATTGCAGTTTTAGTTGTCACACTTTCACTTTATCGCTTCATAAAAATATTCTCATTTTCAAGGAGATACAAATTAGTTTGTAATCAAATTTAAAGTGTTTTATGCTTCATATATATTCTCTGCGGCTTGCAGATTGCTTGCTTCATCCTGTTTATTTTGGTCTTCCCTTTCACTTTAAGGCTTTCCCGAGTTGAAAATTTTTGACTACTTGTGTACCCTTTTTTAAAAAGCCATTAGGCAATTTCCACTGAAAAGAATCAAGGTTTCTTGAAGAAATGGCTGGTTCCATTCAGGGCAGCAAATGCACAAAGGGAGCCTAGAACATCTTGTCATTCCAGAATTGCTAGGGTGCCACACTAACTTGATAAAACTGGGCAGAAAGGACCAGGAAGCCGACTTCAAGAGGCCACCCACTACAACAGATGGGATGGCTGTGAAAGACAACAACAGCCATGGATGGAAACACAGAAACAAGTGTAAATTCATGACTAAGAAATAATAAGTGAAAAGGGCTGGGGGTGCAGCTCACTGGGTAAAGTGCTTGCTTACTATCCAAGAGCTCTGGGTTTGACCTCTACCTAGTTCTGCATCAACCAGGGATGGAGGTGCACATCTATTGTCCTGGCAATTGGGAGATGGAAGCAGGAGGCTCAGAACTACACCATCATCTTTGGATACATAGTGAGATCAAGGCCAGCCTGGGTTGCATGAGACCCTGTCTCAAAAGATAGATAGATAGATAGACAGACAGATAGATATAGATAGATAGATGGATAGATCACTAGGTAGGTAGATAGATGGATAAATAGATAGACAGATAGATAGATAGATAGATACATAGATACATAGATAGATACATAGATAGATAGATAGACAGACAAGCAGACCACTATTAAAAGGTACTAGCACCCCAGCTCCCCATTAGAAAATTACTACACAATAGCAGAATAGTGATTCAAGTTGAAATCACTTGAGAGATTGAAACTTTAGAAAGGACAATTTGGCTTTACTTTTCCTAGAGGCAGCAAACCATGAAGAATCTTATGGCAAAGGAGTTCTCTGAACCAGGATAGGGCAATAGTTTTCATTACCAAAGAATGGCAGTAACTCGGACAGTAATTAAATAACTCACCGGAAACACTTATTTCCAATTCACTTTTATACACCTCCGTATATCGCAGTGCCATCCCTAAAAATTTAGACCCTCGTTTTTTGTTGTTGTTGTTTGGTTGGTTGGTTTTTTTGGTTTCTTGAGACAGGGTTTCTCGGTGTGTAGCCTTGACTGTCCTGGACTCCTTTTGTAGACCAGGCTGGCCTTGAATTCACAGCGGTCGGCCTGCCTCTGCCTCCTAAATGCTAGGATTAAAGGCATGTCCCACCACACCTGGCCCTGTTTTTGTTTTTTGAAGATTTATTTAGTATTATGTATACAGTGTTCTGCCTACACATATACCTGTAGGCCGGAAGAAGGCATCAGATCACCTTATGGATGGTTGTAAGCCACCACGTGCTTGCTGGGAATTGAACTCAGGACCTCTGGAGGAGCAGTCAGTGCTCTTAACCTCTGAGCCATCTCTCCAGCCTCTAGACCCTAGTTCAAAGGCCCATTTCTTCTACCCCATGCCTCTATAAACTCATTGTTCTTTGTTTAGAAGTATAGAAGCATCTTGCTTTGATCATTTATTTGGATCTTCCTGTAGTGTAGAGCTCTCTAGGTATGGGCTGATCATGTAAGCATGAGTGGCTTTCTCTGGCCTTGTGTTCTTTTGTTTCCCCATTCAGCCAAAGCAGGCAGAAGCAGCCAGGGAGTGGAGAGCGGCTGCCAGTCCCGTCTACATGAGCGTATTCTATTCCGCTGCTTTCCTTGCCTGGCTAATGCAATTTAAGGGAGGGAAGCTTTGTCTCCAACTGTCAAGGAGCATGGCCCATCATGGTGCTGGCCATCTCAAGGCTGCAGCAGTGGGAGCTTGCTCACACCTGGAAAGGTCAGGAACCAGAGAACAGGCCGGAAGAAGGGTGGAGCTATAAACCAGAAGGCCCGCCCCAGTGATGCACACTTCCTACAGAACCCGCCTCCTAGGGGTTCCCACAACCTGCCAGCACAATGCCACTACCCAAGGACAAAATATTTTAACCCGAGCTCACGGGAAACATCTAGCAAACACTTCTCTCGCTTTTGGTACACGGCCTATTGTTGGGCAATGAAATAGCAAGGAAATTTGCTTTGCAGAAGCAATCTAGTCTATATATTATTCTAACACTAAGAAATGGATGAATCTAGGACATAATCATCAATAGTCACAACAACGAAGACTCTCTATAGAGCCCGAGGAAAGTGCCCAACACCTATGCAGTATCTTCCCACACTGATGAAGCTGGTAAGTTTAACAACTACGTAAGATACAGGGATGGAACATAAATCAAACCACCCAGATTATAGCCAGGAAAGTTGGGAAACTATTAGACAAATGACCAAGTTTCTTCAATAAATAAATTACACAAAGAAAGAAAGTGAAGAAACACTGTTTAAAGAGACATAAGAGACATTTTAACAAGCTGCAATGTATTTGGCTTCTAATTCAAACAGAAGTATTTTAATTTTTTCTTTTGACAGTCCTGGGGATGGCTTCACATATGCCAGGCAATAGCTCTACCTACCGTTGAGCTATGTCCCCAGTCTGATACTGAAATTCTATGAGACAATTAGGAAAACTTTAAGCATTTAGAGATATAAAAGTAGTTTTAAATCATTAAAAAAATTAATCCTTATAGAACGTATAATGAAGTCTTCTCTTTTTGTTTTGTTGAGATACAATACCGTAGCCCAGGTCGGCCTTGAACTTGAGGCCATCCTGCCTCAGTCTGCTGGGATTATGAACGTAAGCCATCGCACGCAGACTTCCCTCTCTAATGCTAAGGGTAGAGTCCAGAACCTTGTCCATGCTGGACAAGGGCGTTCCCACTGTGTTCCGTCTCGAGCTCTTCATACTGAAGTCATAGTTGGTACTGTATGTTCAAGATTTGCTTCAAATGACTCCTGACAGGGAAGTGGCAACCATGGATGAATCAAGTGTCCTCACGAGCTGCTATTGAGTGCACTGGATTCCTTGTACTATGCTGTTTTCTTGTATGTATGCTATTTTACATGATGGGTGATTGCTTTTGCCTTAAGTACCAAACAGCGCGTTGGAAACACTGGGCGTAGACTTCTTGGGTGCTTACGGGGGCCCCTCACTCTCTAGCGTCCCCACGGCATCTCTGTCTGTGGCATACTCTAGAAGGCTGCTCTCTGAACTCACTGAGTTGCTCCAGCAAAGACTCCTCCAATCTCTGACCTGGGAGTGGAGTAGGGTGAAAAGATGTAGACTTGCGTTCTTTGTTCTGGCCCACACGCCATGAGTGCCCTCTGTCCCACCTGCAGACTCTAAACATGAACTCTCCATTTGGGACTCTAAGTGGTCTCAGCCTCTTTTATTGGGCGATGGAGCTAGATGAGGAGACCTAAGTTCCAACCTCTCCATTTAAAGGATATCATCATCATCATCATCATCATCATCATCATCATCATCACCACCACCATCATCATTATTGGGGTTTTTTTTTTTTTTGAGGCAGGGTTTCTCTGTGTTAGCCTTGGCTGTCCTAGACTCGCCTTGTAGACCAAGCTGGCCTTGAACTCACAGAGATCACCTGCCTCTGCCTCCCGAGTGCTGGGATTAAAGGTGTGCGCCACCACGCCTGGCTCGTTTAGAGGATTTTAAGCAGTGTCCTGTTTTAGTTGTCTTCATGGTACCCAGCACGGAGTCTGACATTATTCTGGAGACTCGGCTTGCTTTCCTGCCACACCCTGCTCTGTAAGCTGTTCCTCTCTGTTAAGTCAGGATGATCCTTCTAAGCGCTTCCATCTCCCAGAAAGACTGGACTTTCTCTCCACAGGCATGGTCCCTCTCACTCTCTCTGTTGTGTGGCTGTGTGCCTATTACAACTTCCCACGTGCCTTTGGTGGGTCCCTGTGGAAGAGTGGAGATAGGCGTGTGCTGTGTTGCCAGGAGCACAATGGATGTTTTATGCTTGGACTGCACCACCTCCCCAACTCCCGCCCCCCAGAGATCCCAGGGTGATGATCGTGGGTAACAGCATAGCTGTGTGGTTTCTGTGCTATGGGAGAGAGCAGGCAAGCCCATCAGGATATGAATGGAACCGTCTCTGTGTGCACATGGCAGTTCCCCTCGACACATCAGAGGCTGTCACAAACGACCACTTAGCGTCAGTACCACAGATGGCCACTTAGCATAAGCACCATCTGAACACTGAGCCTACCATTGAGCAGAGTCTAAACTACAAACACCTCCAAGCTGTTGGACATCAGTGTGAAGAATATAACCTGGGATTCCCCCCCCAATGTTTTGCCGAGGCCCCCCAAAAGTCCCATGACATGTTTTGGTGTCTATGTACGCCAACATAATCATTTCTGTGCTTACAAACCTTCTGGCACCTCAAGGTCATAACACTGTAGCAATTAGGTCCTAAAACTGTGCAGACCGAGGTTATGCTGCTAACAATAGCAGCTGAATCGACTTGATTTCTCTCCCTCCCCCATCCCTCAGATCCTGCACCAACTACCCTTACACACACACACACACACACACACACACACACACACACACGTGCACGCGCGCTCCCCCTTGTAGCACTTGGGAAGGAGTTGGCGATTTTAATTCTCCTTAAAGAACAGTCGTTCACATTAACTGTTTAATAGGGCTTAGGTTCTTAGAAGTCCCTTTAATGGACACTATTTTGCACAAACTGTTTGCATTTAGATGTCTTTTTAAACAGATGTCAATTATTTAAAGTATCAATAAAACGCTGAGGTCTACATGGACTTAAATCACACTCTGGGGCCCCGTGGACAGCTTAGCGTCCCCTCCCCTGTCAGTGCAGTTGTATATACAGTTCATTTTCAGCCTCTGGGTGCTGCTGAAATGCTTGTCATAGTCAGCACTCAGGCCAGGGATTGAGGTTCCCCCAAAAGGGTGTGCAAGGTCACATGACTACTTTTAGACCAAAGCCAAGGTTTTCTACTCAGGCGAGGCAGCTGACCAGAGGCCCAGCTTCACTGAGAGGCACTGGCTGCTCTCATCTGTGGCCAGACGGTGCCCAGAATAGTTAACAATGGCAATAAAATGTCTAAACCTCCCTCCTCGGCTCTGTCAGGAGAAGCCAGCCTGAATGTTAAGGCTAAACCCCTAGGAGACATGCTGGGGAAAGTGGGTTCTGGGTGCTCTTGGAGTTGGTTTGAGGGAACTTTAGAGAACCCCAATTAAGCTGACCCCCTTTCCGATTCCAAGCATGAAGTCTAGGGGTGTGACAGCTATCTGTCTGTCCTAAGACCACATCAACATGGAACTGAGTGAACCAAACCCCAAGCCCTAGTCACTGGGTAGTTTGAACATCCAAAAAAGGTGCATGACGTTTGTCTTACAGACCAGCTAGTGAAGAGGCCAGGGGAGGCCAAGCCAGCAGGGCAGCATCCCAGATAAGGCTTTCTCTTGATATCCTGCAGCAGTGGTCTCTAAATTTAGCTGCCTACTGCAATCACTTGGGAGCTTTTGAAAACCCCAGTGTCCAGACTGTACCCCTGGAACAATCAAATAAGAGTGTCTGAGGCACCAGAGTCGGTCAAAGCTCCTCTAGCAGTCCTGGTGGCACAGCCAGTGGGCTAGAGGCAGCCTCATTTCCATCCTAATTTATGGTACCCAGCTGTGTATGTCAGAAATCTAGATGTCACACCGCTGTGGCCCAAGCAAGACTACTTCCTCTAAGGGTCACCTTTATATAAAAGTCAGCTTGCTTGACGGTTCTCAGATGGGGCCATGGCTCTGTGTGACCCTGCTGCCTTGAGATGCCTTCCCTGTCCTTCATCCTTCTCCCATTGCCCACTTCAAGCCTGTCTCTCCATCCCTCAGCTGGAGAATCACAACTGTCAACTAACTGCATCCTCCATGACTCCAGTCCCCGCTCTGGGTCAGGTGAGGTAAATGGCAAGTCTATTGATGTCACTTCTCTGCTCAAAATTCATTAATGGATGTGGACAGCCACCCCAACCCCAGCTCAGCAATGAAGGAAGACCCCCTCCCTCTCCCAGGGCCTCACCTCTTACCTCCTCCCCTTTGTTTCTGCTCACCCCCCACCCTCCATCCCCAGTGCTGTGTGTTATTTCATTCCTCCATTTTCCCCTTTGCTTTCAGGCAACACCTCTCAATGGCTTCGCAGACCTTGCTGGGCCCTCCAGGCCACCCCTCCCATGCTCCCTTGCACACGGCTCACAGCTCCACCCTTCTTTCTTTGCGTCTCGCTCTTCCTGCCTTTAGCCACTCTCTAGTGCCAGGTGACCCTCATTTGCAGACCACGGGCAACCAAATACAAAGCATCTGCCTGGTGCTCAGGGCAGGCGCCCTGGATCAACTGCCTCCCGCTTGTTTTGAGCCTCTAGGCTGGCTCCGCTCATCTCCTGACCTGTCTGGCTTGGTCTCCTATGGATGCCAATTAGAAGTTAGTCTCTGGGCTGGCTGCTTGTGGGCAAGGACTGCTGACTCTGAGAATTTCACATGCCTTGCTTAAGCCTGGGCTGCAGGGACATGCCACGTGGTTCCCGTACAGGAAAAGGAATCCTGTACCATCTCTTATGTTTGCCTTCATCAAGGCAAAGAAATGGGCCTCCCCTTTAGAACATAGATGCCAAGCACCACGCTGCAGTGACTTTTCTTGTCACTGTGATCATATGTGATCATCTGCCTGACAGAAGCCACTTAAAGGAAGAATGATTTATGTGGCTCCTGATCCATTACCGGAAGGTGCGTGTACAGTCCATAATGGTGGGGAAAGCATGCAGCGTACTTGGAGGCTGGAGCTATGTCTGAGGCTCCTCACATCTTCATGGGTCAGGAAACAGAGATGGGACCAGAATCAAGGCGTGGGCTTTATTTTTCAAGTGACCTACATCTAATCAGGTAGGCTCCACGGACTAAAACATTGGTTCTCAATCTGTGGGTCTCGACCCCTTTAGGGTCAACTGGCCCTTTCACAGGGGTTGCGTATCAGATATCCTGTATGTCGGGTATTTACACTATGATTTGTAACAGCAGCAAAATTACAGCTACAAAGTAGCAACGGAAATAATTTTCTGGTTGGGGGTCACCACCTCATGAGGAACTGTATTAAAGGGTCCCAGCATTAGGAAGGTTGAGAACCGCTGTCTTAGAGGTTCCATAACCCTCCAATGTCACCAATTGGCATCAAGTATTAAAACCCACGAGCCCATGGGAGATGTTTCACCTTCAACCTGTAGTATACATAAGCCTAACCCTGGCCTTTAGAGGACAAGCATTATATGTTTATCAGTGTTGGGTGAGCAAGTTGGCTTACGAGAGGTGTGAATTAATGATTTCATGGCATTCCCTTCCAACTTCCCTGCTCCCTCTGATCCGTCCTTTCCAACAGCCCTTATGCCCTTAGATATTTCCTCCGGTGTCCAGCCAAGAGGTACAATGGCCACTGAGGGTGTGGACCGGGTGGCATGCAAGGAGACTAGAAGGTCAAACTAGCTTCTCAAGGAGGCCTCGGCTTCCCTAACTGCTTGCCGCTGCAAAATCCCATGCTAAAGAGCCCAGCGCTTGATTACCGCCTGAGTTCTAACTAGATTGTTTGCATCCATCATCGCCTTTCCCCAGAGTCAGAGATTTGGCTTCCCTAATACCCACCAGCTCCCGGATCCACGCTGGTACTCAATAAGTGCCCAAGGAATCCTGGATGGCTAAGACAGCTCCTGGACAGGGGGATGGATGCCTTCTCCTCATTGAAGAAGAATGGCCATCCTTTCTCCATAATGTTCAGCCTCAGCAGAGACAGTTTGGCATCTGTTCCTCAATCTGGGATAACTGTTCTGGATCAAGGAGTCCCATTAAAAAGCCTCTTGGAGCACTTAGGGAATTATGCTTGGGGAGCCTTCTTGGCAGCAGATAATAAATCAATCACAGCTCAATGAAAATGCTGAGATAGACCAGGATCTCTCAGGCCAAGCAAAGAAAAGAGCCAGAGACACCATTTCCCTTGAGGCCCGAATGCTGGGATTCTCCTGTGAGGTTTGGCTTCCTGCTTAGAGGGGCTCACTGGCCCCATCTGCCCTGTGGAGTCCCATTTGTAGCTCTGCAAGTTCTACATCTTGGCAAAGTCCTCAGTCTCTCGGCCTGGTGCCCCTCCTTCCTTTCCTTGTCAGCGTCTCAACACAATCAAGAGACCTGTGTGCACCTTCATGGTGAAAGTGGTCTGCACCCCACTTCCACCTGTCTTCCCAGGCGTGACTTTGATGGCAGGGTTTTAGTAGCACGACTGGGGAAAAAACAGGGGGTTCCCACGGTTGACCCTAGGCTATGATTGGGTAGCCAGCTTCTTGTGCTGCCCAACTCCCAGCTCCCCAAATACAGAAAACTACAAGAAGGGAAGAAAAAGCAGCGTACCTGAAGGAGGGAAACATTGGCAAGGCTGAGCCTGAAGAGGTAGTTCCTGTGAAAACAGAACAGAGATCACGCGTCAGTCCGACTCTGTAAGCAGGACCCTGGAAGGCAACCAGCCCAGGCCTCGTGGGGTGCCAGGAATGTGTGTCCTCTGCAGGACTTAGGGTGAGCCAAGAAAGAGCTTCACCTCTGTTAGCTCACTGATCCTTTTACCCAGCCCGGCGGTAGCTATAAGAGATTCCATTTTACAGGAGGCAGGATGTGTAATGGCCCAAGTCACAGAGCTGGTAAAGTCAAAGACTTGGGATGAACCTGCAGACGCCACACTGTATTTGCTCCTGGCTGACCCAGCAGGCCCAGGAAGGAACCGCCTGAACCCACTGTTAAAACAGAATGAATGGGATGCCATTGTTTTGGACTAAGTTCTCATAATGGGCCCCAACGGACAAGACTGAAAAATTCAAAATGAAGTCACTCATGCTCATGTCAAATGCTCATCGTTAAAGCAAAACTGACCTTCAGAGAACTTAGAAGCAGAACGGCCACCATCCCCAGCCAGGCTCATCTCAGCTGCCATGATAGGGAAGTGCTCCCTTTCTCGAGCCTTACACAGTGAAAGTCACGTGAAGCCACTGCGGTTATCCTTTTACTTTCTGTCTCCCTGCGTCCACTTCACAGGGAGGGTAATTTGAAATGACTGGTCTGCTTTGTGCTGTTTCCACTATTTTCCTCTTCCCTGCTCTGTCTATAAAGTCAACCCCCCCCCCTGCCCACCGCCTACCCGCCCTTTGGCCAAGTCCACCAGATCCCAGAATCAAGATAAATTCAGTTAACACCTGCAAACTAAACAGCTTTGTTTTGTTTGTGACCTCACCTTTTCCTAACTGTGGAGCTTGTTTCTGTTCAACTGAAAAAATGCATGGCCTCCTGCTGGGATGCAGACCTCCCACATCGGCCCTGTGTGCAGCTTCATCTCTCTCTAGCCAGTGACTCTGTACTTGCCCTTTTCACTGCCTCTGCCTGCACTACTGTCTCTCCAGACCAGCCAGCCCTGCACTGCCAGCCTCTGTACCACTTTCATGTAGCAGCCAGTGGCTCACAAGCCTTAATTGTGGTGGTGGTGGTGGTGATGATGATGATGATGATGATGATGACGACGACGACACCATCAGGCACTCACTGAGAATTCAGCATCACCATTCATCCTACTGTGCTTGAACTCTGCACAAGACTTAGCACTTGGGGGTCAGGAGGGTGGTAGCTCCCCTGGGTTAGGGTCTGGCAGCAACACAGACCCGGTGCTGAGAAAGGTAGGGTTCCCAGATCCATGGTTTCCTAGGTCCTGGTCAGCCTCACTGCCTATGTCTGTGAAATGGAGAGCTGGTCCAGGCCTGGCTTCCTCATGGTCCCGTGGAGACACATTAAATGGCTTTATTAATGGCAAACAGATGTAGCTTGATTTTTCCCAAAGAATCCTCTTTTCTTCTTCTATCTGCTTTTGGCCATCTCTTCTCGGGTTCTTGGACTTTTCAGGAATAATTAATCTAGGAAGTTCTGGCCACCTCAGCTGTGCTGAGAAGAAATAAGGAGAGACTGGGCCAGAAAGGGAAGGAGGGGGGCCCTGCTGAAGGAAGCCAGGGCTGGGAACAGGACACTTCAGGCTGGGAGATTCCTCTCCATGATTTGGCTGCTGGCCCAGGAGGAGCTGAGCGTAGCGTCTCTGCTGGCCTAGGGCGGGGTGGCCTTGCCCATGACCTTGGCTGTAAGCCCGTCTCCAGGTCCTTGGCAGAGCTTCCAGGCCTCCATACTCCTTGCCCAGGGACAGATGGGCGCCAGCTTGTGGCTCTGCCCCAGCTGTGTGCTCAGGTACCATAGGCATCTGCTCACAGCTTTAACAAATTAAGGGAAACATCACATCACTCAATTCATTTTTATCCCATCAAAAATCATTCATCAGAACATCTCAGGCTGCTCTTTGGAGAGCCGAGAGATGAGAGCAGGAAATCTCTGTGTCCCCGCCCTGCTCCTGACCCCATGGGGGATAAAGAAGGCTATAAATGGATAAAAACATTTCCCAGCCTGAATTCCAGAGGTTCCGGGGGTGTCAGGGAGAGAGGGAAAGAAAAAAAAATCAGAGGAGAAAGAAAAGTGCTCAGGGGGAAAAAAAAAGTAGGGATCAAAAACAGTCTAGGACTCAGGACACTGGTTCTAGGAACAGAAAGGACCACACCAAGATGGAGTGCTTCCCTCTCCATCTGAAGGCAGAGCTAGGCTCAGTGGTCCAGGAGAAGCTGCAGAAGGAAAACACCACCTTTTGCATGGGAGACCCAAAGTGGAGCTGGTGGGGCAGTGGGACCAAAGGCAGGTGGCAGCCTCTCCATCGCTGTTTCATCATCTACAATGTGGGCACAGCCACAGCATATGGCCCTAGGGCTGACAGTGAAGCCTGGACCATCTTCTATGTGCATGGCTTACTGTGTATACTGGACTATCTAGTGTGTATCTATATGTAATATAACTTATTACACAGATGCCACACAAAATCACGCATGTGGCACTCACGCCTTTTCTTGGGGTTCAGAGCACAGTTTTTGGACAGCTACTCTGGGTATAAAAGGTGTTCGTTTCTGGGTTTGCTTGTCTTTTTAGTATTTATTACATTTTAATTTATTGTGGTTTGCACATGGATGTGAGCGGGCATGTATGCATACGTGAGCCTATGTGTGCCATGGCATGCAGGTATCTCCTGGGGATTGAACTCAGACGATCGGGTTCGAGAGCAAGCTCCTTTACTCCCTGAGCCGTCTTACTGGGCCTCTTTGTTTGCCTTGCTTTTTCGTCGAGGCCTCACTATGCAGCTTGAGCTTATCTTGAACGCAAAGCGATCCTTCTGCCTCAGCAGCCCCTCATGCCAGCATTACAGATGTGACTCAACACACTCAACTCAAGGTGCTGGCTGGCAAAACCTTAGGCCGGGAGAAACGAAAAGTATGGGTATCAGCTTCTAGATTATACGTCCGCACTATAGTTACACATGCTGCCGCCACGGGCAGGACCTGGGAGCGGGAAATGGGCGATCTCTAGGAGGCTCCTCACTCTCCTGTGGGAATTACTTATCACAGCTGTGCATGAGTGGGGGCCCGCCTCAAAATAGAAAGCAAAACAAGAATTCACTTTACTGGGAAAGAAACCCCATGCTTTGGTCTCCCTGCAACTGAATAGATGGCCTCTCAGAGAATGCCAGAAGCACCTGGAGAGACCTGCTAGTGTGAGGGATGGCCTTTGCTCTCACTGAGTTGTTGTTGTTGTTGTTGTTGTAGCTGGCATGTCACACTGTACCACACTCAATGCTACTACACAATAATTGCTTCATTCAAAAAAATTTTACACGCTTTCTGCCCCAGCGTCAGTGGGAGGATGCCTGTAGAGGAGGAGATTGAGAGTCCAAGTTCACCCAGAAAAAAAACCCAGCTCGGCTGACTACAGATCGGAGCTTTGGGGGTGACTCATCTCCTTTTCACACAGCAAACAAAAAGGAAAAAAAAGGGGGGGGGGAGAACTAAAGGGCAGGCATGGCCAGCTACAGCGTCGCCTGGAAGTCTCTTTCTCAGCTGCACAAGCTGAGCCAGAACCTCATTCGTTCAGCAGTCCCCTAAAGCAGACTCACTGGCCTGGCATCACGACGAGCCTGAGTTCTAGTCCCAAACATGTGTCTTCTTGCTGTGTGGCGTTGGGTCAGACCGTTTTTCAACAAGGAGGCCTTGTTGAAGTAAGATTGGGCCTATTCCTAGAGTTTCCTACCCAAGGGGCTCAAGTATTACCTTTCAGCAAGTTCCCAGGAGCTGCGGGGGCCCGGGAGAGAGGGGGTTGGGGGGAGGGGACACAGGGATGCTGGCCCCGGTAGCCCCTCCCTGCTAGCCTCATCTCTAAGCTCATTGCTTCCAAAGCTCACAATGATTGATTCGCGATAGTTAGCTCCTCCCACTCTCACCCGGAAGCCTCTAAGATGAGGACTCCTTAGAAAGGTTTCGCTTCTGAATCCAGATCTGTACAATGGGGGCAAAGGTGGGCCGGCTACCGAAAATTGAGGCCCTTTATAAAAGAAGCATATATGGCCTACGCCCTCACCCTAGGTGCAGGCAGCCAGCTAGCCAGCAGGGGGCTCCTGGGCACCTCTATCTAGGCCTGTCCTGGCAACAGGGCAGTGAGGGCAGATGTTCTTGGTTGGTTGGGACAAGGCGCCCTTGCTCTTCCCACCCTAACAACGTTTGCAGATGGACTTTAGCTGAGATTTGTGTGCTGTAGGGTGATCCCCTTCCCCCACACGCCCCCAACTTCCCTACATGGTGGACAGTCAAACAGACAGGGCCTGGCGCGAAGGTCAGGGACTCCAAAGACCAAAGTGCCCACAGTACACTTAGAGCAACAGTATATATTCTACGGAATTCCAAGTGCCGCCATTCTCCCTGCTCCCTGCCCCCCACTCTCCTGTACCCCGTTACCTAGCTCCCACGATGAGCTGGTTCCTGGGGGGATCAAGAGCAAGCTGGGAGAAATCGCGGACTTCAGGGTAGGTGAAGTTGGAGACCCAGGGCTTCAGATCTGGTGCAAAGAGAGAGAGAGAAAGGCAGACCCCTTCTGTTGCTGTTGGACCATGTTTTCCAGCGTCACCGACGTCAAAGCAGAGAAGCTCGCTTGGCGCAGTTGCAGAGGGGTATAGGGTTGAAGGTCCCCGAGACCCAGGTTCCACCTGCCCACTTCTGTGAGCCGCTAGCCTTAGGAACTCTGTCTCTGGGGGAAGGAGTCTGCCCTGAACAAAGGAACACCTGTAATCAAGCTTGATCCCCGCCCCCCGCCCCAGACCCTAAGCAACCACCTCAATACACGTCCTGTTTGCTATCCCTCCAGTCTCCAGGCTCCACTGGCTTTTTCCTCCCCAGACCTCTCTCTCTCTCTCTCTCTCTCTCTCTCTCTCTCTCTCTCTCTCTCTCTCTCTCTCTCTCTCTCTCTCTCTCCCTAGAGTGGTGCCAATAGCCTCCTAACTGGCCTGCCTCCCATACCTGCCCCTCTGGTTCACTTAACAAGGCAACTAGAGTGATATTTCTAGAATGCGCATGTAGCTACACCAGTCACGTTTATTTGCTTTCCAGCAACCCCCCAACCATGTCTTAGCTCCTGGGACCTTTCGGATCTGGCCCCATTGGCCTCCCCAGCTATCTACCTGGCGTTCATTACTTGTTTATTTAACGACCAGTTGAAATGTGCTTAAACTGTTCAACGCTGGCACTCTAATCTAAAGCGTTCTGCAATCTGTTCCATAGAACCCACAAACCTTTTTAATCCGCTAGCCCCTTAATAGTACAGTTCTGCCACCCCCACCTCTCCCAAGGCTTCCTCGGCCCCACCCAGTAGGATAGAAGACGCCCTTTCTGCTTTCTCTGCCCAGCATCATCATCCACTATAGTGCGTGGTCAGCCTGGTGGTTTGCCCCGGCTCCAGGTAAGCTCTTGCTGCCAGAACTCCAGGCCCCACCTGTACAGCAGTGTTTTAGTAAGTGACTGAATAACCCTCAGCTCCTTCTCCTAGGAGGACCAGCAGGCTTTCTAATAAGATACCATGGAGATTGGAGGGCCAGAGGTGTGTGTGTGTGTGGGGGGGCTCTGTGTCTACGCCTGGCTTTGAGAAAGTTCTTCCTAGTCAAAGCCTGTTATGGGGGAACCTGGGTGAGCAAAGAACAGACCTCACAGTCTAATGGTGGGTGGAAGGTTGCTGGCTTTGCCCCAGTCCCTCTGCTGGCGACTCACTTCCCCCAGGTTGATCCTTAGTACCTGAACTTTTCTTGCTTGTCCCTGCTGGGGGAGGGGGGCTGGCACCAGGGGGTGGGGAGTTAGTAAGGTGGAGGATTGTCATGCTGATGGGGGAACTCTGTACTTTCTACCCACTGTGAGCAACTGCCACACAAGGTCCAGATATGTGTGTGTGTGTGTGTGTGTGTGTGTGTGTGTGTGTGTGTGTGATCCAAAGGCTATATAAATCATTGCTCATGATTCCTCCACTACAGAGTAAAAGCCGTCCTTCGTTTCTGCATGACAGGCAAACACTTAATCACTCCCAGGAGAAAGGGAGGTTTTGCAAGTTGGATGTTTTTCAGAAAACTGTGATATTCGCGATAATAAATAAATAAGCGAGGAAGAAATTCTGCGGCAACAGGAAGCAGCGAACTCCTTAGGCCCCTGCTGGTGGCTAGGGGCTGGCTAAGTCTTACACACACACACACACACACACACACACACACACACACACACACGGCCTCACTGCCATCTCTGTGCAATGTAAGGCAGAGAGGCTGACTCAGAGCCACAGGAAATCCTGGTAGAGATTAAATGGAGGGCCCACCTCCTCCAGGAAGACCTCCATGATTAGACTGTTTCCAAATTCTCTCCAGCCTCCATTGTGTTTTATGGTCACTCTGCATGGGGTGTGTGGGCTTCCTGAGACCATGTGTCCCTAACAGAATTGAACAGGCTGTGCTTTAACACCCCACTGCCCTATGGCCCTGGGGCATTTCAGGTGAAGGCAGCAAAATAGGAAGGGATTGGTATGACTCGTCTGCTGCAGATACTGTCTGAGGACTTAGCTCCTAGCTCAGTCTTCATTCAGGTCCGTTCTCAGTGGGGAGAGGAGAGGAGGAAACCGAGTCTGGGATGACAGTGAGGATGTGGAGGTGGGTGGGGGCTTCTTTCATTTGGTGTTCCTCTCCCCAAGCCATGAAGGAACTCACACAGTCAAGTCGAGGGGGACATGGCTGGGCGCGGTGCCGTGATCCCGGGGAGGCCTTGGGAAGAGAGCCAGCCTCCTCTTATTAAGCAGGCAAAGGGGACCAGAGGGAAGGCTGTCTTTAAAACACCAGGCACGTCCTGAGCTCCGTGTGCAGCGGAGGCTTTGGACGGCAACTTTAAGAGAAAAATGACATTCTCCGTGACGCGCCTGTGATTTTAATTATAGTCAATTCAATTACCCACTTTGTGGATTAACCACTGCCAGTGTTAACTCCAGGCTGGCTTCTCCCCGCCATGTAGAAAGGGCGTGCTGTGGCAAACAGAATAATGCACAGGCCAAAGAGAAACCCAGGTGGGCCTCCTTAAAAGGAACCCACAGGAGGAAATTGAACCTTATAAAAACGAAATGCTGCCAGTCTGTTTCTGAGACCGGCTGATGGCTCATGGCTGTGGATGCTTGGGGCTTATTCATGGATCTGTCAGGTGTCTGGGGAGAGAAGGCAGCTCACAGCGGCAAGGTCCGATGTGAGCGGCACAAGGTCCAGGGGGGTCTTGGAAGTGGTTGATGCTGAGCTGGATTAGGACGACTTCCCCAGAACAGCTCCTTGCCCGTGGGACCTACTGTGTGCTTCCCATGGGACTTACTGTGTGCTTCCCATGCTGCAGACGAGAGGAGACCCGGGAAGCAGAGCTGAGATGGGCTCGGCTGGGCTGGTGGAACAGGAGGTACTGACCTTTGAAGAATAATAGGAAATCACCGAGTGCCCAAAGGAAATATGTGCTTGCCTCTGAGGCCCCATAGCAACTGTTCTGTGTTTGGAACCAAGCAGGGCTGTTAAAATATGGTGAAGCTGCCATGTATGAGTCCTTGGCCCCAGCCTCCAGGAAAACATACATGCAAGTGCACGCAAGCATGTACACACACACACACACACACACACACACACACACACACACACGTGAGCACACACGCACGCACACATACTCACACCCAATACCCTTGCGAATGGCTGTGACAATCCAAAGCTGTCAGGATGGGGATTAATGGCAGAGTTCCTCATCTGTAAGAGAGTGGGGTGGGCAGTCAAGTGCATTCACTCCCTTTGGTGGGGAGGCCCGGTGGGTCCTGATGAGACCTGATAGGCTGTGGTCTTATGGTGGGGGAGAGGGAGGAGGTCCCCTTCTGTCAGAGGTCTAGGGGAGGGGGGTAATAGGGCGGAAGAGGAAGGGAGGGTGGGAACGGGAAGATACAAGTGAGGAGATAACAATTGGGATACAGTCTGAATAAATTATAATAAAAAAAATTTAAATGCCCTTTGGAAACCCAAGAACTCAGAAGCCAACTTTACATTCCCTATCCCCCTTTCAGCCCAGTGTCCCATACAGAACAGCCTGACGGGTGTGTGTGTGTGTGTGTGTGTGTGTGTGTGTGTGTGTGTGTAGGGAAGGTGGGCAGTGGCGCAGGATCCCGTAGAGTCAGCTGGACCCCTAGAACCAGGGCAAAGCCCATGTTGTATTAAGAGCTGTCACAGGCAACTCCTGCATGACAACCGCTCTCGGAACCCTGCTCCTTCCGTGCAGGCACCTTTATTTGGCTCTTCCCTTCAGAGCCACCAGGAGCCATCAGAAGTCTGAGCGTGTGCGCACGGTTTGTACACTGAAGACATTGCTAATTTACTATAATCCACTTAAGCCTTCAAAGCCAGGATCCCAGCTCAAACAAGCCAGCATGGAGAAGACAGCTGCAAGTTTTCCTCCCAGAGAAGGGAGCCAACTCACAGGCGGGAACCTGTACATCCGGAATGCCCCCAGCCTCCATCTCTCATCACGAGCCCCATCCTACCTCACGCCACCCTCAGACTTAAGGATGGGTTTTCCACTCGGGTCTCAATACCACTTCCTCCACACAGCAGGACAGGCCTTGCAAGGCTGAGCGTCTGACGGCTCTTTAAGGGCAGTTTCAATGGGAGACCGACCTTGTGGCCTGGCCCTGAGAGTCTCTTCAGCTACCAGGCCTGGCTCTTCCTGCCCACCCTCCCCAACAGGCTCACTACAAGGAGGGACTAAGCCACTGTTGGTCAGAATTAAGAACCAGGACCAACCGGGCAGTGGTGGTGCACACCTTTATTCCCAGGCAGAGGCAGGCAGACCTCTGTAGGTTCAAGGCCAGCCTGGTCTACAGAGTGAGTTTCAGGACAGCCAGGGATACAAAGAGAAACCTTGTCAGAAAACAGAACCATGACAGTGGGCCCTGATATTTTGTCTGCAAATGTGCAGTGTGATCTGCCAAGCAGGTGGTTCGCATAGTATGAAAACGTGGACCAGGGACACTCTGAAGGGTTAACAGGTCATGGGAGAGCAACCAGGCCTCTCTGGGAGGGGGGGGGTGCTTTACTTACTTATTTATTTATTTATTTATTTATTTATTTATTTATTTATTTATTTTACTTTTTTTGGTTATCATCCAATGGCTGTCCTAATTTTAGAAATTGTGGAGAACTTACGGACCCCCTGGAACAGATCCAGTGATGTGCACAGCCGAGATTGGGAAACCCTTGAAGAGGACACTCCCACGCTCTCCCTTGACAAGCAGGAGTTATGACTCACCCGGGGCCCCTTCTGCTGGGGGTTCCCAGGATTCCAAAGACAGGCATCCTTGCCTTCCAGAGATCTTGTAGGCTGTTCCTCAGGAGTGAGTCATCTCCATCCCACTCTCAGAGAAGCCAAGAAAAGGAGCCTGTGCTCTGAGACCCTCCAGAGCTGAGACCACCAACCAAATCTGAGTCACTCCCACGGTGGAGGGGGGCATCCATAACTTCATCGTCCATCCAAAGATCCCAAAGAAAGACAATAACTGCCCTGGGCCAGGCGTGGGTGAAGGGCCTCAGTGAAGTCATCTATTTTATCTGGAGAAAGCGGAGCTCTGCAGCCCACCGCTGCCTAGTCTTAACACAGCTACCTGATGAAGGGGCTCGGGACCTACAAGCAGGGCTTCAGACAGCCTGGAAGACCCTCCTGAGGTCTGACTCGAGTCTTTCAGGACAGTGGGGGTGGGGTGGGGGCACTCTCACCTTCAAAGGCCACAATGGGGTGCTCCCTCCTGGTGCACAGCTGCTGTTCACTGCTGGACTCACTGGAGATGTCGTGGGAGCTGGAGAGGTGGGACACCAGCAGGGTCAGGCTGGGCAGCAACAGTGAGAAAGCCAGGGGTCCTGGGACAACCATGGTGGGCCCCTCCGCGGTCCCAGCTCCTGGAGGCAGGCCAGGGGGAAGACCTGTAGTGAAAAACTCAATCTCACCCAGAGCTCCTTCCATCAATGCCCACTTCTCTCTATTTCCTCAGGGTTGTCGAAGGCCCCCCAGGGTTTTTTAAAAGTAAATTTATATTGTATTTATGTTACTCTGCTCTCGTAATGCAAAGTTATAGATCATATTTTGAAAGCTAATTTCCCTTGTAATGGTATTCTGGACAAAACTGACAAATTATGGAGCCTTTTCTACTATGATTCCAAATGCTTTAAAATTAGCTTTAATGATAAAGGTGGGATCCATTTAATAAATGGAACCAGAGCAATGAGCCGTCATGTGTAGAAAGAAAAGCCCAGGCGCAAGTTCAATTTGGACCTCACATTTTGTGCCAGGAAAATTTCAAATTGGATTCAGGATTTGGATGTTAAGGGCAAAGTCCTGAAAATACTAGAAGAAAATTTGAACAGAGTCTTTCAGCGCTTGGGGTGAAAAGCTACAACAAAATATGGTCATCATGAAAGAAAGTGACAACAAATTTAATGTGGGTGAAACTGTAAACCCCTTGCTACTAAAAATAACATCAAAAGGCAGGTGATCAAAGTTAGCCATGATGGTGCACATCTGCAGGGGTTAAGGCAGAAGGAGTGAAGGTTTGTGGCCAGCCTGGGCTACATAGTGGCTAACCTGGGCTACATAGTGGCCAGCCTGGGCTACATAGTAAGACCTTCTCTTTTAAGAGGGGGCTTGTAGACCTGAGGTGGATCCTAAGACCCACATAAAAAAAGTTGAGAGCTTATATTCCTCTCACTGGGGAGGAGACACAGGCAGCTTCCTGGGACTCACTGGTTAGTGAACATAATCTATTTGGAAAGTCCTAGGCAAATAAAACATTCTGTCTAAAAAGACAAGGTGGACAGCCCCTTAGAAACGACGCCAAGGTCAACCTCTAGGCTCTGCGGGCATCCATAGGTGAATGTGAGTGTTCGTGCATATCCACAAACACGCACAAGGCAAATGGCAAACGTAGAAAACACTATGGCTTTAATAACAGGAGCTAATATTCCTAAGTATGGAAAGAACTGCTAGAAATCAAGAAAAAAAAAAAAGACCAACAACGTGTAATGACTCTCCCACTGAGCCACACACTTCCAGACACAGACTCTCCCACTGAGCCACACACTTCCAGACATAGACTCTCCCACTGAGCCACACACTTCCAGGCACAGACTCTACCACTTCATCCACTAAAAAAGTGGGTGAAGGACATAAGTCCAAATAGGGCTTAAAATCCAAATCTCTCACACTCTCAAGGCAATGCAGGTTAACACTCAGCCTGGCCCGGCACTTCTCCTCCAGTCAGCAGAGCCCCAAGTCAGGCAGCTCTCTTGTGTGATGAGACCGTGAGGAAAAGGAGCACTGTCCTGTTTCACTGGTGTGTGTCAAATATCACAATTCCTCTAGAGGGGAACCCATTTAACTCTGGTAAAAGCTTCTCCACATTTACCCTTCTAACCAAAAACAGAGGTCTAGGCTTGTGGTCCTCAAAGTGAGACCCATGGACCAGCATTGAGTCCCACACAGCAACAGCTCTGTGGTAAGACAAATGCTGACATTTGAAGCCAGTGTTTAAAATCCCAGATGGTAGTCTGAGTGATTTTTATAGACATTGACTCTAATAATCAAACATCTGTGTCTTGAAATGTGGCTCAGTGGTTGAGTCTGTGTCTAGAAGTGTGTGGCTCAGTGGCAGAGTCTGTGTCTGTAAGTGTGGCTCAGTGGTAGAGTCTGTGTCTGTAAGTGTGGCTCAGTGGTAGAGTCTGTGTCTGTAAGTGTGGCTCAGTGGCAGAGTCTGTGTCTGTAAGTGTGGCTCAGTGGTAGAGTCTGTGTCTGTAAGTGTGGCTCAGTGGTAGAGTCTGTGTCTGTAAGTGTGGCTCAGTGGTAGAGTCTGTGTCTGGAAGTGTGTGGCTCAGTGGTAGAGTTACTGCATTAACGTGCAAGGCTCCAACCTCAGCACCATAAACAAACAGCAAAGACAAAGACGTTTAGGCTTGTATTTTGCATGTTGCTTTTCAATTCATTTCCCTAGTAATTTACTGTTATTGAATTGTACGTAAGCATCCAACTGCAACAGACTGTAAATTGAGAAGTCAAGTCCGTTCCTTCACAACGTAGAGAAGCAAAAAGAGACCACAGAGGCATCTGTATGAGCACAAAGTGAACGGTGTACAAGATAACTCTCTATGGCATTCTGAGCAATAACAAACCAAAACCAAAACCAAAACCAAATCCAAACTAGAAACAGGAGCTGTGGTGTGTCTGCCGTGGAGTACTATAAAGCCATGAAAAAGAATGGCCGTTGCTTCTGTGGAATGAAAGGTTGAATTAGGCTGACTGGGAAGGCAGTGGGTCAGAACACTTGCCCAGAGCAAAGCTGGACTCTCAAGTGAGGGATCCCAGAGTAACTCTGTCAGGACAAGTGGGAGTCATAAGAGAGGAAGTCCTGGGACTCCTTCTGCTCCCAGCTCAGGTAGGCTGGTGTCCCTCTTGCCTATTTGCAGACACAGATGTACAGAATATGTCACGGCTATGCTGTGGCAAGGCTGGAGGGAAACAGCACATTGACAGACCCAGGAGGTCTCTGCTAGCACGGTCCATTCCGTACCACAGGAAACATTGGCTCTCAGAGCCCCTCCCCCCTCAGGCACACAGGGATGCATCTTCTCAGCTCCCAGAAGAGGCCCTTCGAGGGAGATGCTCTCTACCTTTCCCTCTGGCAGTCGCATGGCATTCTCCTCAGCGATGGACCAGATAGGCTGTCTATTATGTGCAGCTCCGTGCTGTCCCATCATTGGTGCCTGCTGTGCCCCTCCCCCGATGCCAGTTCCCAGCCCTTCCAACGGGCTGCAGGGGGGGGGGCTGGTCATCAAGGGGCAGAGTCTCACTCTTAGGGAGTGGAACCTCTTTTGCCCTCTGACACTGTTATGGTACCTTTGGCTGCCACCCCTACGTCTACTCTCTCCTCCTCCTCCCTACCACATCTCCTTGTCTATAGCAGGCACCTCAGGAACTCCTTCCAGGGTCTCTGTGGGGGGTCTGGCCAAGATGCCAGGAAGGCCCTGGGTGGTGCCTGCAGCATCCCACCTCTCCCTCTCACCCACTTCTGCAACCTGAGTCAGGTCACCCACCCTGTTCCTCTTTCTCTGGGTTTCTGAAACTCAGCTGTATCCTTCCATTAGAACCAAGATGGCACCACCGCCTTGTTACGGGTCACAGGGTGCTGCACAGTGATCACCTCTGGCTCCCTAAGCCTCCTCCCGCCTAACTACAAACAGTTGATTTGCTAAGGTACCATCACCTTTCCCAGTTTGATGGTGTCATCTGTTTTCTGAGGGGGAACCGTGACTAATTGGGCCCCAGACCACAGCCCACATGCGTTTTTTCACCTGGCAGCCTGTTTAAGACTATCTAAGGCAGCGTGACTAGGCTGGTCCTCCTTCCTCACTGTTAGGGTTTCGATGTGAAATCTTCCATCTCCTCACCCTTCACTCACATATTGAAACAGTCCCCAGCTGCTGACACTCTTCTGGGTGGAGGAGGTGGGGGAGTTATGGGCAGGGCCTAGGTGACTGATGTAGGGGGGTGGGGCTTAAAGGCTGAAGACCAGCCTTGCCTCTCGGTGTCTTCACTGCCAGCACACGGGAGCCAGCCTTCCCAAGCTTGAGTCACCCCATAACACACTGTAGCACTTATACTGTGGGGCAGGGGGAATCTTTTCTTTGAGTTGCCTTTGTTCGGTATTTTGGCACAGTAAGGAACATAAGTGACATCATCACCCTTGCCAACCCTTCTCCCCTCCTTTGCGTCGTTGCTCAGGCCCAGGTCTGACCACCACCCTCAGCTCCCTGGCCTGGCACTCTATGTGGCCAGACCCAGTGCGGGGGAGAGGGGGACGCGGCTAGAAAACCATCCTAAGCTCTTCACTGCCTGAGTCCCCAGACTCTAATTCTATAGCAGATTCTATAGATATGACACATCCCCACATTCTCTAGCAGAAGTTCCATTCTCATTATGATTTTTATGTGAGTTTATTCTTCAAGTCTCTCCTGAATGAATAACTGCTAGAGATCGATGTCACTCTGTCCACCTGGGCCCCAGCACAGTCTGTCTGCAATTCAGAAGCAGGGCATGATGGGGTTAGGGAAGCGGATAGGGCCTGGCCTTCAGGAGAAGACAGAGAGGGAGGCCACCCAGACACACAGCAGGAGGCTGTAAGAAAAGCCTGTGGTCCCAATCCCGGGGCTCACGGGAGCTCCTGCACAAGCCTGTAAACATGCCTTGCTTCTCCCTTCTTCCCTGGTTTTAGGGGGTCCTGTAGAGCCTGAGAGGGGTGCAAAGCAGGATCTGAGGAGCAAGACAGCTAGGAAAGGGCTGGAACATGGGGTGCTGATAGCCAAGGCAGAGTGACAAACAAGAGCTTCAGCTTCGCAAACTGCAGCCAACTAGGGTGCTATACAATGGCCATGCCACTGAATGCCCTAGGGTCAGACCTTTGGATCTGAGTTGCAGATACTTTCAGGTTTTGGGGAGGCGAACTACTTATCTCTGGAAATAACCCCTTGGCTAAAGGCAGAGACACCCCCCTGCCCCCCCCCCCGCCTTGTATGGATCACGTGATCCCCACCCTAAGCCACAGCCTCGCACATCAACGCAGTCAACTGATCAGATCAGACCAATAAGGAATGCTCCTATAGCAATTTGGTAACTGGGCCAAGTCAGGAACCTAGAACGTGGCCCTGAAAGTGTGGTCACCTTCTGCCTGAATTGGGCGTGAGGACAATCTGAAGACACTCAAGTGACAGGAGACACAGAGAGTAAAAGCTCATGGTGATGTCAGCAGCCCCACCCCCACCACCCCCAGATCTTGCTCCTTCCTAAGACCTGGTTACAGTCCACGTTCACCAGCCACCCCTCCCTACGTCCCTGTTTTAAAGGTTTACCTTTCTGTATGAGCATTTGCTTACATGTAGGTCTGTGTCCCATGTGCATGTCTGGTGTCAGAAGAGATCAAGGCCATCAGATCCCCTGGCACTGGAGTTATAGATATTTGTGAGCCTCTTTATGAATGCTGGGAATTGAACTGGGATCCTCTGGGAAAGCAGTCAGTGTTCTTAACAACTGAGCCATCTCCCCTGTTCCAAGCCCAGCTTTTAAAAACATCTGTTCTTCACTTAAGCCAGTCAGCGTTTATACTGAACCAGGCACTGAGCACTGGCCACAGACATGGTCCTTTGTCTCTATTTCCTTTCCAGTATAGCTTTGATATGGTTGTGGGCCTGGGACCCAGTCTTCCAGACAGGTGACCAAGGAGGAAGATGAGGACATCACTGATGGGCATGTAGGGACCACTTCCTGCCATCTGGTCCATAGACAGGATGCACGATGCCCTGCTAGGCACCTGGAGCCACCTGCAGCTGTTTAGCACCGTTTGGCCTCATGCTAGGGAGGGTGGTGCTGGGAGACAGGTGGAAGTCTTGGGTGGCTAAGCATCAGGCGCCTCTGATGACCTCCAGGCTTCCTACCAGGTGGGAAGCTTTTTATTGCTTTAGTTATTTGTTCTAGGGACAGAACCCAAGGCTTCCTGCATGCTTGGCCCCTACTCTGCCTTAACCTTGCATTTCTGTCTTTTTCTTCTTCTTCTTCTTCTTCCTCTTCTCCTCCTCCTCCTCCTCCTCCTCCTTCTTTTTGGGTTTTCAAGACAGGGTTTCTCTGTGTTAGCCTTGGCTGTCCTAGACTCACTCTGTAGACCAGGCTGGCCTGGAACTCACAGCGATCCGCCTGCCTCTGCCTCCAGAGTGCTGGGATTAAAGGCGTGCGCCACCACGCCTGGCATCTGTTTGTCAAATGGAGAAAGTGAAGTCTAGCCTCAGAACTGTTGCAAATGTTAAATCCGTTACTTCATCTAATGGACACTTGCTGCACAGTAAGTGCTGTTTAAGTGGCAAGTCTCACTAGTATTGTTATTAGAGGTTATTATTAGAGATGGGGTTGTTCAAGAGCTTGCTTTCCACGTCTCAATTAGCATTAGATAAATACTATTGCCACCCTAATACAGTTTGGCTTCCTGTGCTTAAAACCCAACGTTTCTTGCAGAGAAGAATTTCCACTTCTAAGACGTATCTGATCCGATGGCAAAACGATCCCAGAAAATTTCCAGCAGAGCATAGCACGAGGCCATCCAATTTTCCTGCAGGTTGCACAGCGATGTGGAAAGCCCTGCGCTTGGAAAGGTGCCAGCTCTGGGCGTGGCTCTCAAATCCATCACTGGTAAATAAGACTAAACATGTCTTGCCTTTGAGAGAATGCCTCGAAGCACCGAGAATGCAGGCTAGCCCAGGGCGAGCCTCTTAGGAAACACTTCCACGGAGACTGGTTAGACTCTAGAGCGGTGGTTCTCAACCTGTGGGTCACGGCTCTTTGTTGGGGGGCGGGGTCACATATCAGATAGTCACGTTACCATTCGCAACAGTAGCAAAATTACAATTATGAAGTAACAACAAAATAATTTTATGTGGTGGGGGCCACCACAACATGAGGAACTGTACTAAAGGATCACAGCGTCAGAGAGATTCAGAACCAGCCATCTAGAGCAAATTGCTAGCTGCCACTTGTGTGCCTGGCACGCCATTGATTATGACCGAATACCTACTATGTGCCAGGCCCTGTGTAGCTGGGTCACGAAGGCACGAGAGGCTCCACACGAGCCTTGTCACATGACACGAACAGAGTGCCTATTATCTTCAAGGAGTAAGGAAATGTGTCCCCCAAAAGGCAGAGATGGTGACTATGGCCTGACAGCTTGATAGAGAAAGGGACACAGACGCTGGTCTGCATCCTGCCTCTGGTTGCTTGCTGCCTGCATGGTGTCTAGAAGGGCGCTCTAGGAGTGAGGGAATGGAGGTATGGAGCCATCTGATTCCTTCTATTTTGGGAAACCCTGAGCCAGGAAGAAAGCGTTTTTCCAGCTCTCAGCCAGAGCCTCTCTTTCCTCTGCTCACACCGCTGTCCCAGTTTCCCAGGGTGGGGGGGGGGTCACTATGATGGTACCTGGAGGGAAGTAAGTAGAGGCCTGAGTGCATGAGAGAGAAAACACACCCAGGCCAGCACCTGCCTCTCCAGGACTCCGGCAATGCCTGTGTGCTCGGCACAAACTGTTGAACCATGCACCCTAACAGCAGAGGAATGGACGCCCGCGGAGAGAGTGGAGAACAGGAGACGGGCAGAGGGCCATGACCAGAGCCATCGGCAGCACAGTGAGATGGGCCTCTGCCCTCAGCACAGGGGTGAAAGGGTGGGGGAGAGAAAAGGACAGAAGGTGCATTTTCACAAAGAACCCCTCAGAGTCCAGACTGGCCCTCCAGTGGGCATTTTCTGTCTTTCCCAGCTTGCCAGGGTCAACCACCCAGACTGTCTTGAGGAGCATCAATCCATTCCTGACGTCACTGGCAATGAGGAGAAACTGCACCCCGGCTCCGCCCCCACCCCACGTCATTTCCTACTATTTACACAGGAGGCCGGGGCATGGTAGACTGCCAGCGCGCAGAGGCTACAAGATGCCCGGTGAGGTACAAGACACTGTGGGGAAAGTGGACCTAAGGGAGGCGGCATAAGCTGCACAGGAGGTGGAGCCCAATGGGGCCTGGAAGAACACAGGGTACAGCTCCCCAGTCACCAGCAGCCTAGAGGACACCGGTGGGGACAGCACAGGCAGAAGGAGCCGAGTCTGGAAAGGAGGTCAGAGGCCACTTATGGTGGTTCTTGAGGACAAACCTAAAACTTTAGGAGCCTCACTTCTGGTCACGGGAGGATGTAGCAGCTGGGGGTGGGGGGAGTGGGGGGAGGCAGGGGCGCCAGGGGTAGGGGGGCACAGTGCAAGCATGTGGTCCTGTTGGCTCTTTGGGAGGTCAGGGGACAGATGGAGAGGGATTGTCAAAGGCATCTCTGAGAAGTGGAATCAGTAGACTCCCTCTAGAGAGCCCGGTCCCATACCTGGAGGGGTGCTGAACCTTGGGGACTCCTGTACTCTGTGGTGGCCATATCAGCTCTATTTCAGGGCTGGATGCCAGAGACAGGGGCAAAGAAACTGGGGCTCTGGATCAGAGGCCTCGACAGCCACGGTGGCCACAGAGCCGCCCTCAAAGTGCAGTAGCACTGGGCACCCCTCAAATGTCTGCTGACAAGGAGGGCTTCCTAGAGCAAGCAGGGGCATCTTTTCATTGAAAGGTGAGTAAAACTCAAAGAGGAAGAAACAACTCTCAACCTAAACTTTAAGGGCTTGAATAAAAATGGCTGGAGCTCATGGCAACTTTGTTAGAAAGCGGCAAGATGCCCGTTGTTCAGCTGGCTGGGAGAAAAGATCTTCAAGGCTGAGGAATGGGCCCCAGGGTCCCATGACTGTGACCAGGTCTGGGATGCCCCAGTCATCTTCCCCTCCAGGACACACAGTTCCAGACCTGTGGGCACACTCCGCAACCCCGGTTCCACACGCCCTCAGCAGCCTGCAGAGTCTAATTTGGTTTCCTGAGTTGGCTTTTTTTTTTTCCCAAGGAGAGCACTTTCTAGCTATAAATTATTAAGCTGATTCCTGCTACAAATCAGCCTCCTGCGAGTTTGGGCTGCAGGAGCCCGTTTATCCAGGTCCTAGGCGGCAGTTGGAGGAGCAAATGCAGGGGGGGGGCTGGTTCCAGATGGACAGGGCAGAGTGCAGGACAGCTAGACAGCGCTGACAGCCACCTGCAGACCTCCCCCAGCCCAGGCTCCAAGCCAGAGGCCCAGCCGAGGGATCAGCTGAGGGGATGTTTGCCCACCTCAGCTCCACTGACTAGGGCCTGCGGGGGAAGGGCTCCATAGGACAGGCCTGGCCTCCATATCTACCCCCTCCTCTCTGCTGCCATTCAAAATCTCCATTTGGCTGCGTGCCTGAGGAAGGAGGAGGAAAGGGAAAGGGAATGAAAAGAGGAAACCGGAGAGGAGAAAGCAAGAACAGGGAAGGCTGTGTCAGGCCTGTGGTTTGGCAGCAGGCAAAGGTGCGAGGTTACCCCTCACTCCCACACACTGCCCAGGCCACCAAATGGCCAGCTGTGCTCCTCTGTGGGGCCATCCGAGGCATCTTTCCACCCACACATCATTCACCGCTTTGAGGGTGGGCGGGGCAGTTCAGCCAAACTCACACCACGATAGGATTGAGATGCAGAATCCGTCCATTGCTCTGAATAGAACAGATTGGATACGGATTTTCCTCCTTTCTTCCCAAATTGCACCCTCTGGGCCCCTGAAGGTTGGGTCCAGATAGGGGAAGAACAGCTGCCTAGAGCTGAGAGGCCCCACAGCACTTTTCAGCTCTGAAAACAGGGAGTGAGCACCCCCCACTCCAGGAGCATCTTCTCTTCACCCCAAATAGGTTCCCAAGAGCAAGCTCAGTTATTGACCTCAACCTCCCCTCTGCTTTCTGCAGCTTGGAGGAGCTGGAAGTCAGTGCCTGCATTTCTCACACAGGGTCCTAGACACCTCCAAGTTGTCTGCTTGTCCTATTAGAATTTAGAAGTCGGCCAGGCGGTGGTGGTGCATGCCTTTAAACCCGGCACTCGGGAGGCAGAGGCAGGTGGATTGCTGTGAGTTCGAGGCCAGCCTTGTCTACAAAGTGAGTGCAGGACTGTAAAGGCTACACAGGGAAACCCTGTCTCGAAAAACCAAACAACAACAACAGCAACAACAACAACAACAACAACAACAACAACAGAATTTAGAAGTCACCTGTGCAGTCCTCCCCACACCTGAACACACTGGGAAGATAAGGGAACAGGTGTTCACACCGTTTGGTAAGCAAAGCTCTCACGGACCATCAGATGCTCACACCGTTTGCTAGGTAAAGCTTTCACAGATTATTGGCTTCAACACTGTGCTTTGGCACCAAGGAAACTGAGGCCTGGGAGGGCGTGTCCAGCTCAAGACCAAGTAGGGAGCGAGTGGCAGAACCAAGACTGAGAAGTAAATCACCACCATGTACCCACGCTCCGGATGACATGTCGTTTAACTCACATAGTAACTTCACGGATTGGGCAGATGATGCTCTCCCCATGGCATGGATAAGGAAACCGAGGCACAGGTCAGTGATTCAGAAAAGGTCAAAGCAGGAGAGAGTGTGTCTTCAATCCCAGGCAGCCAGGCTTCGCCCCTGGCTGTCAGCACATGGCAACAGTACTCAGAGTTGGGATACGATGGAGTCACGTGAGCAGAGCCTAGGCCACTCCAGTAGCATCCTCCTCAACATGCTCTGAAGCCCTTCTACCCTTTGACCATGGAACCTGGGCTTGCTTCTCAGACTGAGACAGCCTGAGAAACGCGAGCACGCAGGAAACGCCCACACCACTTAGGAACACAAGGGAGAGTAAAGCTTGTTTGTTTCCTTGTTCTGAGACAGTCTCATATAGCCCAGGTTGCCCCTTAACTTACCATGCAGCCAAGGATGACCTAGACTTCCTTACCCTCTTGCTTCTACCTTCTAAACGCTAGGATTTGCAGGCATGGACCACCATGCTACAAAGTGTGACTGTCCTGAGGCGGCTCTGTGGGAAAAGCCAAGTGGGTGGATGAAGATGGACCAGGTAGATGGAGAGAGCCTGTTGTCAGAGGGAGGTCGTGGGTCCAGGGTGCCTCGAGGGGCTGTAGTGCTGTTTGAAGGCATCAGGTGAGGCGTGCATTTGGTTTGTGCGCCTCACAGAACAGTGTCACAAGTGGGCAGCGAGGGTGGCACTGTCACAGTACGATGCCGAGTAGGGCTTTATTTCTTGCTCCCCAAATAGCCTGTAATATTTCATTGTTTTTGCAAGGAAAAAGAAAACAAAGGAGGCTTGCCTATTTTAATTACTGGAATTAAATGCTAAGGACATTGCCAAACACACATCCCGCTTATCTACTCATTAGAGAGGCCGCCTGCCCCTCCCGTGGGCAAGCGCCCTCTGTGAAAACATTTTGCTATCAGATGTTCTGAGGCTGAAGAAAATGGAAACTGCATTTGAAAACATGCCCACAGCCCAAAGCAGACTCAAACCTGGTGAGAAGCCTGGACTTTTCTGCGTTCCCCAGACCAGATTCCTCTGCTGAGTGCAGATCTTAGATGATGGAGCCCGTTCCCAAATCCTCTCCACGGCCAAAGAGCCACTTGTGTCACTGAAGAAGTCCAAAAGATGGATGCCGGTGTTAGCACAACAACGTGGGTGACACAGACCTGGACCATCAACTATGCTTGGGATGAGCTGGTGAAGATGTAATGGGATTGTCAGTTCTTCCAAGCCAATGGTCCTCAGCCTTCCTGATGCTGCAACCCTTTAATACAGCTCCTTATGTTGTGATGACCCCCAACCATAAAAGTGTTTTGTTGCTACTTCATAGCTGTCATGTTGCTACTGTTATGGCATAATGTATGTAATGTAATGTAACAGTATGAGTCATATGACACGCAGGATGTCTGGTATGCGACCCCTGTAAGAACGGCTGTTCTAAGTACTAAGTCTAGAATTGTCATATGACCAAGCAACTCCAATTTTGGGTATCCCCCGAGAGAGAGTTGAAAGCAGGATTAGAGATGTTTGTACACCTTGGGTGTACATCTCTGTCTGTCTGTCTGTCTGTCGGTCTGGGACAACATGTTCAGAGCAGTATTAGTCACAATAGCCAAAATGGAGACACAACTCAAGTTTCCATCAGCAGCAGATAGATGGGGAAACAAAGTGTGATCGATACAAATTGTGGAATGGTCTTCAGCCTCAAAAAGAAAGGAAGTAGAGACACGGTGCCAAGCCAGGCCAGCTGAGATGGAAAGACAAACATTGTGTGACTCCACTCACATGAGGTTCCTAGAACAGTCAAATTCATGGAGACAGGGGGAGAGGAAAAAAAAAAAAAGGTGGCTGCCAGGGACTGAGAGAAAGGAAGAACACTACGCCGCAAGTAGGGAGTTTGTTTTGCAAGAGGCTCTCCATTCTGGAGATGGACCCGGTGGTGAGGGTTGGTAACACAACTATTTGAGTGGGTGACCATAATACCGTGGGCCTGTGCTTAAAAAACGGTTAAGATAATACATTTTATGTTCAACACATGTTACTAATTTCCTGGAGCTGGAGGGAACGGCTCGGTAGTTAAGAGCACTGGCTATTCTTCCAGAGGACCCAGCTTCAATTCCCTGCACCCACACGGCAGCTCACAACCATCTGTACCTCCAGTTCAAGGGAACCAGACGTTCTTTTCTGGCCTCCATGGGCACTAGGCACGCATAGATGTCATGCCGGCAAAATGCCCATACACATGAAATAAAACCATATTTATTTATTTATCTATTTATTTATTATGTCTTATGTCTGCAGAAGGCACCAGATCTCATTAGAGATGGTTGTGAGCCACCACGTGGTTGCTGGGAATTGAACTCAGGATCTTGGGAAGAGCAGCTAGTGCTCTTAACCTCTGAGCCATCTCTCCAGCCCAATATTTCTAATTTAAAAAATTGTGGCTTCTAAATTATGCAGGGCTGAGGGGCTGGACAGATGGCTCAGGGACTAAGGGCATACTGGCTGTTCTTCTGGAGGACCTGAGTTCAATTCCCAGCACTCCACATGGCAGCTCACAACTGTCTGTAGCTCCAACACCAGGGGATCTGTCACCTTCACAGACATATATGCAGGCAAAACATCAATGCACATAAAAAATAAATTTATAAGTCTTAAAAAAAATGCTGGCCTGAGGTTCCTGGGGGTGTGTAGATGACCTCTGCTCAGGATGGTGGGTTCTTTTCTCTACTCACCCTCTCAATCTGGCACTCAGTGTCAACCTTTCTTCCTCTCCTGGGGCACACAAACCCTTGGTCAAATGAACCTAGTCCCCCACTGCCCATCACAAACTTAGCCATCTGGCTGGGACAATAGGAGATGGGAGTGAAGCCAAGAGGCAAAGGCTCAGTGGGTGGCTAACCCTCCCTGCAGGGGAGAAGTCCAAGCAAGCCCATCTCTGCCTGTTAGACAAGGCCATGGCCTGAGGCTGACTGCTGCTGTGACAAATCATCACAGAACTGGAGGCTTAATACCTCACCGTTCTATGGGTTAGAGTCCATCTTGGGTCTCACAAGGCTTAACTCCAGCTGTAAACCTTGGCCTGGAGGTTGGAGTGAAGGGAGGGAATCTATTTTCAGGGCCTTTTCAGCTCCTGGGAGCTACCCACTCTCCAGCTTCAAAGCAAGACACTTCCTGTCTCCCCACCCATTCCCTCCACTGTTACTCCTCCTTTGAGTCATAGCCTGGAAAAGCCCCCTCTATTTCCCAAGACCCAGACCCAGACAATCCAGGAAGACTCCTCACCTCCACACCTTAACATCTGTGGTTGCTAGGTAAGGTGAGATCTTCTTGGTTTTTGCGATTAAATCGGGGACTCTTGGATGGACATTCATCTGCCAGCCTCACACACCACCAGCATCACCACCTAGCCATCGCATCCCTAGTACCCAGAGAGCCATCTGTTCTAGCTTCTAGGACAGAGGAACAGTTTCCAGTAAATGTCACCTGTAAGTCAGAGCTCCACAGTGTCAGGAGGGGACAAGGCTACTACAGAGGGAACAATCGGGGGCCATGGGTGTGTGGCCAAGTGGGAGGAGAGAAAAAAGACTAGGAATGCAAAAACAACAGGCTCAGGCCAGGGTGGCAATGTCTGTCCATAAGGAGGAGGCTGCTCACGAGATACAAAGAGGAGGCTATGGGAGTGACAAATGCATTGTCACAGAAATTTCATGAACATTAGTACAAGAGTTACAGAAAGAGTGATTATTATTCACTTCCCCAAAAAGACTTTCCTACGCGTTCCTCAAGTAACAAGCTTGTCTGTGTTCTTAAAATAGGATTTACACCCGATTTCTCAGTAACACATACAAGGATGCTTGTAAATCTATGGAAATGAAGTGAGACCAGGAACATCTGGATTGCCTTCTGTGCTGCTGGTGTCACCAGCACATGGGAGGGAACCCCCCCCCCATGTGGGGGGAAGCCAGGTTCAGGCTCCTCCGCCCTGTGTGTGCACGTTCTCGAAAGGCATGCTCTTTAATCTTCACGGCCAGCTGACCCTCACTTCACACACGTACAACCACTGCAGGGGGTGGGTGACAGTTGCAGGGCTGGCCTGGGGACCGTCCAGACCCTGAAGCTCTCCACAGAGAGGAAAGGTTTTCAGAGGCTGTTAGTAACTGGAGCTGCACTCTTCTCACAGACCCTTCTCAGACTCATGGAGGCTGGACAGAGAATATTCGGCCACTGCTTACATACTGGGTCATTTCTGCAGTGCTATCAAAACCTTCTGTTTGGGAACAAATCCGTTGGTTCTAAAGTGATTAGTGGCAAGGCTCCTGAAAGAAGAGAAGGCACCAAGGTATGGTGACCGGTTTTCTGCCTCCCTGGAGAGCCGGCGCTGATGTCTCTCAAGGTTGGAAATCTAAATTCCCTCTTCCACTAGCATGGCTGGTGACCTCAGCCCCTCCAAGGACATCAGCTCCCTAAACCTCCAGGTCATCTCTCCAGGACTGTAGACCACATGGCCATCTCACTATCGCTATCACCCAGGACCTCCAACTTCCACCTTAACCGGCTCCTACGCTGCTGGTGTCACCAGCAGATGGACTGTTTTCCATTGTATAATGGTCCTGTAATCTTCCCAGGCATTTCACCTCTTACCCCAGCAGCCCCAGACTCCTCTCTGCTGGATCCACCGTATTGAATCCATTGTCAAGTCTAGGTCTTGAATTTTGACAGCAGATTCTACTTCAGACCTTGTAAGCATGGCAGAGTGGATGGGGTGGATAGAACAGTTACCTTCCAGCCCTTTTCTTTCAGCTGCTTCTTGTCTTGAGAGTGTTGGCCCAGATCTATCCATTTTAAAGAAAATCTACACATCTGGATGTATGTTCAATTCCCTCATGTTCAAATGATGTCACCACTTGTATTTTTTTTTTTTTTTGACATGTCAACATTTACAAACAAACCATGTCTGTCACCTCTGGGCTTTGATCTCTCTCCCAGTGCTTTTATTCTTTGCCACTTAAATATACCAGCATATCTGACATTTCTTTCCTGGACAGGGAAATCAGCTTGGCCTGAGAGTCTGCTCTGCTCTGTTGCCCTCGGGCCTCCCTGGACAGAGTGAGCTCTTCAGTGTTAGACTCAAGGCCCTCCGAGGTGATCAGAGCCACCAGGGTGAGCTAGACAGAGGGAAGAAGGCTGGTGCCATTCAAGGTGACAGAGCCATTAATTAACAGAGTTAAACATCTGCTGTTTAATTAACACCCTCTCTGCTTTCAATGGCTTTGCCTTTAACTTTCCCAGAGGGTCTCTGTGGAGGGTGAAGCTGAACAGAAAACAGGAAGGTGAGCTCCTGGCTGAGTTGGAGAGGGAACCAGAGGGGCTTGGGCTTAGTCTGTGACTGCTGAAAGTCAGAGGGCACTATTAGAGCTCTGTAGCTCGTGATAACAACCAACGAAGACACAGGCTTATGTTCCAATAGGAGAGACCACACTTAGCCCAGAGCCATACACAGTGGCTCACAGAAGAGCTTCTCTGTCCAGCAGTCCCCAGATGACTGTGACAGGACCCAGGGGCAGAAGCTCAGTGTGTCGGGCTACACAGGAAGTCCCTGGCTCTCTAGTGGCTGATGAAAAGTCATGTAACTTCTATTTACTCTGTGTTCAGAATGCACGAGAGGGGCTGCAGAGATGGCTCGGTTGCTAAGAGTATGCATACGGTGCTCTTCTTGCAGAGGAGCCGAGTTTCCTTCCCAGCTCCCACAACAGGTTGGTCACAACATCCTGAAACTCCAGCTCCAAGGAGGATCTGATGATATCCCATGTGTGCATGTGTACGTAGGTTTATATGTACGTATGTACGCGTGCGCCCCCCCTCCCCCATGCAACCTCATGACTTGGAGAACACTTCATTGCACAGAGTGGCACTGTTCCTTGCCCAGGTGAGAGGCTTGCCTCCTTTCAGTGAGGGCCACGCACCTGGCCAGCGGAGCCTTAGCAGCAGCCCGCTGCAGATCCTGATGCAGAACGCTGCACTTCTTAAGAAAAGGCAAGACAACGGGCTCCAACCTTTTTCCTGCTTCTACCCCTGTCTAGTACGTGAGTGTGATGACTTCAGCTACAGCAGCTGGGGTTTAACTGAGACAAGGCAGGAGGCAAACTGAGAGATATCAGAATATTCTGATACCGTTGAGCTCCCCACCAGCCTCCCCAGCCCCACCCCATCACCCACCCCCGAGCAAAGACCTAACCTTTTGTAAAGTGATTTTTTTAAAACCCCTATGTTTAAAGGTATTGTGAGTGGTTTTCTATTAGTGGAAGCCCAAGCTTTTCTAAGTGCTACACTCCTTCCCCTAAAACCTCTTCTCCCAAGAAGATAAGTGAGCATCATTTAATGAGGGCGAAGTCACCTGCAGACATCATATTTTTCCTGGCCCGGTTGGCCCAAGCCTTGGGTTTAGGAACTAGAGTGGACATCCACAAAGGCCACACCTGCCTCCGATGGGAGCTCTAAGGAGCCCTCTCCGCTCTGTCTCCCAAAAGTACAGAGCCTGCCGTGCAGTGGGAGTGCGGCCAGCGTGGGTTCCTCCGTAAATGAATTCATGAATGGATGGATGTACCACTTCCTGGCACGGCTGCTCCAGTTCTCAACCAGCTGGCAAGAAGAGGCTCTAGCAGCTAGCTGGACTCCAGCTGACTCAAGATCCATCTTTCCAAGAAGGCCAAGCTGGAACCTCTTCCCTGAAGAAGCCCCTCACCCTCAACCCTTGCCTAGTTGCAATGGTGCTCATCCACCCGTGTAGCTGGCGCTTAGGCAGGCCTCCCACTCGCTCCACATCTGGCTCCCTCGTTAGGGTTCAACACCATGGCGGTACACAGCACCATCCTTTTAAAGCTCCTAGAACCAGCACTGAAGACAGGGGAGTGATATTTTCATTTGAGAGTCACATTTAGAACGAATACCAGTAGACTGATAACAGAGCGGCCCCCTGAATATAGTGCACCCCCACGTTGGGAGCACCTCTGGAAGTTTACTCTGACTAGGTGAGCTGCCTCAGGCAACACTCAGCCGCTATAAGCAACCATTTTTGAATAGGGGCGTCACAACAAGGCGTATTTCATGTGCCTCTGTGAGAATCAAGTCAGCATGAAAGTTCAATTAAGGATGTTTATTATAATAAGATAATGCAACCAAAGTGTTTAAACATGATTTGTCTTGGAAGATTTATCTCAGCAATTATTCACTTTAGAGTATGATCCTGGAGACTGCCGGGTGATGAAAAAACTTAAGATTTCTCCCTCCCAGCCACCTCACCAAGGGCCTCCAGCCCTCTCTCAGAAGTGTGTGAGAAAGGCCAGAAGTATTGAGCCAGCCTAGCTCCCATCCCTGGTCCAGGCGCCCATCAATCACCAAGCATCCTTCCTACACTCTTGACCCTCCTCACCCTTTCTCTCCAAGGAAATGACAGATCCTTTCCAAGGCATAGAACCATTTCCCCAAAAAGCTATAAACGCAAACTCAATTGGTCTCCAAGTTACCGCCCCCCCCCCCACCAACCCAAGCAACATTAGGTTCATAGACTTGTAAGTATTAGGGTAAAGGCCCTTGGAGGGGAATGGAACAGCCCTCTACAGTTTAATTTGGCTCCTCCTTCTCCACCTGTGCCTCTCCCTTCACGTTCTACCATTCACACAGCTGGAAAGAGTCGGAAAGGAGCGAGTGCTAATCTCTCACCCAGGGCCGTTTATTTAGGGATTGGTTGCCCTAGGAACGATGAACCTGAGCCAGGAAAAGGAAGGTGGTCCTGTCACTAGCAGCGGGGTGCCATGAGAGGTCCCCGCACCCTGACTGCTGTGCCTCTTTGATTGGAAAGTGGGAGGAAAGGCTGTCTGCTGTTATGGGGCCCACCCCAACCCCCGACACGGTTGGAAGTGTGTTTCTTGGTAAGAAAGGGCAGGGGCCCCCCCTGCTCAGGTCTGCTCTTCCTGCCGTAGCATGCCGTCCTTATGTGAGCATAACCTGGGGTCATTCCGTCCTTCCTCCAATCTTCCTTCTGTCCAAGGCAGCTGGACTGAAGGCAAAAATCTCTTTGCTGCAGCCATACTTTGCTGACTGCACTGGTACATGACGCCCCACCACTCTCAGGGCAGCCTTGCATGGTCCTCTGCTGCCGGAACCAACAGTTACGAAGCACCCTAATGAATGCTGCGTGTCTAAGCGGGTCTCTTAGGGCACCCACTCTGTGTGCGAGTGTGTGTATGCCTGTGCGAGAGGGTATGTGTGTTTGTGTGAGTGTGTACCTGTGTGTGCACGCCTGTGTGTGTTTGTGTGCCTGTGTGAGTGTGTGTTTGTGTATGTTACTAGGGATGGCCCTAGGACCTTACCTATGCTAAGTAACTACTCTGACTCAGAACTACACCCAAAGCTGGTTTTTTTAAAACTTTGTTTTGAGACAGGGTCTCACAAAGTTGCACAGACTGACCTCAAAATTGCCAGCCTCCTGGCCTTCAGTCTACCAAGTAGCTGGGATAATAGGTTCCCAGGGGAACCACTCCTTTGATCAGTCCATGACCTTCTGGTCATTAATTAATGCTTATATGTAATTCCCCTTTTCCTCACCAGTAATCCCCGATTCATCAAATCCCAGTCTCTGGGTCTTCTGACAAAAGCACAGTTTGTACTCCCTAATAACTATAATTGCATGTAGGATTTATTGCGTCTATTGTTCTGTGGAGGATGGTGTGGTAACTGTTTTACAAATGTGCTCTTCTTCTATTCTCTCCATATGCCAATAGAATGATTTTTTTTCTAGCCTGGGTGTGGTGACACACGCCTTTAATGGAAGCACTCAGGAAGCAGAGAAAGGCAGACCCCTGAGTTCAAGGCCAGCCTGGTCCACAGAGTGAGTTTCAGGACAGCCAGGAATATACAGAGAAACCCTGTCTTAAAAAAGACAAAACAAACAAAACAACAACAACAAAGCTTGTGTGTGTGTGTGTGTGTGTTTGAGTGTGTATGGTGTGTGTGTGTGTGTGTGTGTGTGTGTGTGTGTGCATGGTTTGGAAGATGAGGTAACTGAGGCTCAGGGCACCTGGGTGGTTTACCAGGGGTCACTCACACAATGAGGAAGCAAGGGTTTGTTGGAATCGCAGGCCCAGGCTCTTAACTAGTTTGCTTCCCACTTCTTTTCCGGGCTGCTGTTAACAGGGTTTCCCCAGGGAGGGAAGGCAAGGAAGCCCAGGGCTCTTTCCAGCCTGGGGGGATGAAGAAGACCTCCTCCTCAGGCTTCTTCAGCCCTCGGGGGTCCCAGGCTGGGTCCAGCTAAGCACCCCTCCCTCCTCCCAGAGTCCCGTCCGGACCCACTTTCTTCACCCGGTCAGAATTCCTGCTGCTGGCAGAGCCTCTGACCAGGCCCCCTAGTACAGCTTGTCCAACAAGACCACAGTCAGGGCTCATCCTGTCTGGCCTCCCAGACCTCACAGCCCCCAAGACCTTCAGAGTCCCTGGTGTCCCGTTGTGCGGCTCACTGCTGGGAGCACTGGAGTCATCAGGCCCTTCTGTTCCTCCACCATTGCCAGCACAGGGAGTTACTGTTCATTAGCTGTGCCAGTGGCGGGGGTGGCCGAGATCAGCCAGGCAGATAATCCGAGGTAGCGGGAATGTTAAAAAAAAAATCATCTCTGTTTGGCTATGGAGGGTATTTTTGGACTTACAGTTGAATGTGGGTGTGTGTGATTGGCTGGGATTTCACAACACTTCAAACAAAATGCTGAAAGGAAACTGCAGAGCCTGGTGCTGCCTTAAGGATTGGAAGCTGTCTGCTCGGTTCCTATTTCCCGTGGATCTGTGTCTGGACCAGCGGACACAGAGCTGTTCCTTGCCTGAGGTTGCATCACCTTGGGTCATGACCTGGAGTCCAGGCTGCAGACACAGACGCTTGGAGTGACAAGAGGACCAGTGAGCGAAGCCAGCTGGTGGGACACAGCAGGGACAGGGTAATGACTGTGTGCTTCTTCAGGAGGCATGGCAGCCCCTGGGACAGCTGCTCCTCTGCTCCAGCTGATGACAGAAGCCAACAAAACACATCTGTGGAGGATTTGGCCCACTGTCAACCGCTCTGCCGTCTCCAGCCTGGTGGTTCCTGCCTGCTGTGGACATCAGAGCCCACAGGAGTGCTTGGTAATGCATCACTGGGTCCCTTCCCCATTTTCTCACTGGGCGGGCCTGGGATAGAAGCTAAACTTTACATTTCTATTAAGTTCCCAAGTGATGCCTGTGTCAGGACAGGCTGGGGCCGTGCTTGGTACGCTGGCTATAGGATAAGTGAACATCCCAACATCTTATTTAACTATCACAGCGCTGCTGCAAGGTGGAATCATTGCCCCGTGCTTTACTGATGAAGATCCACAGCCCAGAGGCGTTCACGACTTGTCCAACCAAGGCTGCACAGCAAAGAACGCACGAGTTGTGGAGCTGAGACTGGCATCAGCCTAAGTCATAACTCGCTCTGGCGGTTTTGCATCTCCAAGTTATCGACTTCAACCGAGAGGCAATGCCCATCCCTGGTGTCTCGCAAAATCGGTTTTCTATTTAGGGGCCTGCTAGATCCTCGGCCACTCACACAGGAAGAAGGGTGGATGGCCAGGAGGGAATCGGGGAGAGTCCTTTGTCTCCTTCTAAAGAGAAGACTCTGCCAAGATGTGCTATCCTTGGCCCGTGATTCCTAGAAGACAGGCTGCCTAGCCTTGGGGCAGCATAGCCCCACAAAATAGCACGCCTGATGACAACCCCTGAGTGCCAACGCGCACACCAGAGAAAGAGAGAGAGCAGTCTGAGGCAGGATTGCATCACTATGGACAGGAGCGGCCTGGATGGCTGCTAAGCCAGTGCCCTGCGTCTCATACCCCTGAGATACCTGTTGAATGAGGAAGGATGGGGAAGCCAGAACAAAGAGAGACAAATCTTTGCTCTCAGCCAAAGGGGCTCTGGAAATCATGCCCACTAACGGTTGAAGGTGTAGACACCATAAAGCAGTCAGCTGCAAGATGAAGCATGTGGCAGGGGATCTTCTGTTCAAGGTAACTGATCAGAAATGGTCTGCAAATCCATCATGGATGGGCTGAGAAACCACGATATTACAGGTCTGCCGAAAGCTGGCAAGAATTCTGTCTTATTCATCTTGGGATTCCCAGCCCCGTGTCTGTTCGATGAATGCATGTGTCTCTCACTCTGAAAGCCCAATGGGAAAGGTGTCACAGGCTGCTGTGTGGGTGGTGCTGTGCCTCTACACAGGAAGCCATCCAAGGAACTTTCAGGAAGGAAGAGGGGTGGTGGTGGGGGGGGGGTGAGGAAGACTGCGAACCCTAAGCTCTGAGGCCTGAGGCCAGCCACCCCAATCTAGCCAAAAGATGCTTTCCTGGTGGGAGCAGTACTAGGCATGGTGCCTTTTTGTGCGTTTTAATTGTTTTCAGTTATGTATATAATGACATGCATACCCCCTAGGTATATGAAGGTGCCCCTGGAGGCCAGAAGAGGGCGCCAGATACCCTGGAGCTGTAGTTACAGGCAGGTGTGAGCTGCCCAGCGTGGGTGCCAGGAATTGAACTATGGTCTCTGAAAGAGCAGTAAGTGCTCTTAACCACTGAGCCATCTCTCCAGCCCCACACGAGGCCCTTTATCAGCTGGGCCAGGCAACTCACTTCTCTTCGCAAGGGTACCATGTGGTCAGTCAGAGGGAAGCCCTCACAGACTGGTGGTGGAGGCGGGATCCTTCTGACTAGAAGCTGCACCCAGCAGGGGCTTCCTGATAGCTTGCCCATGGTCTGGGCACTCCTACTGGGTGGGATGGAGAACCCTCGTCCTCTCTTGCAGGGAGTTCTTGCACTGTCTGCATAAGCCCACCATCCATGGTGCCCGCTGATAGGCCCGCTATTGACGGTGAGTCTTGATTTTCCCTTATTTCTTCTGCCTTTCCAGGAATTCAGCAATAGACTCTCTGGGGTCCCACGCCAATGTTAAGAAAGGGGCTCTGACTTTTGGTATGACTGAACCAGTGCCCATCAAAGCTAAGGCATCTTAGTGTCCTACGGCTGTGAAGAGAGACACCATGACCACTGCAACTCTTATAAAGGAAAGCATCTAATACTGGGGATAGGCTACAGGTTCAGAGGGTTAGTTCATTCCTAGCGTGGTGGCAAGCAGGCAGGGCATGATGCCGGAGAAGCTGAGAGCTTTACATCCAGATCCATAGGCAGCAGGAAGAGAGAGAGACACTGGGCCTGGCTTGACGCATTTCTACCAACAAGGCCATACCTATTGATCCTGGTTACGTAGCGCCGCTTTCTAACGACCAAGCATCCAGACTCTATGAGCCAATGGGGACCGCTCTTATCCAAACCACCACAGACAAGTGACAGGCATGGTTCTGTTGTCCCACATGACGCATGCCGGCTCTTTCCCATGGCGTCCGTCACACTCAAATCTGGCCCCATCACTCAGTTTGGTGTGCAAAACAGCCTGAGAGTTTTGAGTCACCCCGAGTGCAATAAAAACCGTCTTTGGATCACACCTTGCCTTGCATTCTCTCTGATACGGATTGAGCTATTAGGCTCTTTAGAACCCACAGTTCCAAAGGCTCCGACAGAGATACCGAGGGGAGGGGCCTCCCATCTGAGTGGTGAAGAGTTGCCTGGCACACACTGCACGGGTGGAACGTAGGTGTCCCAGCAGTGAGGTCTCATGAAGACCCCTGTGTCCTTCACTTGTATGGCTGTCACACCTCTTCACAGTCACGGTGCCAGTCAGGGTCCTGTGAAGTCTGCAGGCGGGGGGTCTCCATGACTCCCACTGAGCAGATAGGAAGTTGGAGGCCACAGATCCAGATCTTCTCTGGTCTGTCCTCGGCCTCCTGCGCCTCCCTGTGCTCCAAATCAGATCCTGAGGGTGCAGCTTGGATTAGATCTGAGCTACTTGTGGCTGGGGGTGGGGCTTGGACATGGCTGTGGGTGGGGAAACGGACATGGGTGGGGTACAGACAGGGTGTGAAATGGAGCTTCTCCCTTTGGGGCTTACGCTGTGCTGTTGGTGCTATTGCTGCTGTGGTGGTGTCGGATGCAATCAATAAAACAACAGAGAGATGTGTCTGGGGGTCTGCGACCCGAGATGAAGTTGGGTGATGCTGGAACACAGTGGGCAGCAAGGACCTAGGGAGAGAGACAGTGTGGAGCCCAGGAGAGAGGTGTGTCAAGGTGTGGGGGTACAAGAGAAGACACAGCAGGCGAGGGAGGCTGTAAACTCGGATTCCTGAACTTCCCAAACATAATTGTGTCCCAACTCATCAGGGTGAAGCTCTGAGCTGGCTGGGGGATGGATTTTCACCCTCCCCCCACCCCACCCCCCGCAGTGCCCGGGTCCATCTGGAGAGCAAATGGTTGGCTCAGGGCAGCTGGGAGAAAGAGCCCGTGCGCCCCTCCCCATCTGTTCCCAACACATGCCACGTGCCACAGCCTGGGAGTGGGGAGGCTGCAGGTGGCTGGCTGACGAGGGCAGGCTGGGAACGAGAACAGAGCCCAGTCCGGCCCATTGTCCAGCCTTAGCAAGCAGCCTTTCTGGGAATGGCTCTCAGCCAGGCTCCTTGCCTAAGGGACCACGCTGTCCTGTGCGTGCACACACACACACTCACGGGGGGGGGGGGGGCCTGCGGAGAGGGGGCAATAAGAGACGGGTTTGAATGACTATGAAGCCCGGGGCTGCACTCCACCACTGTCCCAAACACACTCCTAAACGCACAGATGTGCATTTGACTGAGCTCCAACCCCCAAACCTTTCAGGTGGAAGTGTCCAGAAGGCAAGCAGGCTCTGAAGCGTGGTAAGGAAAGAAGAAGGGAGCTCGAAGCCCAGACGACAGGGCTGGAAGTAGCACAAGAGGACTAAAGGGAAGTACAACGGATCCTTTTTGACTGGGTGTCAAAGCTGCCCTTCTTAGAGACAGAAAGATGGTCGACGGCTGACAAAGCCCTCCCAGTCCTTGATGAATGCCCCTCTTTCAACCTGGCTGTTGGGGCCGAGGCCCCTTCAGCACCACATTGATGAAGCTCAGTTATAAGAAAGCAAACAGGCTTACTGTGTGCAGACCTGTATGGCTCACCCAGCTCTCTTTTGCCTTGATGGGACAGCCTGGGGACAGAGCAGCCTTCAGAGAGACCTGCTGGAAAAAAAAAGTCCATAGTGTGAGAGTCCCAAGGAAAGGGGACTTGCAAATGGCCTCTGCTTGGTCCCCAGGACAGCAGGGACATGGAAGCCAGAAGAGGAGCCATGTCACATTCTTCTGGACGTTTTAGTCAAGTGCCTGCCAGGTGTGGTGTGTGGGCAGCCCTGGGGAGTCCTGGACAATAGGAGTTGGTAAAGCGAGGGCTCCAGCTGGGGTGGGGTAGAGTGGAAGGGAGCCTTGCTGGCTCTCGCCTGTGTGACTGCAGCCACTGTCATTGTGGGTGAATGCAGAAGGAGGTTAGATGCTCTCTGTCCACTGTACCTCTCTCAGGTCAGGCCTCTCAGCCTGGACAGGGGAAGGAAGGACAGGAACCCTGAGCCAGGGGCACCCATGACTCTCTAAGGATGCAGAGAAGTCATTGTCACTGCCCCTGTCTCTTCCCAGGCTCAGTTTGGATCAACGCGAAGACTCAGGATACACACAGCTCAAACCTTTGCCCAGGAATGCGTCCACTTCTCTTAGTTTCCTCATCGGGAAGAGAGCACAGGGTGGTTTCAAAGATAATGTTGGCAAAAGCACAAAGCACTGTCTGTCATCTAGAGAGGACTCAATAAGTGCTGGCTATTATTCTCTCATCGTTATTAGAGTTGTGACTATTTGGACCCTCCATCTCTCACTCCAGACGCTCACAATAGCCTCCTTGGTACACTTCCTATCTTTCATCTCTCCTCTCCATGCCATTCTACACAGAGCTGCCAGGACAACAATCCAGTCACATTATTCGGCGGCTGAAACCTCCCCTTCCCCCCATCAACTCCCCACTGCTGACACCATCCAACCCAAATGCTCTGAATAGCAAGGCCCTTTCCATCTGGCACAGCCCACCTCTCCTGCCTTCTCGTCTCCCTCTGTCCTCACCACCCCAACACAAACAAATCTAGCTGTCTGACTGGACTGGCTCTCCTCCATTGAGAATCCCTACCCTCCAAGGCTCTGACAGATGCCAGCTCCTCTCTGAATCTGGCTAGCTCTGCCAACGGGCACAGCATGCGGCTTACCTGCTCCCAGCACAGGTGGGCAGCTCTTCTCAAAGTGTGGTCCTAGCACCAGCATTCCCTGGCAACTGTTTAAAATGCAAATTAGCCCCGCACTCAGACCTACTTTATCCAGAATTCTAGAGGTAGGGTTATAGAATCTGCCTAAACCAACCTCACTCTCATTTGGGGAGGGGGGTGCGGGGTCACTGATGAAAGGCACTTATACCCTACAAGTGCCACTGGGTATGCAGAGAGCAGTGGCAAGCTTAATCAGATCACCTGGGCAGCTGAAAAAAAATATGGCTGCCCCAGCCTGACCTGTGCAGACTTGGATTTAATTGGTCTGAAAAGGGAGTCATACATACAAATTCTTTTGCTTTTTTGGCTTGCCCCTCCCACCCCTGCTTCTTCCTTCTAACATTTATTTAGAAATATTTCTAAACCCACGGAGCAGTTAAAAGATAGCAGAGCAGAGGCCCGTACAGTCACCACCTAGATTTTTATCATCGACGCTTTGCTATGTTTCCTCTATCACATATCTACCCATCGCCTCTCTACCCGTGCGTTCATCCATTTCGTTTTTTGATGCATTTCAAAGTAGGTTGCAGAGATCATACACATCACACGAACGTGTGAGCGATTTGAAAGCCCTCCAGGTGGTTGCACTGTGCAGCCGGAGCTGCTCTGATCCCAGCTGGGAAGCCCAGGCAGCCTCCAAGCCTCCGCTCCTGCTGTGCAGTGGGGACAGGGGGTGATGATGAAGGCTGTGATGACGACGACCATGGCGCCCGCTCTGCCTCCTCCTCCCATTCACAAAAGGATGCGATGAAACCACGCTGGAGAAAGCCTTTGGATAAATGCTATCTGAGTCAGGAAGCAATCCCCGATCCCAGCATACAGAGCAAGTAGCCAGAGCAATAGCTGCCAGAAAAAAAAATTGTAAATCGTAGATAAATGACAGTTTCTTAGTGGCAAGTATGTTCCGAGTATTGAATGAGACATACTTACACAAAAATATTATTATTGCGCTCTCTCTCTCTCTCTCTCTCTCTCTCTCTCTCTCTCTCTCTCTCTCTCTCTCTCTTAATGTCATAACTTTGCTGACCTGGTACTCACAGAGATCCTCCTGTCTCTGCTTCCCAAGTGCTGGGGGGTTCAAGGCATGTGTCACCAGATCCAGCAAATTGGACACCGTATATTTGTCCTTGCAAAGTCTGGTGGTCCTAAAATTAAGTCTTGTTCTGTGATGAGCAGCAAGTTTGGAACCCTCCACCCAGAGAAAAGCCAGAGCTAGGTGGCAGGATCCACTGGCCAGGCCAAGCAGCCTCTCATGTTCCTAGGATTTAAATGTTAGGTCTCATCAAACTGAAACAACCTCACAGAATCACTGAAACATCCAGGCACCGTTGCCCAGCCTAATTGACATATAAAATTAACAACGACAACCGTCATGTCCCAAGCATTAAGGCCCTAAGGTTATCACTTGGGAGAACTCATTAAGAGGCAGATTCCTTCTCCACCCCAACCCCCACCAGATTCTGATGCCTCGGCTCTGGCACAGAGCCCAGCAAACAGCACTCTCAGAATACTTCCAGATGGTTCCAATTCAAGGGTTCCACGGGCCCTCTTTGGGAAGCTAAAGAGATGCTGGAGGTAGGAGCAAAGGCAGAAAGGACGGTGTCCCTGGGCTCTGGTGCAGGTAGAGCAGTGGCCAATGGGGAACTGGTCCACAGTCTGGTCCCAGGTGAGGATCTGCAGGTGAGTTTGCAGACAGAAACAGGAACCAGAGCTACAGATAGAGGGTAGGACCCCAAAGGACAAACCCCTTGAACCCCAGCCCCCAAACCAAGCCTCAGGCGCTCCTCTGTGTGAGGTGCCAGGGTGGACGTGCTTGGCCTCTCACACACACGGATGAGATCATGCCTTGGGAATCCGTGTGCACTCCGCTGCCCCTGAAAAGAAGCGCTCGCTCAGCTGGGAAAGGGCTGCCACCAGCTGAATGCACACAGGCCGGCTGGAGAGGCAGGGCATGGGGCTGCTGCGGGGACCCGCACCGAATCCCAAGCACCTTCAGAAAGGAAGAAAATCGATCCTGGGTAGTAGAAGCCTCGTTGTGACACAGCTTGATTTCTTAATGTATGCTTGCAGCTCATGGGTCAAAGCTACGTCACCCCACCTCGGGGAGGAAAAACAAAAATACAAAGCTAACAGCCGCGCGGGTAAAATGGGAACGGAAGGGGGATGGCTCAACCAGAAAGTGGGCAGCTGCTTAGGCCTCGGCACCAGAATTATGAATCAACAGGAAAGTCCAAGGGTGGCAGGGGACAGCCAGGTAGGATGGTGAGATCCCTGCTAAGTCTTCTATGGGGACATGTTAGTATTTAGCGCCTTGTCTGCCACAGGGTGAAGATCTCAATAAACATGTGCTCTGTTCAGCTGAGCAAAGTGGGTGGTCGACTGAGGAAGAGTGGCAGGCGGCTCCCTCTTGCAGCCCCTGACACCTGTTCATGTGTCCTGAGCTCTGAAATTCTCTGTAGCCATCTTTCCATGTGACCTCAAACACTCCCTGGACCCACTTCTCCCGGTCCGATCCGGCCCAGCTCTGGCCCCAACCTTCATCAGCCTGCCCTTAAAGGGGAAGGGACTTCAGGGAGCAGGTGATCAGATGCAAGGAATGCTTTGAAAAGAAAGGATAGAAGGTCTGGAGCTGTGACTCAGTGGTTAAGAGTGCTGGTTACCGGGGCCTGGAGAGATGGCTCAGAGGTTAAGAGGACCTGAGTTCAATTCCCAGCAACCACATGGTGGCCACAACCATCTAGAATGAGATTTGGTGCCCTCTGCTGGCCTGCAGGTGTACACTATATGCGTAATAAATAAATCTTTAAGAGGGCTGGTTACTCTTCCACGAGACCCGAGTTCAGTCCCCAACACCCTCACGGTGTCTCATGACCACCTGTAACTCCAGTTGCAGGGCATGTCCTGCTATCTTCTGGCCTCCGGGTGCACTGCGCACACATGATACACAGAAATGCATGCAGACAACCCCCACACTCCCGGGCAAAATAATAAATTATTAAAAGAAAGAAAGAAAGATAAGAAATGCTAGTGGACTAGGCTCCACAGTCTTAAAGATAAATGAAGAGATAAAATAGGTTACAAGTTGGGGCAGGAAGGATGCAAGTCTTTGAAGGGCTATACATTGAAGGCATGAGCAAAGACACCTTATCACTCTAAGGACAACGACAAACCCACCAACAAGAAAGATCAGACGCAAAGCAGCAGACAGGGGTCGGTGAGATGGCTCAGCAGGTAAAGGTGCTTGCCACCAAGGCTGATGATCTGAGTTCGATCCCTAGGACAAACATCATAGAAAGAAAGAGCTAGTTTCTTTGCATTGTCCTTTGACCTCCAATTACATGCCGTGGCAAATGTGCCTCTCCTGCCGATTCCCTGCCCTCCTCTAAAGAAGGAAATAATAAATTAGCCTTAAAAAAAAAATGGAGGAAGGAACCAGCAAGGTCTAGTAGCATCTGGGAATGACATCAAAACCTTCCAAACGACGAAATATCAGTCAGTGGTTGCATGTGGTAAACAAACACCCCCACTGCCCCCCAAAACCAGTGACAGCTTCGCAGTACCCTGCATATGTGACGTCACAGCTAGGTAGGGGTCCAAAATGTGGCCCCCCTAAGCTCTGGCTGCACCCTCTGGGTTCCCCAAACTGATGCTATGAGACAACATGACGGCTGGTTCTCTCCAAATCGTATGTATGATCTTCCTTTAAGGGAGCATCTTTCTGGGGAGAGAGTGAAAACCTTGATTCCATTCAGGAAGGACGTCCCAACTGTGAATCCTGCCACTGAAGCTGTGGCTGAGGGAAGTGTGGCTTCAACCTCTGAGTGCAGCGCAAGGGGGGAAGGGCAGTCCCAGAAGCAGACAAGAGGCAGCATTAGCACAAATGAAAGCAAGTGCTATTTACACAGCAGGTAGCTAACTTATGCGGAACTTGTAAGCCCCGGAGCTGCTATAAGCTAAATATAGGAGTAGGTTCAGGGATGCCATGGAAGCGTTAGGGGATGGCGGCCATAATGGGTGGTCAGGGATGCTGGGCTGTGTGTCTGCAGTTCTGCTAGATAGAGCCTGTGTGTCCAGAGCTGTCTCTCATGGGAGTGCGGGGGTGGAGGGTGGAGTGGGGAGGCTTGTCTGCCGGACTGCTTTGAATTTGCTTCTTTCCCAGCATGCGTGAGTGTAGAGGTCAGGGCTTCTCCTTCATTTGGGAGAGAAACTATTGTTGACTGCTGTCTATGCCAGGCTAGGGGCCTGTGACCATCTAGGGGGCCGTTCTCCTGCCTCTGCCTCCCATTTCGCACTGGGATTACAGACGCTTGCCACCAGTCCCAGCTTTACATGGGTTCTGGGCATCTGGACGCAGGTCCTCATGTTTTACCCACCATCTCATCTCCCCAGTGGCCCCGCCCCGTTTCCTTCATAAGCCAATCTTTGACTCGTGACCCAAAGTCCATCCCCAAGGCCTGAGGATGCTGCCCCTGATCTTGAGTGTGTGAAGCTCTGGGCCAGGCAGAGACAACTGCAATCCACCTTCTCTGCATGGCTACAAGGCCAAGGCCTACCGTTCCTACCAGCAGTGCTCTTCCCAGCTGCAATACAGTGGCCCAATTACTGTCATTGTTTTTATTGTGGTAAAATACACAGAACAGTCCACCTCGCTCTTCGTGCACACAGTTCAGTGGCATTAAGCACACTCGCAGAGCTGGGGACCGTCACCATCCATCCCCAGACTTTTTCATCTTCTCGAGCTGAGCCCCTCATGACCATCGACAGCAACTGCAGCCCCCACCTCCCCGGCTCCGAGAAGCTGCATCCTTTTTCTGTCTCTGATTGTGTCTCTTTCAAGGACTGCACACCAGTGGGACCATGCAGACTGTGTCCTTCTGTGACTGGGCTCTTTCGCTTAGCATAATGTCCTCAAGATTGATCCATATCAGAGCTAGGAGATGTCTCGGGGTTAAGAGCTAGTTTTCCATTTTGTTTTATTTTGTTTTTTGTTTTTTGTTTTTTTTTGCTTTTGCGGAGAACCCAACTTTGGGCCCCGGCATCCACATGGCACCTTGCATGGTGCCTCACAATTATCTGTAGCACTAGTTCCAGGGAATCTGATGCCCCCTTCTGGACTCTGTGGGCACTGCATGCTCATGGTGCATACACACACGTGCAGGCAGAACACTTAAAAACATTAAAAAAAAATTGAGATCAGAGCTGGTGAGATGTCCCGGTGGTTAAGAGCACACACAGCTCTACTAAAGAACCCAAGTTCAGTTCCCACCATCCACAACCAGAAACCCACAGCTGTCTGTACTTCTATTTTCAGGAGATCCAACACCCTCCTCTGGCCTCTGTGGGCAACCACACACATGTGGCCACCACGCACGTAGATAAGCGCACCTACACTCAGAAAAGAAATAAACGTCTTTACAAACGATTCACCCACCCATGTTGTAGCGCAAGTCACCAAATGGTTGCTATGGTGGTATGGTGGTTGCTGCCGTTGTGTCTTTACAGCAGGCTGACTTGGATTTACAACCCTTGTGCTCTGCTTTCGAGTGCTGGGATTACAGCTGTGCAGCCCACAACCTGGCTGACGCCGAGAGTCAGATCCAAGCTGAGAAATCATTCCCAGAGGAAGCTCCTGTTCTTCTCAGCTAAACCCTGGGCAGCGTATACCACAGACAGACTCTGTGTCTGGGGTTCTGGAGGCATCTGGGCCAGAAAGGAGACAGGAACACCTTGGCTGTCATGCCGCGCCTCGGGGGAGGCTCACAGCTAGGGTACTCGAGCAGTTCCAGGAGAAGGGAGAAGGGACCACTGGAAATCACAGCATCCTGGCCATAGCTAGGAGACACTGTAGGAGTCACACTAGGGGAGCAGGTCCAGAGGCAGGTTTGGTTGGCAGCCAGGATTCCGCGCGACATAAACAGACAGAGGAACTCAAGCCACAAGCCCAGGCTCAGGCCTTGTCTCAGCCACAGAGTGTGGCAGGTCACATGAGGAGCACGGCTGGAGTGACAGGTTGTAGAGGCAGGGACCATGCTTGGGGGGCCTTGAGTACAACACTGAATTCAGGAGAGACTGGGAGCCATGAGCTGCCTTAGAGCAGAGAGCACAGCTTCTTCTAGTCACAGGGTTGGGGGCGGGCGCAGATTGGGGCCCCTCCCCAGGGTACCCCTGGATATCTCTCTGATATCTCCCTCTCAGGGACCTCCTGCAGGGAGCGCCCTATCTCCCAGGCCTTCACAGCCTCCCTCCCGGCACCTCTTCACAAAGTCAGGAAACGTGAACCCTAAATAATTTATAAACATGTTAAATAAGCCCCGATCCCCAGGGAGCTCACTGTTAATACTCCCCTCATTGAACATGAGCCTAAGCCAGACATCATTAGGAAGGAAAACCTCCTTCCCTCTTTTAAAAATCATGTCATTTAAATGGTTTGGGATTACTCGGTGCTTTGAATCATTCTGCCGCCGCTGCCTCCCATTACGGGGGTAATTAAGAATTGACTATGGTTAGCAAAAAGCATTCAACAGCCAACTTTTTATTTGTTTTTTGTTTTTTTAAGTGCTCCCGGCTTGTCCCTCCCCTTCCCATCCTTGCCTTTCTTGTCTTCTTAACAGCACAGATCCCCCCCAGAGCCCCCCAACACCACCACCACCCCTAGATCTCCTGCCTATAAACACGCTTGGAGCCCCATGGAAACGCTGAGTGGAAAGAAAGCGGGGAGACCATTCATTTTCGTCGTATTCCACTGCCCCATTTCCTCCAGGCTCCTTGCCTGCTGTCTCTTGGGACCGGGGCCAGACTGTTGTTTGTTCGGCTGCCCTGGTCACCCGGGAATGGGGTAGGCTCAGATCCCAGGCCTGTCCACCGGCCGCTCATTCTGAGCTGCTCAGGCAGGATTAAAGGCTTCGGGAGTGCAAGCATGTCGCTGACCATAAAGGAGGGGACCCAGACCCAGGCAGGCCAAGGCTAGCCAGACAGGGCTGCTGCAGGAGGAAGTGACCGTGGCTCTCCGTCCTCAGTCTCCAGCAATGACAGCAATTACAGCCTCCTCAGCTGCACAGCCAGGCTCATCCTGGAAAGCATCCCCCCCCCAACCCCCGAGCTGTGGATAATCTTTTAGGTCTTCTTTCACCGCCTACCCCCACTAAAACCACACCTGAGTCATCTCAAGGTTACGGTGGTTTCCCCTGATGTCTTTTCTTGTTTTTGTTTTAGTTTAGTTTAGTTTAGGGTTGCCTGTCCTGGACTTGCTTTAGACCAGGAAAACCTGGGATTACAGGTGTGTGCTATCACACCCAGCTGGTTTTGGCTGTTTTTTGTTTGTTTGGTGGCTTTTATTTTTCTTTTGTCGATGGGTCACCAATTTCTAGTCCTTTCAAATGCTAGAAATTCTTTTTATGGTCTAACTTGAATCTCTTCTGTTGCAGGTGTTCTGAGACCTGGACACTGAGGCCTTGCTTCCTCTGTATTAATACGTCATCAAGATAAACCAACCTGGAAAGATACACAGGAGGTCTAACAACCTTGGGGTGGGAGGAGGTGGAGACAAAATCTCAGAGAAACTTCTAGAACTGCCAGAATTCTCTCTTGACTCGACCTGGGTAAGGTATGCAAGTGTGCAAGCACACATGCCCAGAAGCTAACTTCGTATTTACTTCATTACCGAAATGCCTACTTTGGGTGGCTTTCTGTTTTGGCCTTAACAATATTTCAAAGCTTAAAAATGAAAACAAAGCCGGGCGGTGGCAGCGCACGCCTTTAATTCCAGCACTCGGGAGGCAGAGGCAGGCCTCTGTGAGTTTGAGGCCAGCCTGCTCTACAAAGTAAGTCCAGGACAGCCAAGGCTACACAGAGAGACCCTGTCTCAAAAAAAAAAAAAGGAAAAAAAAAAGAAAAGAAAAATTAAATCTGAGTGTTAACAGTAGTCAACTGCCTGCGTCCTATCCATGCCCCCCTCTCCATGGAGCTCTCCTTTGGGGTGAACAACCTCATCCTCCGAGTGCCCCTGGTGCGGCTCCGACCCTGCCATGTATGGTTGGCCAAAGCGTGTAGTCATGGCCCATGTTCAAGGGAATAATTTAGACTACTTTTTAAGGTACGGCTAGTGAGAGGACAGTGAGATGGGGCTTCTGTGAGCTTCCAGAACCACAGCTCGCATGTTTGTGTTGCGCTGGGTGTTAGTGATGTGGCATTTGGCTTGAGACAGCCCTTCACAGCAATCACTGGTAGGGTAAGGAGGCAAGCTCCAAGCCTTGCCTACTCCTGGATTATCCCCTCAGCCCAGGACTAGTAACTGAGAAAATAAACGCCTCTCTAGGCTTTCTGCTGCTTGTTATGGACACAGGAAAGGGATGCAGGGAAGGGATGCGCATCCAGAAGAGGAAGAAGGACAGAGTAGGGCAGGGCCCGCGCCCCCCACCCCCACCCCAGTTTGGCTTTGGTAGGAAATTAATTCACCAGCTTCATATTCCTGCCAGCTGTGCAGATCACCAAATAAACAGCGGGCAGGACTGAACCAGCCACCCTCGCACTACCTACCAGAGGGCTTTTCTTTCCTGTCACTGACACTCCCAAGTGGCCCTATGAGGGCATTCCTGTAGGGCCAGTCCCCATGCTTGGAGGCTGCAGGCATGGTCCAAAGGCTCAGAGAAGACCCCTCCCCCAATGTGCTCCACCCCTCCCCAGGCAAAGCACTCCTCTTGGAAGCCCCTGATGACTCCCAACTGTGGCTGCTAGAGGTGGGGTCATTGCTATAAGAGCCATTATCTCCTCACTCTCTGTCAGTCAGGAGTTGCCTGCCCTGTTTGCCCATGGTTGGTTTGGGCTATGTCTCTGCTCCCTTTTCTTTGGAGCTCTTGAGCATCTTTCCTTCAACAGAAACCCGAGGAAGGATTCTAGGCACATCACACATGTTTTTCTTCAAGAATAATGACAAAGGGAGCCACTGAGGAGGAGAGTGCAAAGTAGATTTTATTCTAAAATTTCCCAGCACAGGATTCCCCAGGGACAAGGCTGAAAATGTGAAGGAGGCCTAGGAAAAATACAGAAGGGGAAAAAAATATATATATATAATTTCCTCCTCTATTTGGTCCCAAAGACTTCTTTGAAATATATGGTTTTGATTACAATTCTGGATTCTAAAACTTTTTAGAATGAATACAGTGCTTAGAATAGCATGTTTTAATGAGACCAAACTATTACTAAAAAGCATGCCGTAAGATTTTAAAGCAGACAAGCTCCATCAATCTCTCGTGTGCATATAAGGATGCGTCTTGTTTGACATTCCTTTCTAAACGACCTACAGGAAAAAAAATCAGTTGTTCTTGGGAATCCTAGTACATTTCCACTCATAAGTCTAGAAGAAAATAAAATGATTACTTCAATGAAAAAAAATGGGAAAATGTCCTCGGCAGTTGAAATTATTGTGACAGCGGGGGATCAAGGATTGGAGATCAGCGGAGAGCGAGGAGGTCCCTTGGCAGCATTGGGTAGCTCGCCCTTCCAAGTCCTCCTGAAACCCAGCATTTCAAAGCTGCAGACAGCAGTTTGGGCCCAGAGAAAGCTAAGGGTCCTTCCAACTGACCCCCTCCTTTGATAGCCCCATGTTTTGGGGGGTTCCATTCTGTCGCCTCAGACCCCTACTACCTGTGAAAGGCACTGGCTCACATTTGGGGAAAAAACATGTTACAATCAAGGAATAAATTAACATGTGAAAAGAGAGGGAAGCCTGCCTTGGTGTGGGCAAATCTTCAGTCTTCAGGACAAGAAGAAGAGGAGGAGGAGGAGGAAGAGGAGGAAAGAAGAATCAGAAATGAGTCCAGGTGAGAGGATGCGTCTGATTAGATGAAGGGCTATCGAGGAAACTGTGCACTGAGAGCTGAAGTTTTCCCTTCTTCCTTCTCAGAGCTCCCATGCCGACAAGAAGCACTTGTCCGTCTTCACCAGAAAACACAAGGCTGCCTTTTGTCTTACACGGAGTGTGCTGCAGACCTGAAGAATTTTTTTCTTCAAGTTTTTGCCCACTTCTCACAAACTGTTGAAAAGGAGGGGCCGCTCGGCTCCCGGAAGGACAGGCTCCTCTGCACCCGGAGACTTGGAATTACTAGTGGAGCATCCAGTAGCGCGCAGTTAGACAGAGACACAAGGACGACTCGGGGGTTTTAAATCAATGAAACCCACCCACTTTTATGTTTCAAAAACACAGAGATCCCCAAGCTTGTGAAAAATTCCCAGACCAGAGTCTTACCAAATTTTCATTTTCTTTTCTTTCTTTCTTTTTTTTTTTTAATATTTGAAAAACAAAACAAAAAACCCCCACCAAGCCCCTTCTGGTGTTCCCTGGAGGGATACAAGATAGAAAGGTCACTGGAGCTGAGGCAGACTCTAGAGAGGTGTGTGGAATGTGGGAGTGACTTTTGAATCCTTGGAACACACACACACACACACACACACACACACACAGATATACACACCCACAGACATACACACACACAGACACAGAAACACACATACACACACGCATACACACACAGACACAGAAAAACACACACACATACACACACACACACACACACACACACACACACACACACACACACACACACACGAGGGTTACCCACTCAGGCGGGAAAATCTCTCAACCACGGTTAACCCCATAACCTTGCATTCGCTCCCTCCTCTTCAAAAGCGGTTTGACATTCTTTCCCAAACTTTGCTGCACTTTCCATGAGAATGGGGATGTTCCTGCATAAAACATGAGTTGGGGAGGGCAAAGGGGGAGCAGGCCAGACCTCAAGGGGCTGAGTGGGTGGGAGACGTGGGCGAGGAGAGCGTGGTGGGGGAAGGGCAGGGAGGCTGTTTTCTCACACTGCATTTCTTCCAGGCTCCTTGGAGACCACACAGAGGCCTGGAGAGGTCTCCACTGGGGCCCAGGCCCTCACAGAAGCAGCCAAAAAGGAAAGGGGAGCTTGATCTGATAGAACCAGATGGGGTGCCCTGTGGGAGACTGACGCTCTCCATCTAACACAGGAGGGGAGACAGAGGACTCAGGAAAGGAAAGCACAGGGTTGGGCAGTAGGAGAGAGGGAGCCCGCCCGCCTGCCCATCCATCCTCCTGGATGCCAGTATCAGGAGACACACACAGATGTTCCGTTTCTTTCCCTGTCTTTGCAGAATCCAGCCACACAAGCTTGAACACAGCGTTTGAATGGCTGCAGGGGGTCAGGCAAGATTCTTAGTCTGTTATCAGTGCCCTAGAGAGCAGGATTTAAAGGTCTGCGAGGTCTCCTCCCTGCAAACCAGTTATTAGTGTGGCTTGAATTAACCCAGCAACGGGCTAAATGCCAGCAGCAGGAGAGAGATGTTAGGCCATTCTGTTCCTCTGGGGACCCAGGTGAGGCAGCAAGAAAATCCCTGTCCGGCTCTCACCAGAGGCGTGGAAAGGGCAGGAGTGTTTATGCTACGGCATCCTGTGAGGCTACACAGTTCTCAGGTGGCTGTGAGCGCCAGACACGCCCAATCGCTTATTTGATTGTGGGGCCACTTCAGCAGCCTCCTCCAGAAAGACTGGAAACCCAGCCTGAGGAAAAATCTCTCAGCCGAGGTTAACGCCCCTCCCCCCAGCCCCCTTCCTCCCTCCCCCAACCCCCTCTTCCCCCTCCCTCTCCCCCCCCCACCTTCCCTTCACCCTCTCCAAAAATGGTTTGACATTCTTCCCCAAACCTTGCTGCCCTTGCCTCGAGAATGGGAGTGTTCCTGGGTAAAAGAGGAGTTTGGGAAGGAATCTAGGGAGCAGGCCAGGCCTCAAGGGGCTGAGCGGGTGTGAAATACGGGCAAGAAGAGCATGATGGGGAGATTCGTATGTGAGAGATTTCCAGAACTCAAGGACTCCCTTAAGCTAACTGTCAGTGGTCTAGGGTTTGGTCACATGGCTTCTGCTTCGAGCCATCAGAGCTGTAAGCTGGGACAAGATGAGAGAGATAGTGGAACTAAAATTGTAGGGGACCCTGGAAGTGACCTAGAGCAGCAGTCCAGCTCCATCTGTGTCACCAAAGGGACATGACTACCTGCTTGCTGGGCTCTGAGCCCTGATATGTAGATAGATAGACATATATTTGCATATATATATATATATATATATATATATATATATATATATACACACACATATATACATACACACACGCACACATGTATATATGTATACATATATCTGTATGTATGTATGTATATGTACATACATGACATATATATGTGTGTGTGTACATACATATGAATGAGTGCAGGCGTGTACTCCATTCCCACATCCACTCTGAATTTTCTAACAAAGACCAGCCACCCTAGCTCCCTAGGACTCTACATTGTATACAGGAGGAAGCTGAAGTGATGGGCCCTGATGGCAGAGCCAGGCTCTAGCAGCTTCTTTCCCTGGGACAGGCGAAGGCCAGGCTCCTGACCCTAGCATGAAACCCCAGTGTAGGGTGAGTCTGAGAGGCATGGACAACCCCAAGGGAAACCCAAGTACCCAATGGGGTCTCACGGGAGGGTCCCAGAGGACACTGAGGAGAGGTTTACCCCTAGAGTTAAGCAGTAGAAGAGGAAGTGGGGGGAGGGGTAGCAGATTATGAAAAGCAATTAACCCCTGGGTAAAGAATCAGGGCAGTGGGGCAGAGATTATCAAGCCTCCCTTGGGACTTGGGGCGGGGGGCAGGGGGGTCGCTTCCAGCTGTGATTTGATGCCCCCACATCTGTTGTCTCCTGAAGGCTTTGGGGTAGGGCCCAGAAAGCTCTGTTGGGAGAAGAGCCAGAAAACCAATTCATCTCATTTCTCCTATCTGGGTCTCCCCTGAGCTCTGTCCTTCTCTTCAGTGCCCGCGGGGAAAACAACACCCAGCGCAGGGCTGGGAAGCACTCACTGCAAACAGGAGAGAGAAATTAATCCAGCAATGAATCCAGCACCCTGCTCCCCAGGAACCAGGCCTTACTGCCAGTACCTCCTCAGAGGACTCACAATTGTGGGGGCCTTTGGCCTGAGACCCCTGGCTGGGAAAGGCAGTGAGGTGGTGGGTGGGGCTCTGTTAGTAACTGATGTGGTATGGGCCCAAATCCCTCTGCCTCATGTCACCCTTGCACATCTCTCACCCTGTCTTTCTCAAGGAATAAATCCTTTACACCTGACCAGAACACGTTCTGCGTGCCCACCTCACGGTTCCTCCATCCCATCTGGTTTTACTTCCACACTGCTTCTCTCTCTCTCTCTCTCTCTCTCTCTCTCTCTCTCTCTCTCTCTCTCTCTCTCAGGTTTAGAGAGGGTCTCTCTGTGTACCCTTGGCTGTCCTGGACTCACTTTGTAGACCAGGCTGGCCTCGAACTCACAGTGATCCACCTGCCTCTGCCTCCTGAGTGCTGAGATTAAAGGCATGCGCCACCACGCCCGGCCACACTGCTTCTCTTGAAGGCACACAGACCTGCCCTGTTGGCATTGTGAAGGTCACAGAGTGTGAGCTCTGCTGCTGCTGTCACCCAAGCTCAGTAACGAGAGGAAGGACCATACTCGGGGCTGCACTGTGGCTGCAGAGTCATAGTCATTGTCCCGACTTGGAACCGGAGTATGCTCTAGACTGACCTACCAGAGCACTGGGAGGACTTCCTGGTCCTGTGTCTGGGCTCTACCCTCTGTGGGAGGACTCTGGGCCACTGGGACTCAAGAAAAGCCCTTGATACTTGTATTACTCTGAGCATGCCTAGCACCCACCCAGAAGAAACAATGACCAGCTCCAAACCACTGGCAGCACAGGTGGAAGCCAGCTCTGCCCCTGGACCAGGGATTGGCAAACCCTAGGACCTCCTCACCCTACAGGCTGAAAACTGTGAGCCATGGAGCTGTGCACGGCCCTAAAACTGCCTATCTGGTGAAATTGTTTCCATCAAGCCGTCCAGAGAAAACCAACTCACTGAGGGAGGCGAGGGCAGAGAGCAGGGGGGCAGGGGGAGGGGCGGGGACGCGAAACCAAAGAAAAAGAAGGCAGAGGCCCTGAACTTGCGGCTGAAGGATAGATTCTATGTGGTCAGGGCCATGCAGACCCCTGGCTGTGAGCGCACAGTATGCAGTACTGTTAAAAGCGGGCGATGGAGGTTAGAGGTGAACGCGGCGCGGTACAGAGAGATGGAATCACACCACGCAACAGATCCACTTAAGAGGTTTAATAAAGAGATACAGAAACCATCTCCAGAGACACACAGGGGGTGGGATTGGAGGGAGGGAGGGAGGGAGGGAGGGGGAGAGAGAGAGAGAGAGAGAGAGAGAGAGAGAGAGAGAGAGAGAGAGAGAGAGAGGAAGAGAAAGGTAAAGAAGCAGTGAGACGTAGAGAGAGAGCCACATGGAGGGTGTCTTTTTATAAGGCCCAGGGCAGGGCCACGCCCCGTGGCGGGTAGGCAGTGACATCACAGGTAGGCCGACTGAAGCAGAATCCTAACATGCACTCTTCTGAGTTGACTGGACTCCCGGCAGCACTGTCCAATCACCTCTCCTCTCTACTTTTTAGCAGTTGGTTGTTTAGGACGCGTAAACTTACTTGCCAGTATCTGACATCATCACAATCAAATGTGGCCCAAGAGCATGCCACGAGCATCGCAAAGTCCCCCCCACCCCCACCCCCACGCTGCTTAGCAGGCCATGGGCTTCTCTGTTGCACCCCACCTCTCAGCTCCATTCCACAAAGCAGAATCTGGCAGCTGTAAGTTTTCTGCAATGTGGGGCTGCCCGTGAGTCCTTCCTGTGTGCTAACGGGGTGGGGAGCTGCTTTTCAGCTATGAGGACACATTTCAGCACAGGAGGCATGAAAAAAGGGAGAGACTTGCCTCCCAAAGAGAGGGAAGGGCACCCCGAGCTGTGTTTTCTTCCTGTCTCTCAAATACACTGCCAAATAAGAGAAAAAGATCTGAATTCTTCACAGCGAGCTTGAGTTGTGTGTGTGTGTATGCGCACGTACATGTGCCTGTGTGCATGCACCACACTGCTTCCCATGCCTTGGATTACAGCATCTGAGACGTCTCCTCTGTGGAACCCCAAGTCCAGAGGTTGCTTTGGCTCACTTATGTTCCCTCAGTGGTATTTTGTATGACAGGGTGACACAATCCCAGGAAGGCACAAAAAGTCCTCAGCTGGTGGTCATCATTGTCTCCTCCTCCTCCTCCCCTTCCTCCTTCTCTTCCTCTTCTTTTTGTTTGTTTGTTGTATTTTGCGACAGGGTCTTGTGTAGCCAGTGTTAGCTTTGAACTTGCTATACGGCCAGTGCTAGCCTTGAACTCCCACCTCTACCCCCCATGTGCTAGTATTACAGGCATGTTTACTTCTTTATCGGTGCATGAACAGGATGTTTGCCTCATTCAGTCAGCTGGCCAGGCACGGCTCCACACCATTTACACAGCTCTGAACCTGCTGTGGCCTCGATGACACGTTGGCTTCTGCAAGTGACAGGCAGGAGCAGTGGTAGCCTTCAGTGGGATTTTCCTCGCCAGACTTCACACCTCACAGGAGGAGAATCCCAGCCAGCACCCGAAGCCTCTCCTTCACACTTGCACTCGGAAGTCTGTAGCCTAGTAACCGTGGGAAGGATTGGCAATAACTCTTCAGCTTAGACTATGTAAGACCATGAAGATCTCCAAAGCCCAGAGGCCGGATGCTGTCCTAGGCCACAGGTTCCATGCTTCCTTTACCTGTCTCTGACAGACCTAGTGTCCTGAGGGCCAAGGACATATGAAGATGCAGAGGAAATAGATGCCCAGCCACAGGGTTAATGGGGACCTATCATTCTCACCCAGGGGTGCTTTGCCTTAGGGTGTCCTTTGGCAATGTCTAGGGTCAATTAGGTTGCCACAAATCAGATGTTCCTGGCATCTAATAGCTAGAGGCAGGGGACATTGCTGGGCACGAGATGCTCCTCTTCCATCCTAATTTATAGCAGTGGTTTTGAGAAAAACCTTCCCACAACACAGCTGCCATCTCTCTCTGCCCTTAGTGCTGCGTGGCAAGGAAAGGGTCCTCGAAGGAGTCAGAATTGTGGCCCTCCAGTCTCGCCTCGGAGTTTCAGACAGGAAGATTGAGATATATTGAGAACAAGGTCAAGGTACACTTCAGCCTCGACCCCTCAACAATACTCTAGAAACTTGGAACTGTTCCCGGTGGGACCTCAGAGGTTATCTTGTCCAAAACACTCATCATATGAAACTGCCAACGATAGAAGCGAAGCCCACACCATCACGAGAGAAGGCAGGGTCACACGTACACACAGAAAGCTAGACAGCCGGTCCTCTCAGCACCGTAAAGGCGAAAGACAGGAGCGGAGCACATAGAAGGTACGGGTACGGGGAGCCCACTCCATTCAGCATAGCAACCTTGAAACCTCTATCTGTCTTGAGGCAGCCCAATCTGGAAACAGCCATCCTTCCAAGATGCGGAGGGTAGGGGCACAGCTGTAAAAGGGTCCCCAAGTCCCAAAGCTGTAACACTAACACACACACACACACACACACACACACACCAGCCATGGTTTGTCCTATTTTATAAGCATCCCAGTTGGCATTTGTCAATGTTAGAAGAAAAGGATTATTTTGATTATTTTGATGTCTGTTCCTGCAGCCTAGTGGCAACTTAACCTTCCAAGGAAGCAGAAAGAAGCCCAGGGGGCTGGGGGGGAGGAGACGAGGCCTCCCAAGGAAGCAGGCAGAAGGGCAGAAACCCTCTCAAAAGGCTCCAGGGTGGTGATATCATGGTGGTGCGTGGACAGCCACAGCCTGGAAAGGGCTAACTCTGCCCTCCAGCACTGCTTTGTTGGGAAAGGCGCCTCCCATTGGCTCCTGACACCTAGAGCACCTGTGAGACCAGGCACGTTGGCACTGCCATCCCTCCGTGCACTTTTGTTTAGATGCATTCATTTTGTGTGTACGAGTGCTCTGCCTTCATGCATGTACATGCACCATGTGCCTGCCTGGTCCATGAAAAACTGAGGCTCCTGAGAAGCTGTGAGCTTCCATGTAGGTGCTGGGACCCAAACTCCGGTCCTCTGGAAAAGCAGTCAGGTGCTCTTGACTGTTGAGCCATCACCACAGCCCTCTCCATGCACTCTTAGAATGCATTTTTTTTATACAACCAGGAGAAAGAAAAGTGTAAGAAACTTCACCTTCAGGACCTTCACTCCTGAGACAACTAGCTGCAGAGCCCCCTGCCCCAGCATCCTACCTCCTCACCCCATGCGGGCTCTCTTCCCTAGGTTTCTCAGCACCAAGACAAGTCACAGTGCAGTCTCTGTAAATGACGCCTCAGAGCTTGTCTGTGTGAATCAGGTGGGCAGAGGGCAGAAAGGCACATCGTGCCAGGACTGGAAACAAGCTGCTTGGACTTGGTGAGGAAAAAGAGATGGCCGATAGGAAGGGTGGGTGGCCACCCACCCCCAGAGTCAGAGCTCAGAATCCACCTCAAATCTGGAGGCAGACCAGGGCTGTGACCATGTAAGCTCCATGTACCCCACCCCCTACCCCCGGTCCCACAGAACAGCAGATGAGAGACCAGAGCTTCAGGGCCTGCCCATGTGCCTCAGCCCAGGGGAGCGAAGATGGGTCTACGGATCAGAGGGAAAACAGTTGCCTGTAAAATCGATGCATGTTGCTGCACTCAAGTGGGATCAGAAGAAAAAAAAAATCCATCTCCATCCTGCCTGGCAGCTCTGGGTGGACGAGTCCAGCCCCAGGGAAAGCAAGACACAGCACTGGAGCCCTGAACAACTTCAATTGTCTCTCGCACTGCCCGGCCTCGCTCCCAGCACTAGACAAAAGCGCTGCAAACAGTTCTCAAATCTCAATGGTGGCACACCAGTCACCAGCTTCTGGGCTGTCCTCCCAGCTGGCTGGGCCCCCGGCCACCCCACCAAGGGCTGGCCTCTTCTCCGGAGTTTCCTCAGAGGCAGCTCAGGGGTGGTTAAAGATTATTTATACTCATGGAGTGGTTTGCTCACCCCAGAAAAGACTGTCGGCACTTTAGTGGCACCAGGAAGCAGTGGTGGAACACACAGGTAGCGGGAGACCCAGGGCTCAGTGTGTATGTGTCTGTCTGTGTGTGTCTTTGTATATGTGCGCATATCTGTATGTGTGTGTTTTTGTGTACGTGTGTGTGTATGGATGTGTCTGTGTGTCTGTGTGTGTGTATGGGTATGTCTGTGTGTGTTTGTGTATGTGTGCCTATCTGTACATGTGTCTTTGTGTAGGTATGTGTCTCTGTCTATGTATGTATGTGTCTGTGTGTTTGTGTCTGTGTGTGTGTGTCTATGGGTGTGTATGTGTGTCTGTGCGTGTGTCTGTGTATGTGTCTCTGTGTAGGTGTGTGTCTCTGTGTATGTATGTGTCTGTGTGCCTTGTGTGTGTGTCTGTGTATACCTGTGTGTGTCTGTGTCTGTGTGCCTCTGTGTGTGTGTGTGTGTGTGTGTGTGTGTGTGTGTGTGTGTGTGTGTACCAGAGAAAAAGATGAGAAGCAGGGTGCGTCTGTAGCCTGTCCCTAATCTTCATCCCAAACCTCTGCCCAGTGACAGGCTCCCTTAGATACTCAGATTCCAGAAGGAGCAGACAACCTGATTTGCCTTCCTTCCTGTCCCTCTGCCTGATCAGCCTGAGGGTGACAATGCCACTGGTCTGCTTCTGCCTCCCCGACAGCAGACGCTGTCAGCACTCACCCACCCCCCACCCCCCCCCCACCCCCCCCCCCCCCCCCCCCCGCTGAGTACTCTCAGGGAACAACTTCTGAAGAAGCAGCATTTTCAAAAAAACTGGCCACGCGGATACTCCTAGCTCCAAGTCCTGTCCTTTTCTGTTTGCACTTTACACACACTGCCCTGTGCCCTGTCAATCCAGGAGTGCCTCAGTTCCTGCTCCACCCAGAGCCACATGCCTCCTCTTTAGTTGTGGGCATCCTAGACTGGAGGAGGAGCAGGGCTTCTGGGGCTTCCACCACCTGACTTACCTGCACCCCACCCCACTGCCCCCCATCCCCTACCCCCACCACCGGCCCCTCACCCCCTCCATTGCCTCCACACTAACCCCAGGAAAGAGTGAACGGGGAGTCCAGCTGTGCACACACCTGCTGTAGGAGGCAGGCCTGGGGAAAGCCATGGAAGGAATACTATACAGCCCTTGCTTTCACTCTCTCCTGTGAGATTAGCCAGGAGAAGATCAGAACTCCATCTGTGCCTCTAACATTCTGCTCCTTGGGAAATGACAGTCCCTCTTGGCCTGGAAATCAGCAGGTTTCTGCCTGTCTTTCCTCTACTTCCCAGCCATGTTTGCTGCGTGTTGATGGATGTGTAGGGAGAAATGGGCCAGGAGGTAACAATGGGGTGAGACATTTGATGGCTGATACTGGGACGTGCGGCACAGATCACTACCATCAGTGCCAGCTCGGGTCTAAGGGTCATAGGCTAGACCAGGCAGAGCTGTACTGGGGAAGTGTCGAGGCTCACCAACTAGGCATTATGAGCACTGCACCCTTAGTGCGTGACCTTGAATGAGGTGTTGAGTCTTTCATTGGTTCTTCTATACAGAGAGTGAGAACCTGTTCTAGTTTGCTTTGTTGCTGTGGTAAAGACCAAGACCAAAAGCAACTTGGAGAGGAAAATTCGGCTTACACTTCATCATGAAGGGAAGTCAGAAATGCCAAGGAGAAACATCGCTTAGTGGCTTGTTCCCCCTGGCTTGCTCCCCCTGGCTTGTTCAGCCCACAGTGGACCAAACTCTCCCACATCGATCGTTAATCAAGAAAATGCTCCACAAGTTTGCCTATTGGTGAAGGCATTTTCTCAACTTGAGGCTCCCTCTTCCCAGATGGCCCACTTTGTGTCAAAATAACAGAAAGCTAGACTCTTAAGCACCTAGTCTGTGGGATGATCAAATGATTACGAGAGTCAGGGGGCCTCCTAACCCAGCAGAGCTGGTCTTAGAAAATGCCAGAGTCCGCATGTGGCTACTACTGTGGGAAGGAAGCCTCCAAGGAGGCTATCATCAGAAAGACAGGTGAGACTCGAGATGTAATCCAAACAGTAGAGTGGTTGCCCAGCACACACAAAGCCCTGCCCCACCACACCGCCCCCCGCCCCCGCTTAATTCCTCAGCACCCCATAAGACCAGGTATGATGTCGCACATTGGTAATCCCAGCTTGGGAGCCGGAGGAAGGAGGCTCAGGAAGTTCAAGGTCATCCTTGGCCACATAGGAAGCCCCAGGCCAGCCTGGGCTACATCAGACTGTCTCAAACAAACAGATGCATAAGGGCCCGGCTCTAGGAAATTAAGGTACTTAAGAAAAGCAAAGCCAGTGTGTTTACACATCCAGGGAGAAGAGGCTAAGCCAATACCAAAGATAAAACAGGGCAAATGAAGCTGGGAAAGAGAACTTGGAGGTCTGGAGGTAGTGAACTTAAGGGCATAGAGTTCCGGGAGGGGGCAGAGGGGACCCTTTACGCCAAGACACATTAGTCAGGATTTTTCATGCCAGTAGCCATGAGGGCAGCACATACAACTAAAACCAACATGGACAGACTATGGCTTCAAGAGACAAGGGCTGAGCTTCTGAGACCAAGACTGAGAAAAGGAAATGGACTTTGTTCTGCAAGAAACTCTATGGAGCCACCCACACCCCCCCCCCCAAGAGGTCCTGAGAGAGAAGAGTAGCCACAGCGGAAGGGCCTGGGCTCAGAGGTGGGCCCTGGGCAGGTGACCACAGAGGCTTACCTCAAGCCCGGAACATGTGTGGATCCATCTTGAAGCTTCTCCCAAAGAGGTAAGGCTGAACCAGTTTAGCGATGCATCTGAGATGGGGCAAGAGGGATTGGCCATGAGCTAGAGGCAGCCAGCTGTGGGGAGAGCAGGCTGGGGAGCCAGGAAGCCAGAGCTCTAGTTCCCATGCTCCCAATGACTGCTTGGCTTGCTGGTCCTCTCAGACCCTCTCTCTCTGTCTCTCTCTCTCTGAATTGATGAGGTCAGATATGTAACTTCAATTCTTTTTTTTTCCCCCTCAGCAATAGCATAACTGATATGCAGTGAGAAATTACAGTACTAGCTGTTTCTAAAGGCCTCCAATCTCTCTCATGCCAGGCTGGGAAGAGATAGGCAGACACAGGCTTGGATGGGTATCACGAAGGGTCCCATGGTAGGCAGCGGCCCCACGCCCTCTTACAGTACCTGTTGGAGCTGCAGCATACCAGGGACTGCTGAAGGAGAGAGCTGGCCTCAATGGTTTTAGAAGGCAAAAGGGAGGCCAGCCAGGCCCTGAGCTCCAGAGTGACAAATGTACTACACAGAGAGGCCAGATGGATGCCCCCGCCTTTGGCACCGAGGCTCCTCCAAGAAACACTGGGCTGCTTTTCACGGCCTGGATGGCTGCAGGCTCCGTCTCTACCCCAGCCCAGCCAAATCATAAATCTAGCCTGCCAGGGGAGCCGGCTGCCTTGACCCCAGCCCTGTGCCTCCCCACCTTGGCCTTGCTTCATGCCAAGATGGGATCCAGGCACAAGCAACAAGGAAGGACTGTCTTGGCTTTCCAGAATGTTCTTCATCTAGATTTTTTTTTTCTCTCCTTACTTTCTCATCCTGTCCTCTTCCTTTGGTCTGAGATTCTGTTATGGGGTTTTACAGGGGTGATGGTCAAAAGGGGGGGGAGAGACTCAACAGGACTTAGAATCACTGCAGGAACACACCTCTTTGTGGGTCTGTTGAGTGTCTCTAGAAAGGCTTACAGACTAGGGAAGACTAACCGTGGATGAGGCTGGCACCATCCCATGCCTTGGAGTCCCGGACTGAATGAAAAGAAGACAGTAAACTACATGCTACCATTTGTCTCTTTCTGGGTTCTGGTTTGCAAGCGCAGTGCGACCAGCCGCCATGACTTCCCCTCAAGCTGTGAGACAAATAAACCTTTACTCCCCTCCCCCCACCCCACCCCCGACACACACCTCCCCCAGCCCCTCACACCAGTTTCCTCAACCATTTAAAGGAATTCTCTGGGGACTAAAAGTCCAAGAGAGATGACCAACTGTCAAGTTGGTACAAATTAGAGTGGTCTGCGTAGGGGGCCTCGCCTGCAGCCTGCAGCCTTGGTCCCAATTGCCTTAAGCAATGTGGGGGGAGGGGAGTCACCCTCAAATGTAGACAGCGACTTCTATAGCAGTTCACATATTGAAAGGGTGTGGAGGAAGGAAGGTTTGCTTGCTTGGCCTTCCCTCTCGATTCACCCTGTGGCTGCTGACTCCCTTGACCCTATCAGAGGCAGCATTCTCACCTTCCCACCTCCCACTGTGGAGGTTTCCAAGGGGCAAGTGGTGGCTGAGGTGCCTGTTTAACACAAGGAAGCCTACGCTGGCTTTTGGGTTGTCCCAGCAGCCCCTTCCATCCTTACCTGTTAGAGAGCTCTCCAGGCTGGCACAGGACCCTCCATACTCCCACCCCACTCCATGCCCGCCCCCTACCGTGAGCTCTCCAGCCCAGCAGGCTGCCCTTCCCTATAACCATTTTGCCTATTTGTCCTCTTTAGGCCTCCCAGCTGTGACACCTGGTTCCCCTCCCTCCCTTCTCCCATCCCTCACTCTCTCCTCATACAGCTCAGGGTCCACCTCTCCCAGAAGTCCGTGCCTCTGGCTGTGTTCTGCCATGTGACTATGATACACTTTGCCCTCCACCACACCTGGGAGAGGCTATGCTCCCTTTTTTCCTTTTCCTTTCTATTTTTTCCTATTCATTTATGTTTCTGGCACCAGGCTGGAACTACAGAGGAGGCCTCATCCTTGAGGATGCAGCAGCTACAAAGTTCTTGGGTACCATTTTCACTCTGTGCTTCTGTTTCTCTAGACCATCATAACACACCAGACAGAACTGCTCTTTGCTTGATGTGAGTCTATGGAAGGGGGCCTGAGTGGTGACATCCAGCCTCGCCTGGCTCCATGCTTGCCTGGTGAAGTTCCCTCAGCCAGAAATACAGAAGCAGGCCATACAGGCAGGCCTCGAACTTTCTCACTCTTGGAGGGAAGGCAAATGCCACACACACACACACACACACACGCACGCACGCACACGCACACGCACACGCACACAGGTCCCTTTCCCCTTGATCTACCCTCATGTCATTTATTCCCTACTCCAAGCTCTTTTTTTTTTTTTTACATTGCCATGAAAAGTAGCATTTCCTCTCTGCCAAGACCCCAGCCCCTTGTGTATTTCTTATATAACTTTGCATGGCACTCTGTGGCTTGTAGCCAGCGTGTGTGTGTGTGTGTGTGTGTGTGTGTGTGTGTGTGTGTGTGTGCACGCGCATTCACCACAGGGAGGTGATAGCATCTCCATTTTCAGGTGTAGGAGCCAGGGTCCATAGGACCTACTTGGCCTAAGATCACAGCCAGGCGAGTGGCAGGGCAGCTAGGATCATGGGCTTCTCACTTGCCCCCAGTCTCTTCCCTTTATCCCCCAGCTCCTCTCTGCCTATGCCCTTCCTCCCACACTTCTGCATCTTTTTTTCTGCCTCTCCTTTGTCCTCACCTCCACCAACAATGACCTCTCGATCCACTTGAGGTCACAGCTGGTGAGGCCTCAAGCTCGCCTCACCTCACCCTCTGCAGCACAGGTAAGCACCCTCTTCCCCCACCTCCTCCATGGCTCCTCCGTGGCTGTGGGAGGCCCAGAGGGGTAATGGATTTCTTAAGCCATCCTGATTTTATTACTTAAAGCATTTCTAGGGCAGGACCCAGACAAATGCTCTCTCCTCCTCCCTCCTCTCTGCAGCAAAGAGATTGCATTTCTGCATAATGCTCCTGCCCCATTTCCCAGAGAAGGTTCCTGCAGCCCAAGCTATAAGCTGTCTTTGGGAATCCCTGAGAAGTTCATGGGCTCAGGGTCTCCAGGGTGAAGGAGGGGACTCTGCCCTTCCCTGACACTATGTACAATTCAGAAGCCCAGGTGAATCGTGGGGGTTTCTTATTAACTCCCTGACTCCGATAGACGCTGCTTCAAGCCTCCGTTTTTCATCATTAAACTGGCAGGAGGAAAGTTCCAAGTTCAGCCTGGTGGCATAGGCCTATAATTCCAGTGATTTTGGGAGCCTGGCCCACGAAGATGCAAAGGTCGAGGGGGGGGGACATCATAGCCTACACCCAATAAGTTTAAGATGAAACTGGGCAACTCGTTGAAACCTTATCCCAAAGCAAAAAGTAAAAAGAGGCCAGGGATGTGACTTGTTGCTAAGAGTGCTTGCCTAGTATGAACAAGGTCCTTGGTGCAATCCCAGTAAAGCACTCGCATGCACACACAGGCACATGGATGTGCACACACGCATGCATGTATGCACACTCCCAGACTTATCTATGTCCCTGGGTGGAAGAGCACAGGATATGATGTCACAGATGTCGGAGGACTGTGCTGGGGTCACCCTCGTCCACGCCTGCAGAACTTTCCTTCCACCCACGTGGTTCCTAGCCCTTTCCTGTCCGTCAGTGGATTGGTTAATGTAGGACAGTCAGCCACTTTTCTTCCTCTGGCGGGTGACTTTGCTCCTGACTCCTGGCCTCCTGCACTCCTCCTTCAGGTAAGAGGGTGGTGGGGGCCTGTGGCTTTGTCCCTCTTCCCGGGGCCTCCTTCAGTGGAAACACACTCGCAGTCTCATTACAAGAAGTAGAGATGTACTTCTGAGGCCTTCATTATCACTTAATTGTGTTTCCACTAAACTCCCATTAATTGGCTGCTCTAAAGCTGTCAGCCCAATTAAATAGGCTCACGGACTTGCAGACTTTAAAGAAGAAAGGCAGCCTTGAACCTGTCCAGCCCCTCGTGTCACTAGCCAGGACAGTAAAGTCAAAAGACGGTAAGTGACACAGACAAGGTCGCACGGCAGCTGGCAGTGGAGTCTGCGCTTGACACTCACAACAGAGAGGCCCAGGGGCTCTAGCCAAGGGCCCGCTTCCCACTTCACTACTTTCCCAAAGGCTTCCACCAGCCGCCATTCTAGGCTGAGACATGCGAGAAAACACGAGTGAACGTTTAAGCAGATTTCTAAGAATCCGCCATAGATGACGGCATATGCACCTGAGCCAGATGGTGTCCAGCTGTATAACAAGCTAAGGAGCCTCCTGAGTGACCCTTCCCTTCCTGAGACTGAGCAGGTGGACGGGACCCATGGAGCTGACGACCGGGATGTGCCACCAGCACCAGCCTTTTGATCCCTATGTGGGGACACGCTGGAGCAGGGTTTCTGGAATGGCCCCTAGAAGCTGCCTCTTAAGTCCTATGGTCCAAAAGAAGGCAGCAGTCATATTCACCAACTCTGAGGAAGAGGAAGAAAGTGGACTAATGAAAGAAACAGATGAGCAGCCTCCCAGAAGGCCTCATGGAGGCAACACAGGAGGGAGGAGGAGGCTGAGGGTAACCACCAGGAAGGCAGGTGCAATATGGTGACTGCAGGACCCAGGACTGATGTTCTCAGTCTCTTGGCAAAGGACCTTTGCTCAAGAGGCAAATGTCTGCCAGGGACAAGTTTCACCTGAGGCTGGTGGGAGGCCCCAGGCCACAATAATAGAAGATGCTTTAGAGGGGCCTGAGAGATGGCGCAGCCATTCAGAGATGGTTCAGCAAGTCAAAAATCACATACACTGGCCTGCAGGGGTCCTAAGTTTGGTGGCTCACAATTGCCCACGACTCTGATTCTAGGTGATACAATGCCCTTTTTTGGCTGCTGGGGGCACCTGTGCACACGCACACATGCAGGCACACACACGTGTACACACACAAATGAAATCATTTTTAAAAATACACGTTAGAGCTCTTAGCACACACCAGGCACTGTCCCCAGTGCTTTACACCCCTAAGCAAATCTAACCATGTGAAAAATGATGACACAGAGGCTAGGAAGCCAAAGTCACAGAGCCAAAAGTGGCAGGGCAGGAACCCAGTTCTCAGACCTATTGTGTGCGTCCTCCCAACTATCTCCACACTAAGCCTGTCATTCATCTGATGTGCTGCTGGGCAGGGGAGGGGACAGCGCTGGCCAAGGGATGGCCTTAGTATTCCTAGCCACCAAACCGACGATAGCTAGAGTTCTCCAGTCACCTTGACACTGTCAAACAAAATAACAAGTAAAGTTTCTCAAAAGATTGATGGCGTTTCCTTGTGCAAATCATTGCAGTGTACATATTCAAAGAGGTTAATGCAAGAGAGACGTTTTGCCATTCTTGTTTTTAAGTAAAATGAGGATTACATAAAAAGTAGTCTGTAATGATCCTTAACCACAATGATTAAAATCAAGGTTGTTCAGGTTCAATAGCAAGAATGGCACCAGCCCAAGTTTGCACAGTTATTAAACTGATTTTTGCAGGAGCATCCTTTGTGTAACTTTGCAGTGGCCTTTATGCAAAGTCGTGGCTCTGGCAGAGTCTCTATGAACAGTTCCTGTTACCTCATACAGGCATGAGATTTCCTCCATCACTTTCCAATTTCATTTATTCATTTATTGTTAGGTTTGGACTTGACAAAAGTGACTCCATTTTGATTGATAACTTTTGCATACAGTGGATGAGGTGATGGTGGAGAACTGCCCAAGGTGGAAAACAAGGATGAACTGACTGGCAACTGAGTCCCAGGGGCTAGCCAGCTGGAAATGAGCTGGGTGGATCATTGGAAGGGAGAAACAAGGTATATTTCGTGTCTAAGAGCCCCTCAAACACCCGGGTACTGAGCTACCCAGGGAAAGAGAGCGAAATGGTTCTTGGAGGAAGGAATAAGGAACTTGGATGCCCAGGTTTGAGAGAGTAATCACGGTGACTGTGAAAGTACGATTTCCCGCCTACCAATGGCCGGGCACTTTTGCATCTCTCACTCAGTGGAGAGAAGAGCATAGCTACAGCTCAGAACCTCCAAGCATAGGCTTTTCTGCAAGGCTGGGCAACATAAAAATTTCTCATAGGGAAGATGAGAATGAAACCAGAGAACCAAGACCCATGGGCTGGTGAGAAGAAACTACCCACACCACGTTTTTTAAACCTTAGGTGGCAGCAAAGAATTCACAGAGACACAGAGCCACTCCTGGCCTAGGAGAGCCCATTTCTCTGCATGGGGGGGGGGGGGGCGGGAACCCCTCCATCCCTCATCGGATGTGCTGGCAAGGCCTGTGGAGGAGCCTTCAAAGCTTTCTCTCTTCATACTCAACTATACCGGAACCCTATTCCCGCTGGCTCTTCTCTTCCCACTCGTCTCCCTTCAGAATGCCCAGCGCGAAAGTACAGTGTTTTCCCAGCACGCTGAAGAACACATTCAGACAATATGAGCTAAGTCCACACCCACTCCTTCTCTTAAAAGTTCTAGTCTGCCAACACATGCCTGCTCTCAGCTTCCAGGCAGGGCACTTAGTGGCAGGAGGAGTGAGCCTTGAGAATCTATAAAGCAGAGAAAAGTGATGACATTCCTCGGGTATTTATTGGGTAACAAACTGGCGATAACTCTAAAATTCTACACAAAGTGAACGGTGGATGGGATATGCATTCTACAAAAAGCATTACAGAGTGTGACCCTTGCTCCCCAAGAGACAAAGGGACAGACGCACAACGCCGTTTTCAGAACAGTGTCAAAGCGTTCCACAGGATAATTTCTATCATGTTTTAAGTGAGAGGGAAAGGCCAGTCTGGTGGCCAGAGGCGTTGGATGCTGAAGGGGTGTGCCGCTGGGCTGTCCAGCTATCCTTAAAGAGACACTGATGGGTCCCAGGGATGGAGGCATCCAAGGGGAAGCAAATGTGAATGAATCCCAGGCATGGAGCAACGGGGAAAGAGCAAGGGCAGGAGGCAGAGGGTGTGACTAGGAGCTGCACGCCAAGGTCAGGTGCACAGGTGTGGTGCCACAGGCAGGGGAGGGAAGGGGAGTTAACGCCTCTATTAGTCCGACACACAGTACTGCCAAGGAGCTCTTTACACTCTTGACAGGGCCAGAGGGATGCGTCTCCTCGGAAACAGGCCTGCCCTGGATCCTGCTGTGCAGGTAACCATCGCGTGGACACATCTGAAGCAAGAAACTCCTGAGTTTCACAGTTCATTTTTAGCCGCAAAGCCTGCAGAAGGGGCAGGCAGGAGGAGGCAAACTCCAGCTTCCACCCAATTGGAAGGACAAGCACCAATTAGCTAAGTGAGAAAGAAGCACTGGCTGGGAATCCTGAAGAGCCTTAACCTGATGGCAAACTGCAGTTCCTCAGAAGAGAAGGGGGCAGCGGCAGCCCCATTGGGTGGGGAGTGGCGCAAGGGCAGGGGGTGTCCTGATGCCCTGACCTGCGCAGCAGATCTGAGGGAGTTATTTACGTCTCTGAGAGAACATTGGAACATTGGAGCGTTTGTTCACAAGTATTAGAAGAAAGGCTTCTTTTTGAGCACGGGGCTACTTATTCCAAAAGAAAGGATTTGGCATGTCAGTATGAAATTTAATGTGTTGGCTGGAGGGTGGTGGCACACTCCTTTGATCCCAGCGCTTGGGAGGCGGAGGCAGGCGGGTCTCTGTGAGAGTTCGAGGCCAGCCTGGTTTACACAGTGAGTTCCATGACAGCCAGGGCTACACAGAGAAACCCTGTCTCAAACAAACCATTATGAAATTAAACTCCATGTAAATCCAATGGCCTTTGGTCTTTTATCTAAAATGGTAACAACCTCAGCCCTGTGATGAGAGTGAAGCAAGAGAGCAAGCCCTGTGTGAAAGAAAACCAAACAGGAAGTCAGTCCGGGAGCCAGCCATTGTCAGGCCCAGTGTACAGCAAGCCCCAGGCACCCTAAGAGACTGCCGCAGCACCTAGAGCTTGTGGTCCATCTTTAATACCCTAATAAACCCGACTTGGTAAAGAGCAGCAAGCATACATGCATCCCAGGACAAAGCAGACTGCAGGTGCATGCAGATGGCGGGAGTTCCAGTCCGTCTGTCCTGTGGCCATCCGGAGAGTGGGTGCTATAGAAAGGAGTAGGTGGCCCGAGGAGGTAGCTAGCCACTTCCCACCTGAAAAACCTCATGAAGAGATAAGGCCCGCTGGATGATCCAAATGTAAAACTGAGTCCCGGGAGATGGCCCAATCTGTAAAGTGTGCGTCATGTGAATGCAAGGACCTGCATTTGGATCACCGGCACCCATGTAAAAGCCAGGTGTAGTAATAGAATAACTGAGTCTGTAACCCCAGCCCTGGGGAATAAGAGACAGGAGAAACCTCAGGACTTGCTGGCCAGCTGGTCTAAGCAAATCAGACAATCTCCAGGCTCAGTGATCGAGTCTGTCTCAGTGAATATGGTAGAATAATTGAGAAGATACCCAGTGTCCATCTCTGGCCTCCAAATTCATACACACGCACACAGGCACGCACAGGAAAGCACAAGCGCTTGTACAGGCATGCGCGCACGCACGTGCACATGCTCAGGGTAACAAGGCGCAGGAAATAAAGCTCTGGGGTGCAGAGGAGTCATAATTCAGACAAGGCTGCTCTGGCAAGAGATCACATCCAAAGACCTTCTAGGTGTGTGTGATCCGGCTGGAATACAGACACGCTAATCCTAGCAGACAGAGGCAAGCAGATCTCTGAGTTCAAGGCCAGTTTCAGGTAGAGAAAAGCTTAGGTCCAGATGTGGTGGCGCATGCCTTTAACCCCAGCACTCGGGAGACAAAGGCCTGCAGATCTCTGAGTTCTAGCCAGTGGTGTTCAGGCAGTTCAGCGGAGTCAGTGAGTGGAGAGGCCAGTGCAGTGCAGTTGAGTTTGTGGCGGTTCGGTCTGTGGAATTCAGAGACAGTTTTACTGGGAGGGTTTTACAGAGACAGGTTGAAGAGGGAAGAAGCTGGACACAGGTGAAGACAGAACAAGGCAGAAAATGAGAGGGAGCCACAAGATTAGAATATGTTGCCAAAGTTTGTATGAGGCCAAGCAGAGCAATCAAGTCAGAAGCCGAAAGAAGCCAGACTGAATCGGTCAGCTTGGAGAGGAGTTTGAGCCAGAACAGCCGAGTTGAACCAGGCAGCCAGAGTTCAGAAAGAACTGGAAAGGATGCACTTTCTCAGCAATAAGTCTCTGAGGCTGATAGCATTCTAGGCCTAGCTAAATTTGTGCAGAGGTTAGAAGCTTCCAGGACTGGGCCTAGGTTAACAGATGGAGGCGGTAAGCCTCCAAGGCAAATAAAAGGTCATTTTACATCAGGCCTCACCCAGAGCCTGCTAACCGCTGACCCCAGTGGGTATCTATCCCTGAGTGTGCTTTCAAACGTCTCAATTCTCTGCAAAGTGCCTTAAACCAAAGCAAATAGAGGAATTCACAAGTGACTTCAGAGACTCAAGAAATCCCCACAGTTCAGGTCTCCACCACTCCCCTCTGCCAGCTTCTGGAATTCCACACCCTGCCACTCTGCTGTCCCCAGTGGGCCTCATCCCACGGCAAGCTACGGGGCCTATCACTTGGCTCCTGAGAGCAACAAGAACGGCCCAGCTGACTTGAGTGACTTCCAGTGCTTCCTCTGCCAGAGAAGAAGAACTTTTCTAGAAATCAGTAAAAAAAAAAAAAAACAAAAACCCACCTCTCCTCAAATCCCTTTAGTTAAAATTACATCCATCTCTTAGAAAGCTCTCTGGTCAAGCAGAAGAGTGGTGTCTCTGACCACTGGGGCCACACCCTCTGAGGCCACACAGCATCCAGAATGGCTGTGGTGCAAATGAGGGATGTTAAGCACAAACATTGCCCTACTTACTTATAAGAATTTTGGCTGGGGCTGGAGAGATGGCTCAGAGGTTAAGAGCACTGACTGCTCTTCCAGAGGTCCTGAGTTCAAGTCCCAGCAACCACATGGTGGCTCACAACCATCTATGATGTGATCTGATGCCCTCTTCTGACCTGCAGGTACAACATTGTATACATAATATAAATAAGTAAATTTAAAACAAAAAGAATTTTGGTTATCCACTTACCTCTTTAAATTACGTATTTGTTTTTAGGGTGCACGTGCAAGGGCCGTGATGCATGTGTGAAGGCCAGAGGGCAACTTTTGGGAATTGGTTCTGTCCTTCCCTCTTGTAGAGGCAGGTCTCACGGTTTTGCCTCTAGCCTGTCTCCCATTGCCAGTTTGCCATAGGGCTGCTGAGGTCCCGGATTCACACCACCACATCTAGCTTTCTATGTGGGTTCAAAGCTAGAACTTTTACCTACTGAGCCATCTCCTTGGCCCCAGTTATCCATTTTTCCAAACCCGTGAGAAGAATGCAAATTAAAAGCAAAGACAAACTGGCCTTAGGCAGCTCCGCCATATCTAGCAGGAAGGGACATCGATCAGCAAGAAGTACATCTAAAAAACTAAAAAGCAGGCACAAAATTCCCCAACCTCAGGGGGCCATTTGGTATAAGCAAATTGTCCCAACACGCCCCAGTGAATTATAGCCCGCTACATTAATTAAGGTTTCTAGCATCCCTTGGGACACCCAGAAAAGGTTATGTTTATGCTAGCATTACTCTATTTAAAAAGGCAGTGATACATGCGTTACATTTTATAAAGTGCAGACGCAGTGGCTAATGACTTTAAAGTGTTGCTGCTTTAAGGGGTAAATCTAGGGCTAGAGGACCTCAAAAATCTCTGGAGAGCTGGGATTTGGTGCAGACTGCAAATATGATACTCAGGGCAACAGTATGTCAGTGCTGGTCTCCCACAGGCTCCTTCCTGTGAGGGAAATGGATTGCATCGCCTTGCTGGGTCAGCTGGCTGATTACGGATGCCGTGGGGATGGTAGGTGTCTGTAGCACACTGCTACTCTTTCAGAACATGTGAGTTTCCAGCCACTCGAGACCTAGCAGCCCCTATCATGGGTAAAGCCAGAAGCCTGTCTTTTATGGAAGTTTCCCTAGTAAATCTGATGGCCAACCCTGTCATTACCTCCCCGAGGATCCAGAATATTCTATAGGAAAAGCTCTCTGGATGGAAGAGCCAGCGCCTCATGGAACTTCTAGAGGCCATCTCTTTTGCCTTTGGGAAGGTCAGTATAAAATATGGGGGCTCTGAGGCATGCACTGCTCTGTCCTCAGTCTGGTACAAGCCAACCATTAAGAGCCTCTTGCTCAGAAACATCACATACCTGCAGTGAGACCCCACTGCTCCCCTCCCCACACTGTCCTACCTAGAGACCTCTTCCACTTGATTCCACCCCTGGCAGCACCTGGGTCATTGGGGGAACAAAGGGTGACAGACCTGGTCCCACTATGGCCAAGAAGAGCACAGCTACTCATTTAATAGCATTGTGCCAGCTTCCACTCCACAGGGTCCTTTTTCAATTGATTTCCCACACTATCCAGACCCCATCTTTAATAACTTGCTTGATTTATATTTAGTCTTAATGTTGGGGGTCAAAGAGGTGAGAAGAGAGAACGAATTTGTCCCAGAGAGAAGATGGAAGTTGGCTTCGAGGGAAGACTCTGTATTCGTTACTTTTCTCCTAGGCAAGCGAGAAAGCAATGGTTGCCCTTGAAACACTCCTCCACAGAGTCCTGAGTCTTGTCCTGCACAAGCTTCCAGCCTTTGGCTTCATCGACCCTCCCCCCATCAGCCCACTGAGCTGACCACCCCAGTTCTTTACAGGCTCACAATAAATATGACTGCTCCACCATCCAGGCAGTACTGTTGTTCATAAAGGATACAGGTGCACTGAGTGCAGCTGGAAAAAAAAATGGATCGTCCATTTCAATGTCTCTATTGCCTGGGTGGTTGTTTCCTTATGTCCCATGGGATGCCCACTGGGTGATGTGTGGACTGAGTGATGGAGCGATGGGAAGAGCTAAAGGCGGGAGCATTGGCTGACAGGAGCCAGGATGCATCACTGAAGAAGACAGTTAAGGAGAGGAGAAGGAAGTTCTCATTCTGTCTCCCAGCAGGTGTTTGGATACTAGGGAGCCCCACCCCCACTGCTGACCAGATAAGTTATTTTTAAATTTTTAAAAATGTATGGAGAGGTGGCAGCAGCACCTGAGGATGGGCAGATGGTTAAGAGCACTGGCTGCCTTTGCAGGGGACTAGAGTTAAGGTCCCAGCACCCACAAGGTGGCTGGCTCACAACCATCTGTAACTCCAGTTCCGGGAGATCCAATGTCCTCTTCCAATTTCCATTGGCACTTGGCACACATGGGTACACATATATACATACAGGTAAAATACTCACACAGACACACACACACACAAACACAAAATGAATAAATCTTTCTAACATTGTATGAGAATTGCGTGTATGTGCATGCTTATGTGTGGCTGGGCATGCATGCAATTGTAACTCTGTGTGTGTGTGTGTGTGTGTGTGTGTGTGTGTGTGTGTCTGCACGCGCGTGCGCGCGCGCGCGCCAAAGATCAATTCAGTTATCTTCTTCTGTCACTCTCTACCTTCTTTCTTTTTTCTTCTTAAAAGCTTATTGTCTTTATTTGTGTGTGTGTATGTATTCATGTACGTATGTGCATGGGGATGCAGTACCATGGAGACTAGAAGAGACAATGGATCCCCGGGACCGGTGTTACTGGAGTTACAGGCAGTTTGTGAGGCATCTGGTGTGGGTGCTGGGAACCACACTCAGGTCCTCGGCAAGAGCAGAAAGTGCTTTCAGCTGTTGAGCCATCATCTCTCTGGCTGTTCCACTTTGTTTTATAAAACAGGGTCTCTCACTGAGTCCAGAGCTCACCAATGGGCTAGACTGGCTGGCCTGCAAGCACCAGCAATCCTCCTGTGTCTGCCTCCCCAGTGCTGTGGCTACAGGCACGCCGCCATCACGCCCGGCTTTTTATGTGGGTGTTGGGCATCCAAACTCAGATCTCCACGCTTGCGCAGCGAGCACCTTACTGAGTCAGCTTCCCATTAGGTAACTTTCAGAAGTCATCCTAGCTCCATGGGAAAGGATTAAAGCCATCCCGTCGCCGTGCATGGTTTATTGAGACAGGGTTTCTCTGTGTAGCCTTCCTTGGCTGTCCTGGACTCACTTTGTAGACGAGGCTGGCCTCAAACTCACAGAGATCAATCAGCCTGCCTCTGCCTCCCAGAGTGCTGGGATTACAGGAGTGCAGTCACCACGCCCGGCTCCCATGCCATTTTAAATAGAAACACAATCAACCTTTAAGCCCAGTAGCATTTCTCTTTACCAGCTGCTGAAGTGTTTGCTTGGTACGACTGCTGCTGTACCACTGAGGCCGAGACACTGAGGAACCTCGGGATGGGAGGCTCTACTTAAAATTAGCCTACAGGTTCCTGAAAGGTTGACAAGGCTGGGATATGGATATGTCTTTAAACAAAAGCAGTTTGTGGCCCTCTCTGTTGAGCATGCCTGGGGACTTGGAAACCCAGGGATGCCTCCACTATAGTCAGCACGGTTCCATGGATAAGACCCCTCCCCCTCCCCCACCGGCTCTCAGCACAGAAACCCTGCCTCTCGGGATGAAAAGGGCAGCTGCTCAGAGCCACAAACAAGCCCTCCCACCACAGCGACAGCAGCCGCAGCTGCATTCCCAAATATCCACCCCCCTCCCCCGCCCCCGCCTCTCTCTCTGCATCCCAGGGCCTGAACTATAATGGAATAATTGGAATAAGACACAAAAGAGAACTTCCCACCCAGAGGAGCGTGAGGAAGGAGAGGCTGGTAATTTTTAGACATAAAAGAACACTCATACAACGTCACCCTTGCCCTCTAAGCACGGGACAAATTGGCAAGCAAGCATCACCACCACCACCACCACCACCACCACCACCACCAGCACCTCTCTCTCTCTCTCTCTCTCTCTCTCTCTCTCTCTCTCTCTCTCTCTCTCTCTCTCTCTCACACACACACACACACACACACACACACACACACACGTGCTGGAACTCACACATACACGTCTTGCTCTTACCCCCTTCCTTCCCATCTTTTACCCTTGGGACCTCACTCCCCAGGAACAGAGGAAGGTCAAGGGCTCTCTGTGTGGCTCCTGGAGCATCCCTGCCATGCCCCAGTCTCCCCTCACTGTGATGAGACACATCTCTTTGGGTAACGTCCACTCTAGCTCAAGCGAGCACCATCTGCCAAACACTTCTCCATCCAAACTTGGGACTCCTCCATCATCTACAGCAATGCAAGTCCAAACCTAGTCCGCCAACACGCCGTCCAGGTAGGCAGCCGACTTAGGGAAAACACGGGTCACGTACAAGCGTCTCTCGGGTGCAAAGTTCAGAATGCTCCCGTGATGATCAACTATCCACCTCACTGATGTGAGGTAAAGCCGACTCAGTGTGGGATGTGGAGAAGGATGGTTTGTCTGGACAAGCACGCAGAAATAAGTTTGAAGCGGAGGCAGAACCAGCCAGCATGCTTCAGGGCAGTCAAGTCATGCTATGTGGCATAGAAATCATGCATGACTCTATTAGGGAAAACACACATTTGTTCTACGCTCTGAGCCTCGAAAATTATCAGTCTGTGAGCCAACATCTCGCTTCATAAGGTCTGGTCCTAATCAGTAACAAACTGGGTATCAACAGAGCACTCCTCTCAAACTGAGCAAGCGCTGGGTGGGCCTGGAAGTGTTGCTAGACACACAGCCATCCCTTTGTCTCGCTGCCAGGGACTGGATATTTTTTTTTTCTCAACACCTGTCCTTACTCTTAAAGTGCTTGTAATCAGTGTTGAGGTAAGCCTGTTATATCCAATAGAATTAAACAACACCCTCTCAATGTTGTCCCTTTTGTTAGGTGTGACAGTTGAACGGAATGTGTCTTTATCGGGTGAGATGGACACTGAAGCATCTATAGACAAAAACCTCACGAGAGAGGAGGTGGAGACACTGAGGTGCTTGCCACCAAGCCCCACCATCTGAGTTCCATCCCTGGGACACACGCGGTGTAAGGAGAAGAAGACTCCAGCCATGGCACATGTGCATACACAGACATGTAAGTAAGCACACGACTGTAATGTAAAAACCTTTAAAAAGGATATGTGGTGCTTTGAATAGTTTTGGCCCCCATAGACTCGAGTGTTTGAATGCTTGGACACAGGGAGTGACAAAACTAGGAGGCATGACCTTGTTAGAAGAAGCGCGTCACTGTGGAGGCGGGGCTTTGAGGTCTTACATGCTCAAGCTCCACTCAGTGTGAAATAAATCCAGTCCCCTCTTGGCTCCTCCAGCAGCATGTCTGCAGGCATGACGTCATGCGACATCATGCTTCCTGCCATGATGATAACGGACAGACCCTCTGAAACTGGAAGCCGGCCCCAGTGAAATGTTTTTCTTTATAAGAGTTGCCCTGGTCATGATTGTCTCTTCACAGCTATGAGACCCTAAGAGAAGATGCTAAGGAAAACATCTTATGTGTTTACTGACTCTTCACACACTGACATGACTTATGGGGTTCATATGATCCACTAAGTTCATTCTGTTTTCTCTGCTTCTTGTCAATTCCTTCTCCTTCGCAGAACGGGGGGAGCAGCTGGTGTGTCTGTGAGCTCACAGCAGGTTGACTGTGCCCCCACAAAAAGGGCCGCTGTATCTGCCTTGGCTGGGAACCACAGGGAAGGGGGGAACCAAAACCAGGGGTGACCATGAAGACAAGGTGTGAAGGACACTACGAAAGACCGGGTCTTCCTTTCTTTCTTTTTGATTCTAGGACTGGAAGCCAGGGCCCCTCAGGAGTTAAGCACCAACCTCCACCGTGAGCCAGGAAGGGTTTGAGAGGTGGTAACCAGCAATGTGGACCCTGAGTAGTTACACAGCTGCAGTGGTGCGCACCGCGCCTCGGAAAACCCCCGAGCAGACGTGACGCTTGAGCCTCCCGGGCCAGAGGGGCAAACGGAAGGCTTGTGGAGAAGGACCAGCTGGGTCTGGTTAGAGGAGAGAATGGTGGTCTTTCAAGCGGCAGGATGTGGCAGTGGTCTCCCTGGGTCTTAGTTTCATGTCCCAGGATGGGGGCCCAGCCTTCAGCAGGAACTGGAGGCCAGTCCCTGGGACAGCACCTTAGGTCCTCTGCAGGTGCGCCTTTGATGGGGCTCTGGCTGCTGGGGATAGGGGCAGGGTTGGGCAGCCTGCTTCATCAATGCCACCCAGTTTTCAGTAAGGCTGCGGAAGACCTGAACCACTGGGCCTGTGGCGGGGGCTGTTGTGGCAGAGCTGCTGGCAGGAAATCAAGGCACAGCAGTTCAGCTGGAGATGAAAGGGCTCTTTTACTCCAACCCCTATCAAATGTACCCACACGGGCTGTTCCACTCCCTGCAGTTAGTTAGAGACTTCCTCACCTCCCTCTTAAGCAGTGTGTTAGAGACGGATTGTGGCTGAGGAAGGGTCATATAGACATATACATATACATACACATATACATACATACATACATACACACACACACACACACACACACACACACACACACACACACACTTCCCTAATTCTAATACGAATTTCTCCTGCAAGTCCCACGGACCTTACGCATAAGTGCGCAGCGCAAGGGGCCTCCCTCAACACTTGCACCACAAGCCCCACCTCTGCATTTAGAGATTTGCTGTCTCCTATGAGACGAAGAAGGGGGAAGGCAATGGGGAGAGAAGGGGCGGTAAGAAGGAGAAAAGGAAGAGGAGGGTAGAGACAGTGTGTGCGTGTGTTCCATGGTGGTTCCCACAAAGGACAGCACAAAGTCCTGGGTTCCCTACTCTGCCTCCTAATATTGAGAATCACAAAGTTCATGTTGAGAAGGTGGTGGCACACACACACACACACACACACACACACACACACACACACCCATTTAATCTCAGCACTCGGTAGGCAGAGGCAGGAGGATCTCGGAGAGTTCGAGACCAGCCTTGTCTACAGAGTGAGTTTCAGGACAGCCAGGGCTATGCAGAGAAACCTGAGAGAGAGAAAGAGGGGGGGGGGAGGGAGGGAGGGAGGGGAAGGGAGGGAGGGAGAGAGAGAGAGAGAGAGAGGGAGGGAGGGAGAGAGGGAGAGAGGGAGAGGGAGAGAGAGAGAGAGAGAGAGAGAGAGAACATGAACAGACTACAAAGTGATCTTAAGGTCCCAGGGATGCAACCTTTGGGAAGAAGACGTGCACAGAGCACGTACTGGAAGGAGGGTGTGTCGGGCTTAGCACTAACAAATCAGCACACGGTGACTGGGGCCTTTTGGCCTAGCAGTGGGCTGAGCAAAGGGGGCACTGAGGCTACAGCTGTGCTGTATTCAACCCACCTGCCCAGAGCCAGCGGTCCTGGCACCTGTGGGTGCTCAAGACAGGAGCTGGTTAATGAACCAGCAAGAAGTGTGCGGCAGGCGTTGGAAGGGGACTTGGAGAAGGGAAGGCCTAGAGGATTATATGAGAAATGACTTTCTGAAGAGCAGCACTGTGCTGCCTGAGATCCATCAGATCCCTACAGCCAACCATAATCCTGGGCAGTGCTCTCTGCCCTTGGGCTCCTTCCCATCCACGGGCTGTCAGAGGCTGCGGTGACCTGGTATAGAAATGTGCCCATTTCTTTACATTCCGCCCCCTTCCCCAACGCACCTGACTGAGGCCAAGAGACTCTGGCTCCCCGATTCTTATTCTGAGATGGAAATGCTCACAGGGTGTCTTGACAAACCCCAAGAATGCCAGCAGCCTCCTCACACCAGTTACCATCAGTACCTGCTGTCACTCAACTTGGAAGGACTAACTTGGTCCTGGAGCCAAAGTCACAGCTGGCAAGGCCGTGATCAAAGCCAGTGTGCCAGCTCCTCAGCCTGCACTAGGTGTGATCTCCTGAGCTCTGGGAACCGTCAGGTCCCAGAAACACATTTTCACCCACGCTATGATCTGTTTGTGGGGTTTGAAATTAAAACCAGCTGGAATTTTTAAAAATCTACTTTCATTTTATGTTCATTGGTGTTTTGCACTGCACGTGTGTTTGGGTGAGGGTGTCCAGACCCTCTGGAACTGGAGCCATAAACAGTTTTGAGGTGCTGTGTGGGTGATGAGAATTGAACTCAGGTCCTTTGGAAGAGCAGCCGGTGCTCTTAACCACTGAGCCATCTCTCCATTCCCAAACTAGCTGGAATTTTGACAAAAGTCCCAACAGAACAAGCCCCCCCCCACACACAAAGAGAATCACACCCATACACACGTAGACAAGCCACCCAGCAGTCTAAAGCCTAACCCCCAGCCACCCCACATCTTCTTAAAGGAACCGCTCTAAATCTCCTTACCAGGTGTCTTAGTTAGGATTGCTATCACTGGGATGAAACTCTGTGACCAAAACAACTTGGAGAGGAAAGGGTTTACTTGGCGTACACCTTCCTGTGGAAGGAAGTCAGGACCAGGAATTCAAACAGGACAGGAATTCAAACAGGAGGCAGGAGCTGATGCAGAGGCCATGGAGGGGTGCTGCTTACTGACTTGCTCATCAAGGCTTGCTCATCTTGCTTTCTTGTAGAACCCAGGAGCACCAGGCCAGGGAGGGCCCCGCCCACAATGGGCTGGGCCTTTGCCCATAAGTCACTAATCAAGAAAATGCACTAGAGGCTTACCTACAGCCAGGAGGCATTCTCCCAATGGAGGCTCCCTCCTTCTTGGTGACTCTAACACAGTGGCCTCATCGCTGAGCCCTAAACAAACATGGGGTGTGAACTGAGCTGAGGGTATAGGTCGGACAGCCATGCGACTCTGTCACTGAGGCCAGGGATTCCCATGCATATGGGGACACACAACCTGTCCTGGGAGGCTCTTGTCAAGTGAATGGACGCAAAGGTCAGTCTTGAGCACAGATGAAACGGTTGGTATTGGAAAGCTGCCTCCTCTTCGGCACCTGTCAGTGAGAGGACGGAGGGGTTCGGGGAGACAGAACAGAATCTAGGGCCAGCTACTTAACTACTGGGGCTCCGTTTTCCCATCCATAAGAGGTGGGCGCTCCTGCGGCATGGCCCCCTGGAGATTAGGGAGCGTATAGCTACAGGACAGAATACCTGGTGCATGCATAAAGCATCTAAAACTGTCACCCTAGCTCACCTTCCTGTGACACACAAGCAAGCCCACTCCTGCTGGTTCACTGTACAGGAGCTGATTGCCCAGATCCCCTATGCATACAGAAAGAGCAGAGAAAATCCTTAGGGAGCGGAGGTCTCCATAGGATCTTAGACTGCCTGGGACCTGGGTGAATGAAAGCCCCCACCCACCCAAGTCTGACTCAAGGCTAACATCTGCATCAGTAGAGTGCTCAGGACCACCAGGGTCCTCACAGGCATGGCTTGTGCAAGGTTACTGGAGGGTTCAGGATGAAACCACAGATGCTGCCTTGGGGGAGTTATCTGGGAGGGGCAGCTCAGGTGTGTGAGAGGGAGGAGATGGAGACAGAAAAGTGTGAGAAAGGGTGAGAGGGAAAAGAGCTTGGGTCTGTGCTGGCTGAGAAAGCGTTTCCTATGGAGAACAGGCAGCCTGGTTCTCATGCCCAGTAACACATGCTTATTGGAAAAAACAAAACAAAACACTGCATCGCTTAAATGCTTGACCCTCTCCCCTCTGTGAGAAGAGCATCTCAGCTCCTCCTCCAACACAAAAGCATTGCTCTGTTCAGTACCTCACTCTACAGCAGACTGTCTCCTCTTCCCCTGAGACATCCAGCACCACAAGAAAAGACCAGATGAGGTTCACTGTGGCCTGGTCTCACGCCTACTTTCTTTTGTATATATGGTCATGGGATGGTAGGCAATCTTTTTAAAGTGTACGTGTGTGTGCGTGCACACACACATATCCATGTTTGTGCACATATGCATACATGCATGTATACAGAGACCAGAGGACAGCCCTGAGTGTCATCCCCCCACATAGTGTCTACCTTCTCTGAGACGGGGTTTCGCAGTGGCCTTGAGCTTGCCAGTGATTAGACTGGCTGGCCAACAAGACCCAGCGATTGTCCTGTCTCCAGCTGCCCAGTGTGGGATTTCACATGTACACCACCACACCAGGCACTTTTATGGGTTGCTGGCAGTGGGACTCAGGCCCTCACGCCTACAAGACAAGCTACGGGTGGCTGTCCTTTATATCTGAGGTCTTTTCCTCCAGTGTAAACCGGAATATCTCTCTCTCCCTCTCTCTCTCTCTCTCTCTCTCTCTCTCTCTCTCTCTCTCTCTCTCCTTTATAAAAAGTTAAAAGAGTTGAGATTAGCTCACAGAACTTTCTCACACAGGTGGCTTTTATGTGGGAACATAATTCAGGTCTCACTAGAATTAGCCCCTTCAGCTGGAGGCAGTTTTCCGTCATAAGGGTACTTCTCCCTTCTCCCTCTGTGTCCCCCTGGCCCATTTCCTTTAATTAGGACCTTTGGAAGCGGCCACAGCACAAAACCACCAATAGAGAGCTCAGGTCACAGTCAGGAAGGTCTTTGCCACAGATGACCAGGGTGGGGCAGGTCACCGACAGGCCCTCCCTGCCCCTACCCCCCCCCCCCCACCTCAGACCCAGGCCTGTCCTCTCAAGGAAAGGAGTTTCTGGAGTGAAAAAGTTCCAGACATTTAGCCCAGTGTGACAATCTCTGAGTAATCCTCTTTCACAGCAGGACAGGACAGCGGATGTGTAATTAAAGCCATGGGTTAATTAGTAGCAGCGCCATCTTGCTACCTCCTGCCTCTCATCCTAGGAGTCCCTGAGATGTAGGCCTGTGGGAGCCAACGTGGGCCCATCTCCCTCTTCTTTCCTTCCCCCCCTCTACCCTAAACCTGAAGAGTTCCCTTCCTGTTATATTCCATGATAATCCACACAAAAATAGTCTGAGTGGCCTCAAATCGTCCCTGCAAGCATACTGAAGCCTGGAGGAGGGGACATGGTCAGAGTGAGGCCCTGGTCCTGAGAGAGGAGCAGAGCTGGGAGCCCATCTCCAAGGAGGAGGGAGTCTGAGGATTTGTTTCAATACAAAATCCTGTAGGTGGAACCAAGGAGGCAGGCAACACGACAGATGAGAGGGAAGGGAGGCAGCAGAGGGCATCAATCAAACAGAAGGAGGAGAGAGCTGGAGGCAGCCGAGGCACATGGCTTGAAAGGGCAGCATTCTGTCACGGCCAGCTAAACATCTCCCTAGCTCAGTGTGTCTCAGTAGCCCCATCTATAAGATGGGGTAATAAAATCCTACCCCCTTAGGGTGTTTATGAGTGAAGATACAAACAGATTGAAGAGGCATGTTTCATTCAGAATAAGCTCTCAGAAAGCTAGGAAAGCCTCACGTTCTCCAATCCTCCTGGGAGCAGCTCAGTCTTCCTGGCCTTTCTTAGAGTCACACTATCTCTGTTCCAGTGGCCTGAAGGCAGTTATGGCACCCAGCCCCTCACACTGGACCCGCGGTACAAACACTGTCTTTGTACAGCGCTTTACAAAAAGGAACGCATTTCATTCAACGCCCACAGCAATCCTGAAGCAAGGATCACGGCCACTTTTCAGGTGAGGAAACTGAGTCTTCGGGAAGAGAAGCAATTTGGCCTCTATCAATCACCCTAGGAGTAAATGGCTGAGTGGGCATTCAAACCCAGGTTTGCACAGCTGCTGGCTCGTCCTGCCGCTCCAAGAAGCTTCTACTCTAGCTCCCTCAGCAGAGCATGAGGCCTTCACACTAGCAGCCCATCCCAGCTTCCGAGGTACACACCTTGGCAGTCGCTCAGCCCTCACAAAACCAGAGAGCGGGAACCACGCACGTGAGGGGAAAACAGGAGGGACGTCACAAAGGCTAAACGAAACTAAGATGGCGGCGGCAGACCCAGTGGCTTCCCTGTCAGGTTCGGCGTTATCCTCTGCTTCTTCTTATCTGTGAGGATGTGAGACTCTTCAGGAAGAAGAGTAAGAGAGCAGCCCAGGCACGGGAGGGCCACGCAGAGGCTGGCAGGAATGCCACAGAGAGTCTGAGCTGCTCCCGACCAGGAAAGAGAGACCGTGCAAACGAGGTTCCAAACAGCTGTGGGGGTCTTTCGGGAGTCCTGACAGGACCTTGGCACACCCTGTGGGTGGATGAGGGGGGCTCTGACAGACCACTGCAGCCCTCGTTTCCAGAAGGGTCTGAGATCGTTTTTTCTTTTTTGCAAACCACTGAGTAGCTAAGCCAATCCGCTGCCTGAGAAAATCCCCGTGGAGACTGTTAATGGAGGGTGGTGGGCACTTGGACAGGACACTGAGATCACAGGCAGACAGCTCGTGCGCTGTAAGGAAGTCCTGTCAGGCGGAGCTCATCTCTTCCATTGACGGGGTCACCCGTGCTGCAGATGAGGGGCATGGGCTTTACTCACAGCGATGCTCCTGAGCAAAATGTCTGAGCTCTTCACAGAATTACGTGTACAAGCCAGACAAGGGAGCTGAAAGGTGGGGTGTTAGCAGGACGCGTCACTGCTGTACGACCGAGCCCTCAGAGTGCTTCCAAACCGGCCTTGGAAGGAAAGAGGAGGCCCGCGTTAGGGCTCCAACCTACTTCAGTGTCTTATCAATCCTTTAGATCAACACACAGGAAGTGCTGTGAGCCAGGAGCAACAGCAGAAACCCTGGATGCCAGAAACAGGGCCTGCGAGATCCAAATCAGCTGGAGAGATAGATGCAACGTAAATGGAGAAAACGAATTGGGGTGGGGGTGGGGTGGGGTGGAAAGTTCCAGCCAGGACACCAAAAGGCTACAGCACATTCATAGGGTGAATCATATCCCCCCACCACCACCACAAAATCATACACTGACAACTTTAGCCCCCCTAGCACCTCAGAATGGAACTTTATTTGGAAATAGGATTACTGCAGATTGAGTTAGACGGAGCCATCCTGGAGAAGGAAGAGCCCCTCACCCAATGAGTGGTGCCCTTACAAAGAAGGGAGCTCTGGAGACAGATGCATACAAGAGGAGATGAAGGCAGAAATAGATTAAATCCTCTATAAGTGAAGAAACACCCATAGACTGCCAGTTAATACCAGAAGCATCAGTTAAAAATCCTCCATCGTATCCCTCAGAGAGAAGCAATCCCGCCCATATAGGACTTCCAGCTCCTCAGCCTGTGAGGCAGCACGTGTCTGCTCTTTGGTCCACCCAGTTCTGCTACGGCAGGCCCAGCAAGCTCTGGAAGCACAAAGGCAAAATAAGGAAGATGGAGCCTATAACAGCTTATGATAAAGGGACCCAGAAGAGTGCTTGGTGGTTGACTTGTAAGGCCAATCAAAAGACAGCTGAGCTGTGCGGCTGGCCAAAACAGCCAGGTCAAAGGTGAAGCTACCTTAACGGAGGGTGTGGTACCTCTACTGGTCAGCCTAGCCCCTGCTCCCCTGCAGGGCCATGAGGATGGGGGATCTCAGAGTCCTGGGCCCAGATATAAAGAGACACATCTGAGAAATAAGGTACTTTGGAAACTGTGAGAATCAGAGGAGAGGGCCTGGGCTTCCTAGGAGCAATCACAGGGGGACAACATGCAGAGAAACAGGCTTGGAGACTTTCTGCTAGGCATTACAGCAAACAAACAAACACCAACCAAGTCAATAACCAAATACCTTGTACCTATTAGAAGAATTGAGCTTTCTGTTTCTGAAGAGCTCCAGATTTACAACTTTTGATGACTCCAAGAAGGGCCATTCACTTTCCTGCCTGGCTCTCCACCAGTATGGGCAGTCTTACCTAGTTACACTCACAGGTCACCAGGAGATGCTTCGCCCCCAAGGCTTTTCCTAGTTAGCATTAGCAGGTTAAACCATGTGCCAAGGACAACAGGTCAAGAGATGTGGTGAGACTGGAAGGAGGAAACTGTGTCTGTTGCTGGGATGTCTCAGGAGGGATACGGGGTGGGGGGTGGGTGGGGGGGAGGGGAAGGAATGTAGCCCTGGCTCTCCCCATGCAGCATTTGGAGCTGGTATGTTAGCATTAGCATCAACCAAGAGGCTGAGGATAGAGTTCTGTGGTGGAGCACTTGCCGAACGTGCACAAGGCCCAGCACCTCAAAGTAAAGAGAAGTTAATTAACCCAGCTTAAGGGAGCCCCACACTAGTGTGGGCTCTGGAGGGAGTAGGGGAGCCTGTGCCTAAGGCTCCTCTTTGCAGGCCTTCAGGATCACTTATAGGGACAAGCAATTATGGTGCCGGTGGGGAGAAACCTCCCAGCATGATCTAAGTCTAATGGTGAGTTCGGATCTGCAGTGGCCCCAAGAGGCCCAGGAATGCTCCCGCAGGCTGGAGCATGGCAAACACGGCTCTGACAGGCCTTGCCCTTCCTCCATTCCCTCTACTTTGCTAAACTGTTAAGTTACATTCCTAAGGCTAGACTCCTAGGGTCTATCTATTTCCTGCCTCCTGAAGCTGACCACCAAGGGCCAGCTATCAAACTGTTGAAGTCAGCCATCTAATATGCATGCGCAATCAAAACAAACCAACTCATCCTAACACGGGAGGTGGAGGCAGGGAGGTCCTCTTTTTCCATTTGTAAGCCAACCATTTGCCTATGGGGCATGTCTGTCTCCTCTCTCTCCAGAGGCAGTCCTTTGTCCTTCCAGAGCAAATACCTCTCCCTCTCCTCCTTTGTTCCTTTTCCCTTCTCCCTCATCCTCTGTCTCCTGTCTTTGCCCTTCATTCCCTACCCTTTGTCCTTCTAGGGTGAATAAGTGCCCTTTGTACAGAGACCTTGGCCTAGGGATGTCTTGTGGGCACAGTCCTTTCTGCCCACGCAGGAAAGTCTTGTTCACTACCTAGTACTACTGAAAAGTGATTTGAACCTTTAAAAGATGATGCTTAGGTTTATTTTTGGTCACTGAGGATATGTCCATGAAAGGGACCATGGAACCCTGGCTGCTTCTTCCTTTTCTTGTGTCCTGGCTGTGAGGGTGAATGGTTTTGTCTTATATAGCTCCCAATATATACTGCCTTGCTACATGCGCAAAAGCAATGGTCCAAGCAATCATGGCTGAAACCTCAGAAGCAGTGAGCCAAGACAGACCTTTTCTGCTCACTCCATCCTTTGGTCTTCCACTAAACCCATATTCCTTGCTCAGCATGGGGCAGGGGACGGGGCTCAGAAAAGGAAAGCATCCAGCAACAGACACAACCATGGAGCAGGATCCAAAGCAGCGCCAGCAGGCAGCACACTATCCTGAAGACCTAAGGAGTGAGGTGCCAGAAACTGCTGGCAGAGGAGGTGTCAGGTGCCACTCAAATGCTGGACCGGTCCTGACAAGCTCAAGATGGTGCTCCTGGCCAGGGATCTCAGCTTGAGAACCACTGCATTCCAGGAACCAAAGGTACTAAGTGCCCCAGCCTGGGGCTCCCATTTGTCTCCAGGACTGTAGTTCCCCAGGAGGTAGGACCGAATAGAGAGCTAATCCACTAGACCCATCTTGGTGCCTTCTGAAATTCCCAACCTCTGGAACTTTCCACTCTAGAGTTCCCTGCTTCCCGCAGGTTGAAGAGCTCCATATTCTCTCCTAATGGACACTTGTTATAGTCGGCCACCATGACCGTAACTGCAGGCACTTCCCCCTCCCTGAACACAGTAACTCCTTTCTGTGGTGTTCCCATTGCTGAGTGCTCCACTCCCCTCTTCATGACAAATGGCTTCCACCGACCACTCTCCAGTGGGTCGAGGTCTCCTTGAGAATCCGTGTCCAGAAATGATCCCAGATGACCAAGGATGAGGCACACCGGGTCTCGCATCTCTTTGTGCCGTTTAAGATGGTGTTGTTTTGAGTAACCCTAACCACTTCCTATGCAGCATCGAGCCCCTCAGATCCATTTCTCGGGCTCTTGGCCAAATCAGGTCTGCCCCACTCCCAGTCCTGTCAAAAACTTCAGTAATTGATTTCTGCGATCTGAAAGTGACTTTCCATCTGCCCCTGCTAAATTCCGTTCTGTCAGCTTAAACCCAGCATTCCAGCCTGTTGAGATCATTTTCGGATCTTTATTCTGTCTTTTATAGAAGCTGCCCATTATGGTCTTGTCATCAACAAATTTGATAAGCTCAATTACTTCAGTCTCATCCAAGTCATGGATAAACATGGGAAGCTTCGTTTTTCTGGAAGCTCACGTGCCACAGAGCAGCTTCCCCTTCAGCATCCCAAGTCATAAGTTCATTCTTCTCCAAAGCAGACTTCCTACAACCTAAGGAAGGTCTCCGGACATGTCATTATTCTCTTCGGGCATTGTAAATGCCAGCCGACAGGCTCTCTTTCATCTGAGTATTGTGTCACATCTCTGCCTGGTTCTTGGTCACAGAATGAAATCAGAAGGGACAGGCTTGGGTACCAGTTTTCAGCCATGACAATGCTGTCGATGTAAGAATACAAGAATACACCCAATATTTGACTTCCAACAAAATTAGGCTTCCTACTCTCGGAAATACCAAAGCATACCTCCCCGACAGCTTTAAAACCCATCTTGGGAAAGTGGCAGCTTGCTTCTCCCAACTTGGGGAAGCTGTATCAGAGATGTATGTATCATACTTGGACCTGCTCAGCTGCAAGGTATGCTGGGATCTTGGCAGCTGGCTGGCGAGGAAGTAAGGAGTGTCTCTTATCTTGGACTATTTGGGGAGGATGGAAAGGGCATAACCAAGGCAGTAAACAGGAGGTGGGTGGGGCTAGCACTTGGGCTAGCAGGATCAGAAGTTCAAGGACAGCCTGAGATAAATAGTGAGACTGCTTCGAGAGCACATAGGTGAATAAAGGAAAGGATACTGTCTAACACGCCTATTCTCCTGATGGTCACGTGTGAGCAGCTTCCCGGCTTCTGCTAGAGAGAAGCACAATATATCACCCACAGGATGCTGGTGGAAGGTTGGCTATTGATACCACAAGCCAAGAGTTACTAAAAAGACCGAAGAAATGTATATAGAGTCATTAAGCATGAAGATTCTGGGTTTAAAATCCCAGCTTATTGGCTGTGGAATCTTGGGCAAATTGTTTTATTTTCCAAGGCTTCAATTTCCTCATGTGGAAAGTGGAGATAAAAATAATATCTGTATATAAGGCGCATGAGCATGGAAAAGGACAATACATTTAAAAATCTTTAGAGCACTGCCTGGTCCGTAGGAACAGCTCGAAAAGTCAGAGTGGTTATTACAGAACAAGCGTGTCAGGGCCCTGAGTGCAAAGTTCAAGGGTTGAAGGTAGAAGAGCAAAGGACAGAGAAGGTGAAAGGTCAGAGGGAGAAGACATTGAATGTTCATCTAAGGGCCAAGGCAGCATTATATGATCCAGGGATGAGCCTAGGAGAGTCTAGCAGTCAAGGGATTTTGATCCCATGTCAGGGAGGGCAAAGCAGTCATCCTGCAGCCTCAGAATTTACTGAAAAAGAGTTTGCTTTTCCAGCTCTGAATTCAAGAACTTATCACTGCTGTAGGGAATCAGTCAGAAATGGTCTTAATGGACCATGCTAAAAAAAAAAGAAGCATAAATATTCCACTTCAGGAAATCTTTTCTGAGGAAATAATCATCAATAGCACAAAGATTTATGTCCAAGGATGTTCACTGCGGCATTATTTATAATGGTGAAAAATGGCTTACAGTCTAAATGTCCAACCACAGAGCGTTTGCTAAATAAATTACAGTGCCTCTGTGTGATGGAATACAGACATCCATTAAGAAGTCCATTTTAGAAAAACACTTAAGACATGAGAAAATTATCACAATATGTTGTTAAGTGAAAAGAGCTGGACGCAGACTAGCCCAGACATAGGACCACAATTGAGTACACACCTCTCTACAAGGAAATATGCTGAAGTGTCGAATAGGCACATTATTTTTATAAATGCTTTTAAGAAGAAATGGCCAAAAATTATATTAGGAAGAGCTCCCATAATCAGTTTGTAATAAAAAGTCATTAAATTCAGAATACAGGAACATAAGCCGTGGCTGAGATCTGAATGCCAGGAGCTGGTACTGGTGAAAAAGGAATGCGGACTGTTTGGAAGAGAGCGGAGAGATGCGGCATGCCACTGGCGCGAGGCCAGGTGGAATCTAGGAAAGATTTAGGTCAGTGGCTCCCA